>NW_006921750.1:732506-742453 GCF_000298275.1 Orycteropus afer afer | reverse complement strand
TTCAACATTGTAGGAGCTCTGGTAGCATAGTGCCTAAGGCACTTGACTGCTAACCAGAAGGCTGGCGGTTCAAACCCACCAGCCACTTCTTGGAAGGAAGGTTGGGCAATCTACTTCTGCAGTGATACTGCCTCAGCAACCCAAGGATGGGTCATTATGAGTCGAGTCTGACTTGACAGCACATAACAACAACAATAACATTCAACATTGAATTGGAAGTCCTAGCCAGGACAATAAGGCAAGAAAGGAAAATAAAAGGCATCCAAATTGGTAAGGAAGAAGTAAAACTATCCCTATTTGTAGATCATATAATCCTATACATAGAAAACCCAAGAGACTCAGCCAAAAATCTACTGGAACTAATTGAAAGATTTAGCATTGTGGCAGGATACAAGATCAACATCCAAAAAATCAGTTGGATTCCTCTACACCAGTAAAGAGATTGCTGAAATGGATATTAGAAGATCAATACAATTTACAGTAGCTACCAAAAAGATAAAATAGTTGGGAATAAATCTCACTAGGGACACAAGTGCCATGTACAAAAAAAAAACTGAGACAGTATTCAAGAAACTGTAAGAGACATACATAAATGGAAGAACATACCATGCTCATGGATAGGAAGACTGAACATTGTGAAAATGTCAGTAGTACCCAAAGCAATCTGTACATTCAGTGCAATCCCAATCCAGATTCCATCAACATTCTTTAAGGACATGGAAAAACCAATCACTAATTTTATATGGAAAGAAAAAGATCCTTGGATAAGGAAAAGCACTACTGAAGCAGAAGAACAAAGTAGGAGGTCTTACATTCCCCTATCTCAAACCCTACTATACAGCCTGCAGTGTAGTAAATTACTTAGTGTGGCTTTTCTATCCATAAGTCTTTGTAAACTCCAAGGTAGAATTTGCCATGAGCAGCTGAGGAGCTCCTGATTGCTAAAATTGTCCACCTGGGGTATTTCTGTTGGGCATGGCACTAAACAGTGTTCTGGGAGGTTCTGCTCTCTCTCAGGTGTTTAGAATTCTGATGTTATGATTGGTTGGTTTGTCCACTCTGCTGGGTTCAAAAGGAGGCCTCCTCGAGGCAGAAGTCTCTCTCTCTGACTGCTGGTTGAGGAGGACATGCTGCTGAAAGAGACATGCGCTCCTGAAAGAGACACACGCTGCCGAGAAAGAAATGCAAGAGACATGCATTGCTGAGTGAGGCACCAAGGGACACTCACTGTTAGGGGAGAGACTGTAGGCTGGGAAAGAGACTGAACATTTTTCCTAAACTTGAGTTGTAGCCTGGTGCTTCCCTCATAAACCCTGTAATATGTGAGTTCTGTGTGGTCACTGCAGCAAATTATTGGACCCAGGAGAGAGGTAGTGGGTGTTTTGGGAGGAACAGTTGGTGAAAGGGCTGGAGGAAGGCAGCACATCTGGCCTTGGATGAATAGGCCTTGGGTTACTGATGGTGATTCTGTCTTCCTCTTGTGGGGTTAGAGAAGTTCAGAACATGTGGCATCCCTGCCTTTTTTGCACAGCCACAGTAGTCAAAACAGTTTGGTATTGGTACAATGACAGACACATAGACCAGTGGAACAGAATTGAGAACCCAGAAATAGATCCATTGACCTATGGTCAGCTGATCTTTGACAAAGGCCTGAAATCCATTCAATGGGGAAGAGAAGGTCTCTTTTACTCATGGTACTGACAAAACTGGATGTCCATTTGCAGAAAAATTAAGTAAGATCTATACCTCACAGTACACACAAAAACAAATTCGAGATGGATCAAAGACTTCGATATGAAACCTAAAACTATGTTGCTGTCATTGTTAGGTGCCATTGGGTCATCTCTGACTCATAGCAACTTGATGTACAACAGAACAAAACACTGCCTGGTCCTGTGCCAGCCTCACTTTCCCTGCTATACCTGAGACCAATTTTGCAGCTACTGTGTCAATCCATCTCATTGAGGGCCTTCCTCTTTTTCACTGACCCTCCATTTACCCAAGCATGATATCCTTCTCCAGAAAATAGGCCCTTCTGACGATATGACCAAAGTAGGTGAGACAAAGTCTGGCCATTCTCGCCTCCATGGAGCATTCCAGCTACACTTCCTCTGGGACAGATCTGTTAGTTCTTTTAGCAGTCCATGGTACTCTCAGTATTCTTCACCAACACCACAACTCCAAAACATCAACTCTTCCTTGGTCTTCTTTATTCATTGTCCAGCTCTCACATGCATAAGAGGTGGTGCAAACTACCCTGATTTACATTAGGCACACCTTAGTCTTCAAGGAGACATCTTTGCTCTTCAGCACTTTAAAGAGGTCTTTTGCAGCACATTTGCCCAGTGCAATACATCAAGTGTGATGTCTTGACTGCTGTTTCCATTGGTGTTGATTGTAGAACCAAGTAATATGAAGTCTTTGACAACTTCAACCTTTTCTCCATTTATTGTGATGCTGCTTATTTTTACAGTTGTGAGGATTTTTGTTTTCTTTATATTGAGGTGTAATCTATACTGCAGATTGTAGTCTTCAATCTTCATCAGAAAGTGCTTCAAGTCATCCTCACTTTCAGCAAGCAAAGTTGTGCTGTCTGTGTATTGCAGGTTGTTAATCAGCCTTCCTCCTATCCTGATGCCACATTCTTCTTCATAGAGTCCAGCTTTTTGGACTATTTGCTCAGCATACAATTGAATAAGTAAGGTGAAAGGATACAACCCTGACACTCCCTTCCTGATTTTAAACCATGTGGTATCCCCTTGTTCTGTTCAAATGACAGCCTCCTGGCCTATCTACAGGTTTCTCATACAATTAACTTTTCTGGAATTCCAGTTCTTCTCAAAGTTATCCATAATTTGTTATGATCCACACAATCAAATGCCTTTGCATAGTCAACAGAACACAACTAAACATCATTCTGGTATTCTTTGCTTTCAGCCAAGATCTATCTGACATAAGCTATAATATCCCTCATTCCATGTCATCTTCTGAATCCAGCTTACATTTATGGAAGTTCTCTGTCAATGTACTGCTGCAACCATTTTTGAATTATCTTCAGCACAATTTTACTTGCGTGTGATATTAATGATATTGTTGGATAATTTTCACACTTTGTGGGATCACCTTTCTTTGGAATGGGTAGAAATACAGATCTCTTCCAGTTAATTGGCCAGGTAACTGTCTTCCAAATCTCTTGGCATAGCCAAGTAAGTGCCTCCTGGCATCCATTTGTTGAAATATCTCAATGGATAGTCTATCATTTCCTAGAGCCTTTTTTTTTTTTTGGCCAATTCCTTCAATGCAGCCTTGACTTCTTCCTTCAGTACCACTGGTTCTTGATCATATGCTACCTCCTGAAATGGATGAACACCTACCAATTCTTTTTGGTATATTGACTGTGTATTCCTTCCATCTTCTCTTGATGTTTCCTGGATCATTCAATACATTGCCCATAGAATCTTTTAGCATTGCAACTCAAGGCTTGATTTTTTTTTTCTTCAGTTCTTTCAGCTTGAGAAATGAGTATGTTCTTCCCTATTCATTTGCCAGATCCATGTCTTTGCACATTTCATTATAATAATTGACCTTGTCTTCTTGAGCTTTTCTTTGAAACCTTCTGTTCAGCTCTTTTATCTTGTCATTTCTTCCATTTGGTTTAGCTACTCTCTGTTCAAGGGGAAGTTTCAGAGTCTCTTCTGACATCTGTTGTGGTCTTTTCCTGTCTTTTTAATGGCCTCTTGCTTTCTTCTTGAATGATATTCTTAATGTCATCCCACAATTCCTCTGGTTTTTGGTCATTGGTGTTCAATGCATCCAGCCTATTCTTTACATGGTCTCTAAATTCAGGAGGGATATAATCAAGGTCATATTTTGGCTCTTGTGGGCTTGTTTTACTTGTCTTCAGCTTCAACTTGAACTTACATATGAGCAGTTGATGGTCTGTTCCATAATCATCTCTTGGTCTTATTTTGGCCGAAGATATTGAACTTCTCCATTTACACAGATGTAGTTAATCTGATCCTGTGTACTCTGTCTGGCAAAGTCCACGTGTATAGCCACTGTTTGTGTTGTTGAAAAAGGTATTTCCAATGAATAAGTCATTGTTCTTGCAAAATTCTATCACGCTATCTCCAACCTTATTTCTATCATGAATACCATATTTTTGACCTACTGGTGATTCAGCAAAGAAAAAATAGTGGCAAATTTAGGGGCTCTAATTTATGGCATAAATAGACTTTCAACAGAAAATAGACTAGATGATTGGGACCTCCTAAAAAATCATTTTTAGGTGCATCAAAAGACTTCTCTAAAAGCATAAAAAGAGACCCTACAGATTGGAAAAAAATATTCAGCAATGACATGTCTGACAAGGAACTTATACAGAACTCCAACAACACAACACCAAAAAGACAAACAATCCAATTTAAAAATGGGCAGAAGACATGAACAGACACTTCCCCAAAGAAGAAATTCCAGCATCCAACAAACACATGAAGAAATGTTCATGATCATTAGCCATTGGGAGATGCAAATCAAAACAATGAGATAACATCTCACCCCAGCAATAATAACAAAATTCAGTAAGACAGAAAATATCAAATGCTGGTGAAATTTTGGAGAGTTCAGTACTCTCATATACTGTTGGTGGTACTGTAAAATGATCCATTCCTATGGAAAATGATCTGGCATCATTCCTTAAAATGTTGGAAATGGAGATACAATCTGATCCAGCAATCTCTTTACTGGATATATATACTAAAGAAGTGAGAACCAGGACACAAATATATATGTGCACACCCATGTTCATCACAGAACTTTTCACAATAGCAAAGTGGGGGAAACAACCTAAGTGCCCATCAACAGAGGAACAGAGACACAGCATATACATATATGGTACATATACACGATGGAATACTACACAATACTAAAAAATAATGTAGAATTTGCAAAATATTGTATAACATGGATGAACTTGGAAGACATTTTGCTAAGTTAAATAAGTGAATTACAGAAGGACAAACATTGTATTAGTTTGTCTAATACACTATTATAAAAAGTCAAGGAAATGTTTATATATTGAAGGAGACTTTTTTGTTGGTTATCAGTGATGGGAGAGGAAGGGAAGGAAAAGCACTAGGTAGGTAAGAGACAAGTTTTGATTTGGGTGAAGGGAAAGGCAATATACCAAAAGTGAGTGACCAACACAGTAACACTAAGGAAAAGGAAGACACAGAGAGGTGCACAAGAGGTACAGACAACAAAGATAAACACATTTACATACACAATACTGCATTATCAGTAATAACACTAATTTATGAGTAGATACATAGGTAGATAGGCTAAATGATGAGGTATGTCTAGGTAAGACGGAATATACCCATGACCATATGTATGTTTGACAGACAGTATTTCCACATATGCATTTGTATGTGCTGTAAGAATGTCCACATATAACATAGAGCTAATGGGGCAAAGTGATGATATCTTGTTGTTGTTGTTGTTAGGTGCCATCGTGTTGTTTCTGACTCATAGCACAGCAGAATGAAACACTGCCCGATCCCACGCCAGCTCCATGATCTCGGCTATACTTGAACCCATCATCGCAGCCACCGTGTCAATCCATCTCGTTGAAGGTCTCCCCTCTCTTTTATCTTATATCTTAGCCACAGCCAAACATCCTTTGGGAATAAGTCACTGGGCTCTCGGGTTCAGGACCATGGTTGAAGGGAACATCAAGCTCAATTGGCATAATATACTATAGAAAAACATTGTTCTACATCCTACTTTGGTGAGTAGTGACTAGGGTCTCAGTAGGTTGCAAGTGGACATCTAAGATGCATCAACTGGTCTCTCCTCCTCCAGAGCAAAGAATTAAGAAAACCAAAAGACACATAGAAACAATTAGTCCAAGGGACTAGTAGACTATGAGAACCTCAGCTTAGGCTGACCAGAACTAGCTGGTGCCCAGCTACCACTGTCAACCACTCAGAAAGGTATAAAAATAGGATATCCTGAACAAAGTGGGAGAAAAATGTGGAACAAAACTCAAAACCATAAAAAAGATCAGCCTTACTGGTCTTACAGAAACTGGTGAAACCCTTGAGACTATGGCCCCTGCTCATGCCTTGGACCTGGAATTGAACTCACTCCTGTGGCTTTCAGCCAAACAACAGACAGGCAAGGTAAACATTTGCACTAGGTAGGTGCACTCCTTAGAACGATCAACCATGGAGATCAGAAAGACTTTATTTGTACAGGGAGATAGCTCACAGTGCAGAAATACATAGGAAAGAAGGACACAGGGAAAAGGTAACCACAGGGAGGAAGGGTTGCATTGTGGGGATTGTAATCAATGTCATGAAAGAAAATGTGTAAGAACTGTTACATGGAAACATGGAACATTAATTTGCTCTCTAAACTTTCACGCAAATCACAATAAAAACAATAATAGAAATAATAATAACCCAAACCAGAAGTGCTTCCTCTGGGAAACAAAAGTTGTCAATTTATTGGAAAGAAGGAGAAGGAGAAGGCAAAAGTGAAGGAGAAGGAGAAGACAACAAATACGAGGAAGAGAGAAAGATTCTTACTGATAAATTTAAGGCGGCATAGACCCATGCTGAGTTTGCTGAGCTATCAGTAGCCAAGTTAGAAAAGACAATTGATGACTTGGAAGATAAATGGAAATGCACCGAAGAGGAGCACAAAAGATGCTGTCCACAAAAGATGCTGGACCAGACTCTGATGACCTGAATGAGATGTAGAGGACTCCAATTCCTCCCTGCTGCTGCTTCTCCCTTGACCCTAACTGTACCTGAGCTCAACCTGCTGGAAGCTGACCTTTAAACTAAGGGCTAATCTTTAACTGGAAGGGTGCTATCTCTTCTGGCAGTTCACTTTCTCCCCACAATCACGACTTTTTTTCCCTGCCAAACTTTTTCTGCCTCTCTCCAGAGATTCCAACTGGGCAAAGGACTGAGAATCTGGTAAATTTTTTTCTTTTTAAAATTTTTATTGTGATTTTGGGTGAAAGTTTACAGAGCAAATTCATTTTTCATACAGTAGTTCATACACATTTTGTTTCATGACTTTGACTGCAATTCCCCACACTGTAACATCTCTCTTCCCAATTCCTCCCTGTAGTTACCTCTCCCTGTGTCCTTTCCTCCCATGTACTCCTGTCCCCGAGCTATGTCCCTGTGCAAACACTGCCCTTCTGTTCTCCCGTGATTGTTCGCTCCAAGGAGTGTATCTACCTGATGTAAATGTTCACCCCATACTCCTGTTTGGCTGGAAGCCATAGAAGTGAGCTCAGTTCCAGACCTGAAGGGTAATTAGGGGCCATAATCTCAGGGGTCTCACCAGTAAACCTGGTCCTTTTCTTTTTCTTTTTATGGTTTTGAGTTTTATTCCACATTGTTCTCCTACTCTATCCATGATCTCCTGTACCAATCCCCCTCTGGGTGGTTGTCAGTGGTAGCTGGGCACTACCTAGATCTTTTGGTCTCATGTTCATATAGGCTGAGAATCACATGTCCTGAAAGGTAACTTTTCAGCTTAATGCACATTGCCCTCTCCATAGTGGAGTGAAAGAAGTATGGGCTTGCCTTACTGAGAGCTGACACAGCCAAGGCAAAGCTATGGGAAGCCTCATTGTGCTGTGCAAAGCACCAGCCAAATCAGAAAGCTGATTACAGGAGTCAGCCAAAAAATGAAAAGTGCTGTTCACATTTTCAGCTTCAAGGTATCTTGGAGCAAGGTGATTTTCAATTTTTCATCAGAAGTGACCAAACCAATTAATATGATGAGACTTATTACAGCCAAAAAAAAAAAAAAAAAACCTCTATGTGGAAGTTCTACTGTCATATGAAGTTGCTGTAAGTCAGAATCAACTTAACAGCACCCAACAACATACCTATAAATATGATCCTATTTGGAAATAGGGTTCTCTTTGCATTTTAATTAGGCCATTCCCAAGTATGGGGGGTTTCTAAGTCTAATCACTTCTGAGTCATGAAAAGAGCCAATTAGACACAGAAGCACATAGATGCCATGTGAGGAATTCTATAAAGCTAGGAATGCTAAGGAATCAAGGAATGCCTGGGGCTACTGTCTTAGTTTCTTAGTGCTGCTATAACAGAAATACCACAAATGGGTGGCTTTAACAATTTATCTTCTCACAGTTTAGGTGGCCAGAAGTTCAAATTCAGGGTGCCAGCTGAAGTGGAAGGCTTTCTTTGTCAGCTTTGGGCAAAAATTCCTTGTCTGTATCCTTGTCCTCTCCAGCATTCTTTGTGGCATTCTTGGGCAATCTCCACATGGCACTTATCTTCCCCTCTGTGCTTGCTCCTCTGTTCCTGTGCTGTTCTTTTTATCACTCAGAAGGAACTGAATTTAGGACGTACTCTACAGTAATATGGCCTCATTAACACAACAAAGGAAACCCTATTCCCAAAAGGGATTATATTCATATGAATGAGGTTCAGAACTCCAACATATTTTTTTGGGACACAATTCCATCCATAACACTGACTGACAAGGAAGGAACTGACATGGTCAAGGCTCTAATTTGGACTTCATTTTTGTTGCCTGTTGTTAGGTGCCATTGAATCATTTCCGACTCATAGTGACCCTATGCAGAATGAAACACTGTCCAGTCCTGTGCCAGCTCAAAAATCCTCACTATTCTTGAGCCCATTGCCACAGCCACTATGTCAATCCACCTCATAGAGCACCTTCCCCTCATTCATCGACCATGCACACCTTATCAAGTATGCTATCCTTCTCCAGGGAATGATCCCTTCTTACATGATCAAAGTAGGTGAGATGAAGTCTAGCCATTCTCGTTTCCAAGGAGCATTCTGACTGCACTTCCTCCAGGACAGATGTGTTAGATCTTTTAGCAGTCCATTTAACTTTCAGCATTCTTTGTCAGCACAACTCAAAAGCATCAACTTTTCTTTGGTCTTCCTTATTTATTGCCCAACTCTCACATGCCTATGAGGTGACTTAAAGTAACATGGCTTATGTCAGGTGCACCTTAGTCCTCAAGGAGTTATCTTTGCTCTTCAGCATTTGAAAGAGGTCCTTTGCAGCTGATTTTCCCAGTGCTATACATCATCTAATGTCCTGACTGCTGCTTCCATTGGCTTCGATTGTAGAACCAAGTAATGTGAAGTCTTTGACAACTTCAATATTTTCTCCATTTATCGTGACGCTCCTTATAGGTTCAGTTGTGAGGATTTTTGTTTTCTGTATATTGAGATGTAATCCATACTGCACATTGTATTATTCAATCCTCATCAGTAAGTGCTTCAAGTTATCCTCACTTTCAGCAAGCAAAGTTGTGTCATCAGCATATTGCAGGTTGTTAATGATTATTCTTCCAATCTTGATGCCACGTTCTTCTTCATATAGTCCAGCTTCTAGGATTATTTGCTCAGCATACAGATTGAGTAAGTATTGTGAAAGGATACAATGCTGACACACTCCCTTCTTGATTTTAAACCATGTAGTATCCCCGTGTTCTGCTCACACAATAGCCTCCTGGTCTATGTACAGGTTCCTCATGAGTATAAAAAAGTGTTCTGGAATTACCATTCTACTCAATGTTACCCATAATTTGTTATGATCCACACAATCAAATGCCAATAAAACATAAGTAAACATCTTTCTGGTATTCTTTGCCTTGAGCCAAAATCCATCTGACATCAGCAATGATATCCCTTGTTCTGTATCCTCTTCTGAATCCAGCTAGCATTTCTGTAAGTTCTCTGTCAATACATTGCTGAAACTGTTTTTGAATTATCTTCAGTAAGATTTTACTTGCATGCGATATTGTTACTGTTCGATAATTTCCACATTCTGTGGAATCACCTTTCTTTGGAATGGGTACAAATATGGATCTCTTCCAGTCAGTTGGCTAGGTAGCTGTCTTCCAAATCTCT
>NW_006921750.1:723362-732296 GCF_000298275.1 Orycteropus afer afer | reverse complement strand
CACCATTCAATATTTTGCTCATAGAATCTTTCCATATTGCAACTTGAGGCTTAAATTTTTTCCTCAGTTCTTTCAGCTTGAGAAATGCTGAACATGTTCTTCCCTTTTGGTTTTCTAACTCCAGGTCTTTGCACATACAGTAATTGGCTTTGTCTGCTTGAGCTGTTCTTTGAAATTTTCTGTTCAGCTCTTTTATCTTGTCATGTCTTCCATTTGCTTTAGCTACTCTCCACTCAAGGGAAAGTTTCAGAGTCTCTGGACTTTAGGCCTCCAAAACTATGAGAAAATAAATTTGTCATTTAAAGTCACACATTTGTAGTATTTGTTACAGCAGCACTAGGTAACTAAGATAGAATTTGTACCAGGAATGGGGTTCTGCTGTAAAAAATACCTAAAATTGTGGAAGGGGCTTTCAAATTAATTGGTAATGAGTGAAAACTGGAGGAATTTTGGTGCACTTGCTAGTAAGAGCCTCAATTGCCTTGAAGAGACTATTGGTAGAATTATGAACATTAAGGGTGATTCTGATGAGGGCTCAGAAAGAATTTCAAGTTGTGGGGAAAGCTTCTATCATCATGAACAGAATGTTGCTAGAAATGTGCTTCTGATGAAGTTTTAAAAGGAACTTATGAATATGTTATTCCACTGGAGGACAGGTGGGAGGAAAGATAGAAATGAACTATGATAGAAATGAACTATGATCTTGACGATTTGGAAAGTTCAAATGTAAAAACTAAAAGACCATGTCATAAAATTGGTAACAAGGGTATGGGTACACAATCTTTGGCTAGAGATTAGGCTTGTGATTGATGGATATAATTCACCAACTACAGAAATCCTGTTGGATTAGGCTGAGAGACAGGATGAAATTAAGGAAAAACTGTCTGCCTCCAGAAATTCTACAGACAGAAAACGGGCTAATGGAGCAACTTGGTTAACATCTGTTGTCCTTCAAGAAAAGGAAGGATCCCAGGAGATCAGCAGGACTGTTGGAAGAGAGTACAGGCTGCTGTAAGGGTGGTCCAGAACTGGCTGCCCAGGCTATAGGGGTAGGGTTACCATCCCACTGGGTCTGGAAGGAAAGGCTGACTCCCAGAGCCAAAGGGCCTTAACCTGGAGTCTAGAGATCACAGCCAATGCCCAGAGTCTGGAGGTTAATGTCACTGCACAGATGTGCTTGGAGGGCAGAGGATTATTTTCAAACCTGGAGAGTGCCAATGAGATTTGCCTGTTGAGTTTTGGACTTCCTTGGTACCTGTGACCACTTCTTTCCTGTCCAGTTCATACTTTTTGAAACAGAAATGCCTACTCTTTGTCTATTCCACCATTGTACTTTGGAAACAGGTATCTTGTATTCTAGGTTTCATGGGTCTACTGATACAAAATAATTTTACCCCAGGATGGAACACACTTACAGATGATTTACATGATTTGGAATATGATATTTTGAATTTAAAGCTAATGCAAGGATGGGTTAAGAATATGGGGATGATGTGACTAGGTATGTTTTGCATGTGGGAAAGACATCTATATTTTTTGGGCCAAAGGGTGGAATGTTAAGAATTGAATTGTGCTTCCCAAAATATGTACTGAAATCCTGGCCCTTATACCTGTAAATATGATCCTGTTTGGAAATAAGGAAATCTTTGCAAAGTTAATTAGATCACATCTGAGGAGGCTAAGTTCTAAATCTCATCACTTCTGTGTTATAAAAAGAACAGGTTAGACACAAGGACACACAGGGAGAAGCGAAAGACAAAGGATAGAGAAAGATACATCTACAAGACCTGATGGCTGCTAGGTGGAACAGACAAGGAAGAATCACCCCCTAGAGCCACTCCCTGAATTTGGACTTCTAGCCTCCTGAACCATGAGAAAATAAATTTCTGCTCTTTAATCAAGGCCACCCACTTGTGGTATTTGTGTTATAGTAGCATTAGGTAACTAAGACAGCATTGCTTCTCCAAGTGTGATCCATGGACTTACAGAGCATTAAGATCACCTGGGGGCTTGTTAGAAATGTAGAAACTCAGGCCCTACCCCAGACCACAGTACTAGAATTTCTAATTTATAAAGATCTTCAGGTGGTTGCATACACATTAAAGTTTGAGAAGCACTACTTTATGGTATTTATCATTCCTTCAATTACTTCTCATAATAAATAGCCCTGAATGGTAGGCAGGTAGTAGGATGTCCATTTTACTTGTGAGAGCTGAGGGTAACAGAATTGCAAAGTCACACACTTAAAAGTAGAACTTGAACCCAACTCCTGAATCAATCTAGGGTTTTTCCATAATACCATGCTAATCCAAGAGAGAAGACTGCACTATAGATAAGGACCCAGGACAAAAAGTTGGTACAAGAGAGAGATCCTTGGGTCTTTTTATACATCTATTGGTACAATGTCCCCTGACTCTACTTTTTTATATGTTGCAAGAGAACTGTTTTCAGAACCATCAAGCACCTTCTAGGCACCCAAGGAATGTTGTCTGACACATCATGGCATTGTACTGACACTCTTTAAATACTGAAGTATCTCTCAGTGACTGCAGAAGCCCAGCATTTCCTGGGCCTGTCCTCACATGCAGCACCAACACAAAGTGAGACTCACTTATCGTCTTGATCCTAAACCAATCATCTCTACTCTCTACACACTTAATCCTGACTCACTAGTAATTTTCCAGTTTTACATCCAACCTCCTCTTCCATTCTTGCTTTCCTGTTAGGCAAATTTGGTGCCTTCAACAGTCTCCCTGAGGTAAAGCCCCCTTTAACTCTTGCTGAGCTCATAATCACTCACATGACAAAATTTCAGACATAACAAATTAATGAATTTATATTTGGTTTTCAATTAATTCTACCCCTTCTCCTAATTTTCCAAATTTAGCACAAAAGACCATCAGAGGAAAACAGCTACCAATTTTAAATATCAGGAAAGACAGCAACATCACCAGCATGAATGATGCAATGGATTTTTCTGGTCACTCTCAAACCTCTTAGATAATCAGAACTAGAGGTGATTCTGACTCCAGTGCCAGCCCTTGTATCCTCTCTCAGCTTCACCCTATACATTATGGAGAATAGTGACTTTTCACTTTCAGTGTCTTTGGCACCAATGTTTAAATTCAGCTAGCATAATGGTAAATACTTTTATTGTTAGTTTTATCAGAAAAACTAGTATATATAGGTGATTTTAAAAGGCATGATTCTTTATGATATACTAATTTTACTAGAGCCAGAGGTGATCATTTTTTCCCACAAAGGTAACTTCTGAGGTTAGAAGACAATGAAAAAATAGATTTCAATTTACAATTTACTTTTATCAAACTATCTATCCTAAAGCACATTAATCCCATCATATGAATGTGATTTACATTATATAATAAGTCAGTAAGAGAAGATACAAGCCAAAACTTGTTATTCACAAATCTTCACGTCAAACAACTATTTTCTTAAATTTAGAAGACAAAAAGTGTTTCAAATAACAGCAAACACTATATACTCTTGTAATGATGTGTAGTAGTCAACTTTAAGCTTTGTATTTTCCAGGTTTGAGCTGAAATAACCCTCACTAGTTACTTAACTTTTTTTCAGTCTTATTTTGGGAGTTATTTTTCTTTACTGAGCCTAATAAGAATACACTATTAAAATATAGTAATAATCCATACTGAGAGTAAGATACAGATGACTTTTTAACTCTTTAGGGACAAGAGTTCCTAGGAACACAAGTGAGTGGCCCAATTATCCCTGAGCTGGGCAGCTTCAACAAGATCATTTTTCCTGTGGGGCCACAGTCTGTGGTTTGATCTTCTTAGCAGCTTCCAAAACAGAAACTGGGTTTACTTTATCTCCAAACTCTTTCTCTCGGTGTTCAAGAAGAATGCCCTGAAAGGAAACAAAAGAGGTTATCAGTTTTCATTCTGGGGTTGTTTATTTGTAAGACAGATGTGGAACACTGGCTCTCCATAAAGCTCTGTGCTGGGCGGCAGGACACAAATGTGTATCAGGCCTGGCCCTACCCCTAAGAAGTCCAGCCTTAAGGGGAAGGTAGACATGGACAACAGGCTACACCACAGAATTTGGGCTGTACAAGCAGTACTTGGGAGGCAGGAAATCAGGAGTGATTACAAATATGAGTAATCAAGGAAGGCTGCATAGATGATACAGCACTTAGCCTAGTTGGTCCACAGAAGATAAGAGAACAGAATGCAGGAACACAGAAAAACCTGAAGATGTAGAAATCGAGCTCAGAGGTGAGGCTTTGGCAGGTTTTGAAAAACGATCTGAAAATTAACAGCCTTTTTCCTTTGTTGTTGTTGTTGTTATGTGCCGTCGAGTTGGCCCCGACTCATAGCGACCCCTCCTTGGGTTTCCGAGGCAGTATCACTACAAGTAGGATTGCCCAACCTTCCTTCCGAGGAGTGGCTGGTGGGTTTGAACCGCCAGCCGTCTGGTTAGCAGGCAAGTGTCTTAGCCACTATGCTACCAGAGCTCCCTTTTTCCTTTAGTCTTCCTAAGAAACCAGAAGCCTACTTACTTCTGATGAAACCAAATGCATTAAGGCACAGAAAACCATACCCCAAAGTTACTGCAAAATGGTAAAAGATAAAATAATGTGTTTGTGATAAGCATCAAGCTATCCTTGTTAAAAAGTTCTTTGACCCATTATGTACACCAGGGAGCTCCTTTTAAATAAATTAGAAAAAAAATCTGTAAATATTTATACCACATTGTGGTAATGACAGGGAGGCAAATCAGGAAATTTTATGTACTTGCTCAATCAAGCATTACATAGTCATTAAAATTCTGAACAAGAATATAAAAGACATGGCAAAATGTTCATAAACAAAAAGAGAACATCCACCCTGTAAGATCCCATTAAGTAAAAATAACCAAACAAAAGGTCACTCAGCTCCTTTCTGATGGGTTTTCCATGGGTAGTTGGGCTTAGAGAACAAGTCCCCACTCCCATTACTTTCTATAGTTCTGTTGTTTTTGAAATTCCTATGTTGTTGTTGTTGTTGTGCGCTGGGGAGTCAGACCCACTCATCGCGAGCCCTCCTTGGGTTTCTGAGGCAGTATCACTATAGAAGTAGATTGCCCAACCTTCCTTCTGAGGAGTGGTGGTGGGTTTGAACCTCCAGCCTTCTGGAAATTCCTATAGTGCATACATACCACTTCTTCAAAGATTATTAACACAAAGAAATCCCCATTGAGTGGCACCTGGTGTACTGGGACTTCAAAAACTGCTCCCAACTAAGGTTAAGTCTTGAAAATCAGCAGTCTACTCAAACTTCCACCAGGGTGGCTGAGAGGCAGGATGTACATCCTGCCCTAAGAGAATCAAACACTTCTAGCAACACCAGGAGCATGCCAGCCAGCCCAGGGAAACCCATGAGCACCAGGTGAGTCACTGCCAGGCATGAGGGGGCTGGAAAGTGGGCTGAGCTCTGCCCTGGGGGGCTGCAGGGAGACAGAAATGGAAAGTAGGCAGGGAGGCAGAAATGGAAAGTAGGCAGGGACCTGAGTGCCACAGCATTCAGTGTGTCAGAGCAGAATGAAGCTGAGTGAGCCTTGAAGAATTTGCCTGCGCAAGTGTAAAGGCAGGGTTCCTGGGAATCATCTCCAGAGGATGGCTATGGGCAGGAAAGCACAAGTTTCCTGGAATTGGACAGATCTAAGTTCCTGTGTTTTGCTTCCATTAGATTAGTGAGTAGCTATAAGTGTTTGAGTTATTGCATGTCTCTAGGCCCACTTCCTTACATGTACATGGGAAAGAAAAAATATCACACTCCAGTCTGGTTGTGAGAAGTAAGATCATTTGTATAAGTACCTGGAATAAGGCAGGCACTCATGGCAGCCATTATTAGTAAGACATTTTGATACATTTATGAAATAAATTCAGCCACACCCTTAAGGATAGACAGTAGAGAAAGTGAGAGAATTGGCACATATGTTTATGCTCAAGCAGATACCCTATCATGCTAGATTTTTATATAGAAAACCAGTAGAGTTGCCAAAGTTTACAAGGAAGAGATTAAAAAGTCAAGCTTAAAACGGGTGGATTTCTACCCCCATTAACTAAATTGGGAAATGTCTATCTACCATTATCAATATCAGTAGTGAGAGTTACCAAGGCAGACCAATCCTGTCTCTTTAGAGATGAAGCCAACTGTCAATGCCATACCCAAGTTTGGCAGAGACAAG
The DNA here is from genome assembly GCF_000298275.1 of Orycteropus afer afer. NCBI lineage: Eukaryota > Metazoa > Chordata > Mammalia > Tubulidentata > Orycteropodidae > Orycteropus > Orycteropus afer. Next base: position 726,089 of record NW_006921750.1, on the reverse strand, counting down.
CATCACAGTCAGGACACCGTTCCCCTGGTCATCTCACCTTTTTTTTTTTTTTAATTTTCACTCTGGTGAAAACATACAGAACAGGGCATTCACCAACATTAGCAACTTCCCCATTTACAGTTCAGAGACACTGATGACAATTTTTCATGTTGTGCCACCATTCTTGCTATCCTTTTCCAAAATATTCCACCATCATTAGCATAAACTCAATGTGCTACAAAACAAAAGCTTCCCCTTCACCTTCTCCCCAATAACCCTGGTAACCACTAATCATCTTTGGTTTACACACACACACACACACACACACAGCGCCTAAGACATTTGCTAACCAGAAAGCTGGTGGTTTAAACCCAAAAGCCACTCCGTGGAAGAAAGACTGGGCAATCTACTTCCATAAAGATTTACCGCCTCAGAAACCCTAAGGGAGTTGCTGTGAGTCAGAATAGACTCATCGGCAGTTAGTTTTTTGTTTTTTTTTTTTTTTAATCTAGGAATTTAGCCTCCCCTCCCCTCCCATCTCTGGGAACCAACAAACTAAGTTTCCTTCTATGTATAAACTTTTTCTTGACTTTTTTATAATAGTGAACTAATACAATATTTGTCCTTCTGTAATTGATTTATTTCACTCAGCATAGTGTCCTCCAGATTCATCCATGTTGTGAGATGATTCACGTATTCTTCGTTATTCTTTAACGTAGCATAGTGTTCCATTGTGTGAATGTTCCATAATTTGGCTATCCATTTATCTGTTGACAGGCATTTAGGCTGTTTCCATCTCTTTGCTATAGCGAATTGTGCTGCAATGAACATGGGTATGCATGCCTGTTCATGTCCTGTCTCTCACCTCTTAGGATATATTCCTAATAATGAGACTGCTAGTTCAAATGGTATTTCAGTTTTTTAAAGGAAACGCCATACCATTTTCCACAATGGTTTTACCATTTTACAGTCCCACCAGCAGTGTATGAGAGTTCCAATCTCTCTGCAACCTTGCCAGCATTTGTTATTTTCTGTCTTGTTGAACTTTGCTATTAATGCTGGGGTAAGATGGTATCTCATGGTGTTTTTGATTGGGATCTCTGTAATGGCTAATGACTGTGAACGTTTCTTCATGTGTTTGCTGGCTGCCAGAGTATCTTCTTTGGTGAAGTGTCTGTTCACGTCTTCTGCCCATTTATTTTAATTGGATTTTCTTTTTGATGTCAAGGTGCTGGAGTTTTCTATAAACTTCAGAGATAAGTCCTTTGTCTGATACGTTATTGCCGAATATTCTTTCCCATTCGTAGAGTCTTTTTTTACTCTTTTGATACACATAAGAATTTCATTTTCAGAAGGTCCCAATCATCTAGTTTATCTTCTGCTGTTTGTGCATTTTGGGTTATGCTTGACTGTCTATTTATAACATAAATTAGGGCCCCTAAGTTTGCTCCAGGAGCTCTGGTAGCATAGTGCCTAAGGCACTTGACTGCTAACCAGAAGGCTGGCGGTTCAAACCCACCAGCCACTCCTCGGAAGGAAGGTTGGGCAATCCTACTTCCGTAGTGATACTGCTTCGGAAACCCAAGGAGGGGTCGCTATGAGTCGGGGCCAACTTGACAGCAAATAACAACAACAAGTTTGCTCCTATTTTTTCTTTGACGAACTTCATAGTTTTATGTTTTACACTTAAGTCTTTGACCCATCTGGAGTTAGTTTTTGTATATGGTGTGAGGTATGCATCTTGTTTCATTCTCCTGCAAATAGATATACAGCTTTCCCAGCACCATTTGTGAAAGGGACTCTCTCTTCCCCATTGAACAGATTTTGACCCTCTGTCAAAGATAAGCTGACCACAAGTGGATGGATATATTTCTGGGTTCTCAATTCTGTTCCCCTAATCTATGTTTCTATCATTGTACCAATACCACACTACTTTGACAACTATGGCTGTGTAGTAGGTTTTGAGATCTGGGAGTGTGAGATCTCCTACTTTGTTCTTCTTCAGTAGTGTTTTGCTAATCCAAGGTCTCTTTCCTTTCCATATAAATTTAGTGATGGGTTTTTCCATGTCTTTAAAGAATGCTGATGGAATCTAGATAAGGTTTGCACTGAATTGAAAGATTGCTTTGTATAGTACTGATATTTTCACAATGTTCAATCTTCCTATCCATGAGCATGGTATGTTCTTCCATATATGTAGCTCTCTTGTAGTTTCTTGAAGTAGTGTATTGTAGTTTCCTTTATGTCTTTTGTGTTCCTGGTAAGATTTATTCCCACGTATCTTATCTTTTTGGTAGCATTGTAAATGGTACTGATTTCCTTGTTTCCTTTTCAGAGATCTCATTGCTGGTGTAGAGGAATCCAACTGATTTTTCTATCTTGATCTTGTATCCCGCCACTATGCTAAATCTTTCAATTTTCCAGTAGTTTTCTTTCTAAGTCTTTTGGGTTTTCCATATATAAGATTATATATATATATATCTGCAAACAGGGATAGTTTTTACTTCTTCCTTACCAATTTGGATGCCTTTGATTTCCCTTTCTTGCCTCACTGCCCTGCCTAGGACGTCTAATACAATGTTGAATAGAAATGGAGAGAAAGGGCATCTTTGTGTGGGTCCCGTTCATAAGAAGAATGGTTTCAGGCTCTCTGCATTGAGAATAATGTTGGCTGTTGGTTTTGCATATATGCCTTTTATTATGTCAAGGAATTTCCCTTCTATTCCTATTTTTCTGAGGTTTTTTTTT
>NW_006921750.1:688449-722566 GCF_000298275.1 Orycteropus afer afer | reverse complement strand
TTTTTTTGCTGCTCTTTTCCCAATAGTTGGAGATGTTGAGTTAAGATGTTGATTTGGGCTCTTTCTTCTTTTTTGATGTGTGCATTTATTGTTATAAATTGACCTCTGATCACTGTTTTTGCTGTGTCCCAAAGATTTTGGTATGTTGTGTTTTCATTCTCATTTGATTCAAGAAGTTTTTAATTTCATTTTTAAATTCTTCTATTATCCAGTCAGAAGGAAGACTGGGCAATCCACTTCTGTAGTGATACTGTGTTGAAAACCCAAGGAGGGGATGCTCTGAGTCAAATCCAACTCAATGGCCGTGAATTTTTTTTTTTTTTTTTTGGTTTATTACCCAGTAGTTTTTAAGGAGGGTATTATTCAGTGTCCACGTGTTAGCTCTTTTTCTGTTGATCTTCCTAGTGTTGATTTCTAACTGGACAGCATTATGATCTGAGAAGATGCTTTGCAGTATTTCAATATTTTAAAATTTATTGGGCCTTGATTTATGGTCTAACATATGGCCAATTCTATAGAATGTTCCATATATGCTGGAAAAGAAAGTATATTGTGCTTTTTTTGGGTGAAGTGCTCTGTAGATGTCTGTAAGGACAAGTTGGTGGATTGTACTGTTTAGTTCTCCTGTTGAGTTTCTTTCCAGGTATTCTATCTTTTCTTCAAAGTGAGGCATTAAAGTTTCCTTCTATTACTGTGGAGTCATCAATTTGTCTTTTCAATTCTGTTAAAGTCTACTTTATGTATTTTGGGGTTCTTTCATTGGGAGCATAGATATTTATTATGGTTATATCCTCTTGTTCAACTGATCCTTTAATCATTATATAATGTCCTTCTAAGTTTCTTATGGTGGTTTTTATCTTAAAGTCTATTTTATCAGAAATTAATATTGCTACTCCTGCTCTCTTTTGGTTGCCATTTGCTTGGTATATCTTTTTTCAACCTTTGATTTTTAGTCTATTTTTATCTTTATGTCTACATTGAATCTCTTGTAGATGGCGTATCGATGGGTCATGTTTTCTTATCCAGTGTTCAACACTCTGTCTCTTGAGTGGGACATTTAAACCATTTACATTCAATGTAATTATTGACAAACATGAACTTTTTTATTTCATTTTGTTATGCATTTTTTTTGTAGTGTTGCTGATTTCCTTGTTCCATATAATTTTTTTGTGCTGAGCTCATTGTTTGTAAGTTGTGTTATCATCTCCTTCATTGCTATTGTTTCAGTATTTGCTAAGTATTTGTGCTTGTCCTCTTTTTTTATCTTGACCCGAGTTTAATATTTTTCTATGAGGTTACCCTGCAATTTATAATTTTCTTCCCAAATGTGAAACCGTCTTTTCTATCTTGCAATTGTCATGACTTCCTCATCATTTAGAATTTCTTTAAATTACACTATTTATTCCATTTTTTGGTTTGCAGTTGTCCTCATTTACCAATTGATATCTCTGGTTCCCTGTTTACAGCCTTGTAAGCTTATTTTATTTTGGATACTTCTGTAACTAGGTTGGTTTCTGGCTTATGTCATCATGTGTGTTAATCAACGGTTGTTTTTTGTTGTTGTTAGTTCTCTATCTGAAGGACTCCCATTAGCGTCTTTTGTAAACTTGGTCTAGTTTTAATAAATGCCCCTAATTTCTGCTTATCTGGAAATCTCCTAATTTCACTCTCATATATGATAGACAGTTGATAGACTGTCTCAAATTTGATAGACAATTTTACTATGTATGAACTTCTTGGTTGAAGATTTTTCCTTTTGGGTTTTATTTGTATCATCCCAATGCATTCTCATCTGCATCGCTTCTGCTGAGAAATTGGAGCTTAGTCTTATTTTCTGCCCTTTGTAGGTATCTATCTTTAGTTTCTCCTGTGATGCTTTAGGATTCTTTCTTTGTCTTTTAATTTTGATAAGTTTGATGAGTCTTGGTGATTTTCTTTTGGGGTATATCCACTTGGAGTTCACTGAACTTCTTCAATGGACATATTCTCATTTTTCATCACATTAGGGAAATTTTCTTCCAACAAATCATTGACAATTTCCTCTGTGGTTTCATCTGTTTCTTCCTGTCCTGGAATTCTAATCACATGTAGGTTACTTCTGTTGATGGTATCCCACATGAACCTTAGGGTTTCTTCATTATGTTTTAATCTTTTGTCTGATTGATCCCTTAACAAAGTAGTATTGAGGTATTTATCCGCAATCTCATTAATTCTGTCTTCCATTGATTCAATTCTACTCCTTTGTCCATTCAATGTGTTATCTATTTCTGAAATCTTAGTTATTAATCTTCTGGATTTCTGTTTGCTGTTTTTGTATCATATCCAATTTTTTATTTTGTCAATCTGTTCTTATATTGCTTTCCTAAATTGTTCTGGAGTTTCAGCTGTGTTTTCCTTGATTTTGTCAGTGTTTTCCTTGATTTGTCTCTCAATCCATTGACGGTACCTGAATATAATTCTTTTGAATTCCTTATCAGGGAGTTCTAATACTGGTTCTTCCTTGGGGATGTTTTCAGGGTTTGTAATCCTGGCCCTTTGTTTCTATTACTATATCTTGCTTTTCTTTGTGGGCTGTGATGGTCTGTTGTCTCCAAGACATTATGATGTTGCTGTATTTATACTTGTAGTTGTATGTTGGTGTGATTCATGTAGGACTTTTTTTTTCCCTTTATTTTTTGATATATCTGTGTACGCAGGGTACTGTGCTCCTCTATTCACCAGTTGTTAGCACTTAGGCACCCACCACCTGTCTCCTGGTGGGTGTAATAGAGAATGAGAGTGTGTGTACAGGTCTCTGTTAGCTGTTCAAAAAGAGCAGTTAAGGGTGAGTTGAGTTGGTAATGGCTGCCATCTATTGTCGGTCAGCTTGTGCAAAAAGGTGGCTTTCACCCAGTGGGTGGCACTGCAGGAGGTGCAGGTTTCGTGTGAACAGTTGCTGTCTCCTACTCAGATAAAGATGGGGCAATCTACTTCCATAGTGATACTGCCTCAGAAACCCAAGGAGGGGTCGCTATGAGTTGGGCAGACTCGACGGCACATAACAACAACAACAACACTCAGACAAAAAAAAAAAATAAAACAATGAGAACAAAAAACTCAAACTGCATAAAGAAATAGGAACAATAATAATAGAAAACAGAAATACAATAAATAAAAAATTTTCAAAATATATAAAAAATGATAAAAGTAAGATAAGGCAAGAAAGAGTAAAATTAAAAAAAAAAACCCACAATATCTGGGGAGGGCAGAATGAGAAAAAAAGAGCAAAAGTAAAAGATTAGGGAAAACTGCAAAAGGAAAAACAAGAGATGGAAAGAACCAAAAGGAAAAAAAAAAAAAGGAGGGAATGAGGAAAAGGGATGAGGGAAGAAAAAAAATTAAAAAAGAACCAGAGATGGTAAAAGGGTGGGGGGAGGAAGAAAGGAGGAAAATAAATATAATTTAAAAACAAACAAAAACAAAACTGTAGGGGGCAGGGCACAGCATCCAGTGTCTGCCAGGGCACAGACCAGGATGAAGCCCTCACAGATCAACAAGGTGGGTGGAGGCAGGGGGATGGCCACACCCTTGTTCACCAACAGGCATGGGGCACAAGAGTAACAAGGGTAATATTGCACCTCTCCATTCATCAGTTTCCAGTGTGGCTGCCCGTGCTTTCCTTGGGAGGTGAAGTGAACTCCCAGGTTACAGTTCAAGCAAGAACGTCAACTACACACACTCAAAATGGCTGTGCCAACTGCTTGGAAACATCCAAAATGGTTCCACTCTCAGGATAGCCGCCAGCAGTCCACAGGTCTGCCTGTCCACCTCCTTGCTGTTCTACCTTCTGGTAGTCAGGCACCAATGCAGTCCTTGCCCATGCAGCTTTGGTTAGCAGAACTGACTCTCAGGCTGCTATTAGGAAATATTCAAAATGGCTATGCCATCAGGACAGCCAGCAGTTCTCAGCTCTGTTTGTCTCCTTACTCACTGTTTCATTCAAGTTCTTCTACTAGTTAGTATTTATCTACTTACTTATTCTTCCCTTCAAAGTTCATGGTTCCAAGATTGTCTTCTGTATCAGTTTCAATTGGTTTTTCATTGCTTTGTTACAGAGGGTCTGTGTAGCCTGTCTACCAATTCCACCATCTTGCTGGAACTCCTCCCCTCACCTTGTTCTTGAGCTTGAATCCAGTTCACCTTGTCCCTAATACACATCCATCCTTCCATCCCCTACCTACAGCCCCTCCAGGGAGGAGAGTTTCCACTGGCTGCCCGTAATCTGACATGTAGCACTTACCACTGGCTCTTGGCCCAGAGAACTCATCTCTCCTTTCCACACCATCCTATAGGGCCAATGTTGTCTCTGCATCTTCACAATGAGTCAGTTCCTTGTCAGGGCATCCCAACAGTAAGGCCCCCACAGGAAAAAGCAGTCTTCCCTACATCTCTTTGTCACTTCCCTTGATATGGTCTGTTTTCATTCCTTTTATCCTCTTCACTTTTCCCCATCTTCCATCATTGGTATCTTGGGAACACTGAGAGAGACTGACTCCATGACAGAGACACAAGTGAAACTGCCATAGCTACTTTTCTTTGGGATGAACACAGAAAACAGCACCCCTGAATAGCAGTACTCTTGGTGCTGCTATTTACCCACTCCATCTTAAGTTACTTTTCTGAAGAACAGCAAAGCCATCAGCACCTCTCTGTGCTGAGAAACTGCATGTGTGAGATTAGCTGTTTCCCCATACTTCCTTCACTATATTCCTTTCTGGCTTTCTGGAAGGAAGGCTAGGAGACCTAAATATACAAAGTCAGCCATGACTTTGTCTCTCACTATCTCACTCACAAACTCAGATAGCCCCAGAATCATAAGTGAACACCTAAGAATTTACCTGCTTTCCTGATCCGACCACAAAAACTCCTCCGAGGATAAAGCCTTCGCCTTCCAGATTTCCAGAGAAGCCTCCATTCCGGGCCCGGAAGAAGTTGTACCAGACACCAAGACGGACAAATCCCATAAACATCATCTTTCGCCTTTGGGGACCATAGAACTTTTTCTGCAGGAATGAGATAGACAGACCCCACATCAATAGCTGTATGCCTGCTTTTCCAGGGGTCAATGTTCCCAATAGGGCATTCCTCCTTAGGCAAAGACTAAGCCTGCTGGTTTGGGATCTCCCTTTCACCCAATATACATAGCTCCCATTAAGTAATATCCTCAACCTGCCCAGGGAAACAGAAGATCCTACTGGGTGAAGCAGTCCTGACCTAGGGAAATAGATCTGCAGCTTTCTTCTCTGAGTCAAACTTCTCATTAGTGATGCACAAGGTTCCTGTGCCTGACAGGGTTATAACAGTCCTTCATTCTCGAGATGTAGGGGTAGAGGAGAAAGAAATATGCTGCAAAGAATTAGGGTTAGGGTTTATAACAGACCCCACTCACACAGTGGCACATACTGAGTGGGGTTCCAGCTATTCTTCAGCCTCAGGGGTCAAACCTCAGAAAGGACTTAAGCACTGCAAAGAGAATATTTAGGCACCCAGTCATGTTCTTTCCGTTCAGAGGATTATGAGAGCTCTTCCAAGTTCAGAGCAGCTAGAAGGGAGGCAGCCGCCAGCTGTAGGCCAGATATATATATATCTATATATCTATATATATATCTATATATATCTATATATCTATAGATATATCTATAGATATATAGATATATATATATCTATATATCTATAGATATATATAGCTTGGGCCCCAAGCTCTAACAAGTGAGCACGGTCCTCCCCAGACAATCCGTATTGATGGGCTTAGCTCACACACCTTTTCGTCCAGGAAGATTTCTCCTTTGAAATATGGCTGGAAGTCTTTTACTTCAGTCCTGACCTGCTCCTTCACCACTGCATAGAGGGGGACACCCAGCTCATCCAACTTGGGTTTCAGGGAAGACAGGTCTGCAGCCTCCTGCAGAAGACAGAAGGTCAGAGGCGTGCACATCTGTGGCCCTGTGGCCAACAGACATCTGCTCCCATAGTCCCTGCCCTCCATCACGCAGGGCCCAAGCACAGCTGGTACTAAATGTAGTGGAATGAAGGCAGCAAAACCACCAGAACAATCAAGGCCTGGATAGCTCAGCATAAGCCTGTCCCAGCTAGGTACCTGGCCTTAGTGTAGGGCATCAGACCTCCTCCCCAGTCCAGACTTCTTGTCTTTCCAAGGAAGGAGAGAGAAGTCTCAGTTTATGGATGTCCTGACATCACAGTGGATCCAAACATTGGATCCACCCATTGCCACAATGCATTTCCCCTTCCCCTTCTTCCAGCTCTTCCCCTGTGCTAGAACAAACTAGCTCAGGGGCCTATTAGACAGACAAACTCATGCTGTGGGAATGGCTGCCTCCACACCTTTGCTCAGTCATTCCCCTCCCCTGCAATAATCCTCCTTTCCTTCTCTAGTGCAAAACCTACACTTGGAAAAGTGTGCCTGGCCAGCCTGGAATGAAACTCCCATTCTCTGTGCATACTCCATCTGCCCTGATTGGTGACTTTTTTGTCCTAAGTCTCCATGTTACCACCCACTTAAATATTGTCACTTAGGTTCCCAAAGTTATTTCGTGGTTAGAAACTACTTCTTCCATTTCTTGGTATCCTTTGGTGCCTGGCACATGACTAGGTATATACAAAAAACAACACCTGAAAGTCTAAAGGTGGTCAATGCGGAGAATGTAGCAGAGCTGAGTGGAACAGACAGCCCTGACTCTTTTGAAACATGTGCTGGATGAATAATCAAAACTACATGTGTTATGGTAAAGCTTCAACTTAAGAACAAATTACTTTTTCACATTTGGTGGTAGAACTAGTGCTTTCCTCCAGTGCTTGCCACTGCTATATGGTGGTAACTACTTTTAATTTGTCATCTATTTTTTAGAACAAGAAAAAGGCATAGCAAATGAAGTAGAGATGATTACAAAGCACTTATCAAGAGCTTTAGTACATGGCAACCTCTGCCCTAGAGCAGAGAGGACAATGTGGAGTCAGAAGTGGTCAGTAACTGCCTGTTCATGAGCTAAAAGGTTTTAATCACTCTTTCTGGACTCTTTCCTCTGGGTGTATCACTATGCAAAGCCATGAAGTAGAAACCAGTGACACACCTCTTCCCCAGGCCACTCAACATGACTCATACCAACGCCTTTTTGAAACCTAAGTTTCCACAAAATGCTATGCCACATCCTTTTTGAAACCTAAGTTTCCACAAAATGCTATGCCAGGGCACAGACCCAGAGCACAGGAAAACAAGTTACAATCGATAAGGGAGAGCAGCGCTCTTTGAACCTTTTTGGTTTAACTTACATGGAGAAATCAAGTCACAACAGGCTTCCATTTTGGTATTTGGAACCAGAGCCTATGAATAGTTTAGGTTACACCAGAACCCAAAAAAAACAAACCCACTGCCATCAAGTTGATTCCAACTCATAGCGACCCTTTAGGACAGAGCAAAACTGCCATACAGAGTTTCTGAGGCTGTAAATCTTGATGAAAGTATATTGCTTCAATCTTTCAGCAAAGCAGCTGGTGGGTTCAAACCACCAACCTTTTAGTTAGCAGCTGAATGACTTAACCACTACACCACCAGAACATACAACGCAACGCACTGTTGTCAAGTCAAATCCGACTCATAGCGACCCCTCCTCGGGTTTCCGAGGTGGTATCACTATGGAAGTAGATTGTCCAACCTTGCTTCCAAGGAGTGGCTGATGGGTTTGAACTGCCAGCTTTCTGGTTAGCAGTCAAATGCCTTAGACACTATGCCACCAGAGCTCCCACCAGTACACAGTGAGGTGGAAACAGACTGCAGATGGATTTAAGGGTGCTATCATCTGACCTTAAAATAAGGGATCATCCTGGATTATTTTATCTGGGTGGGTGCGGTGTAATCACAAGGGTCCCGAAATGTGGAAGGGGGAGGTAGAAGAGTCAGTGATAGAGTGATTTGATATGAAAGACTCGACTGGCCATTGCTGCCTTTGAAGATGAAGGAGGGGGCCACAAGCCAAGACCTGCAGGCAGCATCTGGAAGGTGGAAAGGCAAGGATATAGGTCCTCCCCTAGTGCCTCCAGAAGGAACCAGCCCTGCTGATTCCTTGACTTTAGTCCAGTGAGACATATTTTAGACTTCTGACCTCTACAACTATAAGATGGTAAATTTGTGCTGTTTTAAGTCACGTGGTAATCTGTTACAGTAGCCATAGAAAACTCATACACCTTCTAACAGCATTGTGACTTTGTCACAATCTCTCTGAGCCTGTTTCCCCTTCTGTATAATGAGAATAACAAGAAGCTGTATTTTTCAGGGATTCAAGTGAGAAACCAATGAGACAGCAAACATAATGGTGACTGCATGTAATGCACTGCAGTGCATAATATGCACCTAGCAGTGTAAACAGGATTTTTGCCAGCCTAGTCAGGTAAGCATGGAAGAGACCATGATGGCTGACATACAATGCCTCTGGACCAGGAGTTAGTCAAAGGAAGGAGGAGGACAACTAGGATGGCAAATTTGTCTCCAGAACAGGGATACTGTAATTCTCAGCTCTCCCCAGCCTAAACATTGATATGAGAACCCAGATCTTCTGCCCTGATACTAGCTTGGCCAACCTGTGCGACTACGATAGGTCCCCAATATGCCCTGGCCCTTGGTTTATCCATCTGTAAAGAGACATGCTGGACTCAAGTCATTCCACTGTTTCCTCTAACACTAGCATTTTGTGTTTCAAAAATCACAGCTACTGCTTTCTCTTGACATACTGAACAGGTAACAATAGCTTCCATTTATGGGACCAGCTGGAGACTGCCCACTTAAGGAGTTTCAATAACCACCTATCAAACTTTCATGCTGACTGCACTCATATTATTGGCCATACTGAAATCCTACTGATCTTATGCCAAGGACATACAGTATGGCAAAAGAGCTACCAATTCTAGTGTGTGGTGCTCAGGTGTCTAGGACAGACTCCAGGCAGGTCTCCAGAACAGGCAGACTGGTGGGTTATCCTGTAAGTATGACCTTGTGGAGCTTCCTCATATACCACACCTGTGCAAGGGCTCAGTATCCTGTATCAATAATAAACCAGACCTCTCATTTTAATGAGGCTATCCCTGGGCTAAGCATAAGGAACACAGAATTGTCCCTGAACCTAATGAAACAGAAACACAGTCCAGGATACAGGTAGTATAACATACGGTAAAAGGGTTTGGGAGTACCAAAAAAACTCAGGTGTTAAAGAAGTGAGAGCCAAGACAAGAACAGATATATGCACACCCATGTTCACTGCAGTGCTATTTACAATAGCAAAAAGATGGAAACAACTGAGGTGCCCATCAACAGAAGAATGGATAACCAAACTATGGTACATACACACAATGGAATACTATGCAACCCTGAAGAATAATGTAGAATCTGCAAAACACCGTATAATGTGGATGAACTTAGAGGACATTATGCTGAGTGAAATAAGTCATCACAGAAGGATAAATATTGTATTCATTATTGCAAAAAGTCAAGAATAGGTCTATATATGGAAGGAAATTTTCTTTGTTACCAGGTGTGGGAGGGTAGAGGAGGGAACACTACAAAAAGATGGGGGAAGGGGGGTGAAAGTCTCTTGTGTTGTAATCCCAGCAGGAGATGGTGAACTGTTAAATTAACAAAAACAGAGCATAAGTCAAAAGAAATACCTAGAGCAAACAATAGAGACCAGACCAGTGTTAACCAAGGGCTAAAGTGGGTCTACAGATCTTTGGTCCTGGCTGTAAACTTGCCAAGATCCTTTTAACTGAAAAGACCCTCAAGTGTACTTACCTCTCGACACAGGAAACAGCCTGGCCTCCGCACAGCCATAATCACAGCTCCATTCTTTTCCCAAAGCTCCTTTGCTTTGAAAGTCCTGGGTTCTGAAGGAAAAGAAAACTTACCATCTCCCCTAGCCCAGTCCACCAGACTCACAACCATTAAGGATGTCCTAAACCTTACTGGGCCCATCCCAAGTCAGAAATCAGGGTTAGCAGAGGATGAGGGCAGACATTTCATATGTGGGAAAAGGCAAGGAGGAATCACATTCAGGGAATGTTCAGCCTCCTGCGGAAAATTAATGTAGTGTATACGAAGGTAAAGCCAAAAGGCTCCCTCCTCTATCTATTTTTAAACTTGAAAACCCTAAACTGGCAGATTACTAGGAAACAGCAATTTCCTTTTTTTTTTTTTTTTTGTCATATCATTGAGCATCCTAACAATCCTTTAGGAAAGAAAATAGCGAAAATCTGGAAGTGATTATACACTTGGACAAAAATAAGTCCCATTCTTAAAAACATTTGAAGAAATTAAGTCAATAGAAATTTATTATTATTTTTTTTAATTAACCTAGCTATGTAAACTGCAACACTATCAATGGAGGAGTGGTAGATGATCAACAAGGAAATACTTTCAGGTAGTACAGTACAACATTTCAAACCACAGCTCCCTGTTCAGACTGAGTACGAATCTAGCTGTGTGAGCCTGGGCAAGCTATCTCTCCTCTCTGAATCTCAGACTCCTTACTTGTCATGTAACAGTAGCAACAGTAGCTAATAGTCTGGCCTGCAGGAATATTAAAATATGGATATAAAAGTGTCCACCACAGTGTCTGTAGTAGAGAGGTGGCTCACTAAGTATGAAGCTGTATTATTACTTCCCAGAGGGATCTATATCTACCTAGCAGGAATGATATGTTAGGAAAAAAGGTGGGGTGTGGTGGTGGTAGGGGAACAAAATCTATAATCAAACAAGACTGGTAAACACTGGGATAAACAGGTGTCTATCTGCAAGGCTTCTTAAGTCTCCTGCTAATGTAGCCTACATTACAAATCTTCACAATCACAGTTCCTGTTTTCCCTCAACACTGAATAGTTGACAGTGGATTCTATTGCAGGGCCAAGCTGGAGATTGCCTAGTCAATGAGCTCCAATGATCATTTGCCAGCTGTACCCATCTATCAGCATGACTGAAATCCTCCAAGCTTCAAATTCAATGCCAAGGATACACAGTGAGGCAATAGAGCTGCAAGTTTGAGTGTGTGGGCTCAGCTATCCAGGAATGACTCCAGGTAGGTTCCCAGAAAAAGCAGAGTAGTGGGTTATCCTACAAGTGTGACCTTGTACAGCTTCCCAATATGCTGTAGCTGTGTCATTAATAATGGCTGAGTACCCCGTATCAGTAAATAAACTAGACCTCTCATTTTAATAATCCTATCCCTGTGCTAATCATCAGGAACATGGGATAGGACAAATAGTGTTTCTCAAAGTTATTTGACTCAGGAACCTCCTTTTCATGAAGATCTCATGAGCTTGGAATTCCTCAGAAAACACTTTGAAAGGGCTGGTTTAGTAAGCAATTGTACAGCATTTCTAAATATCATGGAGCAATTTATCAATATAATTATAGACAACAGTAGAAGGTGAAAAACTTTTAGTAAGGAAAAACTAAAATTTAATAAGCACTTACACCAAGAGCACAACTACATAAAAATATGTATACATGAAGAGGAATATATAAAAGTGATTATTGTGGTAGGGTAATGGAACTATTGGTAATTTAAAAAGTCTTACTATATGTTCCCTAATGTTGCTATATAGGCTTTTCAATAAAAAGCTGTTTAGAAGGAAATAAAGCAAAAAAAAAAAAAGTAATCCTGAATCCCAGCACTTTGGAAAAGTACTGAGACTGGTGGGTCACTGCTTACCCTTCTCCAGTGTTTTCAGGTCTATGTCCTCCAGATACTCCAGTGTTGCTTTTTGGGTTTTTGACAGAAAGATATCTGTATTGGCCAGGAACAGTGCCACAGCAGCAGCCCCCAGTGCCCCCATACCAATGGACCACATCCCCATGGTGAAGAAACTGGGGTCCTGGAGGAAAGACATTTCTGAAGAATGAGAGGAAGGAAGAAGAAGTTACTGCTCCCAGAGAACAGCTAGAATCTGATCTCCCTTACAAAGTTCTAACTAGGCAGCTAGCCAGGAAGCAAAGAGAGTGGGGGAAGGGGCAGCGGCCAGCAGTGTCAGAGATGAGACCCGACAAGGACTACTGAGCACCCGCTGTTGCAAGAGCCTAGGAAGCCCATAGACATATGGCAGCTTCTACTTTGAGAAGCTCACCAGGTAGCCAGGAGCAACGATAGAGACACGACAGCCTTCCCACTTGGTTGTTTCCCTTTCCACCTGCCCCCAAGGTTGTGGCCTCCAGTCTGTGGTGCCCTTCCATATTGCATCCCCTCATTCCCATCCTGGTTGATGTCTGCATCTTTATAATCCACAGGCTCAGCAACTGCCTCCCTATGTAAGGGGCTGCATTCTCTTCTTTGATCAGGGGAGAGTCAGAACATCAATTACATCATTCTGTTAGCCTATCTTTCTCCCTCTTCAGTCTGCGATGCCTCAGAAACAGGGACCATAGCCTATCATCCAGCCCATCTGTGCCAGAAGAATCTCATTCGTGGTAAGCATGCAATCTCTGTAAATTTCCACCAACTGCAAATAGCTTTACTGCTTACTCATTATTGAAATAAAAGCTGCACAGGGGGGTAAAAAGAGACAATACATAAAATTAGAGTTGGCAAGACAGCAAATATCCCCTGAAAGTCTACCACACAGAGATGGTCACTGTTAAACTCTAGTATTTGATCTGACATTTTTTATCTTGGGAACAGAACTACATAGACAATTGCTAAATGAACAGAAGATGGGGGTTCTACCACCACTTTTTCCCCAGCTTAAGCCCAGGTGTCTCACTAAGGCTTCCACCAACTGTAAGGTAGAACTTCCCCATAGGACCTCATCTTTCTTCTGAGGAGTGGCTGATGGGTTTGAACTGCTGACCTTTTGCTTAGCAGTTGAATGCTTTAACCACTATGCCAACAGAGATCTGCTTCTTCTGAGCAGTTCATTTAGGAAATAAAAAAGGCACTTCTAAGCAAGGGACTATCAAATGAAAACAGCATTTAAGACAGAATAATTTAGTATCTCACAGAGAAGAAAAGGAAGGGAGGCCAGTATATGTGTCTGTGTCTGTGTCTGTGTGTGTGTGTGTGTGTGTGTCCAGGGAGGGCTGGTATTTTAGAATGGAGGGACTCAGCTGGGACAGGATAGATCTTACTACCTCACTGAAATACCCTAATCGTGGACTCGCAGTCCAGGCACCACCTGAGAGCTCACTGGAAACCACTCTACAGCCCCACCTCAGAACGGTGGAACCCCATACTGCCTTTTAATCAGATCAAAAGGCAGTTCATACGTCTGTTAAAGTTTAACAAGTACTGTCTTAGATCAAAGCATACAGGATTATGTGCCTGGCTGGCCATAAGCCACAGAATAAAATACAGCCTCTGGGGTGGTCTAGCCTTGGAAAGCTGGGTCCTTCACATTCCCTGGTCATTGTGGAAGAGCTGTCGTGGTGCTAATGACACCAGGATAAAAGGGACATGAACATATCTCCGTGCTTCTGTCTGAAGGCTCCACCTCATTCTAGTCTCAAGACCCAGATGCCTCAAGAAGCCTTCCAGAACTCTGCTCACCTTCAACTCCCACTCTGAGAGGTATTTATTCACTGTCTTCTTTGTCTTGTGTCCAGTCTCACCCAAAATCCTTCTGATGTGTTTGAAAAGCTGACATGGACCCATTTCCCTGTTTCCTCTTTCCGAATTGCCCATGTCCAGCATAGGGCCTATTTGGTACACAGAGGTCTCTACCAGTGTGTCTGACATGAGTTTAGGATTGATGGTGAAGATGACAACTTACGGTAGACCAAAGTTCGGGGTCAAGCAGGAAAGAACCTTTATAGGCCTGCTTCCAATCCTTTTATGTGGCCAAATTACATACTACTGGATTATAGTTCACAGAACAATTAGGAGGAAACCATGGCTTTCACCTGCCTGTGTTAAACAGGAGATTCCTCAGAGCCTGAAACAATCCACATCTTCTAAAGCCTCTCTGGGATCCTGACATGTGTATGATTTGTAACACATGGCTTGGTCCCTGATCCAACAAAAAAACAAACCCACTGCTGTCGGTTCCAACTCATAGCGACCCATCCTTGGGTTTCCGAAGCAGTATCTCTATTGAAGTAGATTACCCAGTCTTCCTTCTGAAGAGTGGCTTGTGGGTTTGAACTGCCAGCCTCCAGTGACTGTAAGCAAGTCAAATGACGGTGCTATGCCGTCCCTGACGACAAATCTGATAAACACTTCTGCGTTGGTATACAAAAGCTAATACTCATCAAATGTACATGAGGGCTCATATCCACTCCTGGGATGTTGCTGCTGTTATGTGATGTCGAGTCGGACCCGACTCATAGTGACCTCTCCTTGGGTTTCTGAGCCAGTATCACTATAGAAGTAGATTGTCACATCTTCCTTCGGAGCAGTGGCTGGTGGGTTTGAACTGCCAGCCTTCTGGTTAGCAGTCAAGTCCCTTACACAGTATGCTACCCTTCACCATTCCCCTCACATCCTTCCAGTACACCCTGTGCACTCAGGGGCAAACAGCATCCGTTGCCCCTCCTTTCCCAGTTAGGTGGTCCACTGACAATCATTTCACCTCTCTGCTTCTGAGCACAACAGGGTAATTAGAATGTACTAGGGTCAACAGTTATTTCTGAACATTTATTCAGTACTGACCAGTTTAATAAATGGCACTTTGGGAGGACATAAAAGTACATGATACACAATTCTCAAGGAGATTCAGATCTAGTACACAAATAATAGAAATGAATGTAGGAAGGTGAGGCAATGGGCCAAGGCATGAATATGGGCTGTGGGAGTGTGAGGATGAGATATGGCCTGAGCAGCCACAAAGGACCAGTTGTTGTTATGTGCCATAGAGTCGAACCCAACCCATCTCATAGTGACCCCTCCGAAGCAGTGTCACTACAGAAGTAGGTTGCCCAACCGGTTTCAGAGCAGGTGTGGGACTCGGGGGCAGGAGGAAAGGGCTGGAATGCACTTGAGCTAAGCCTGGGAAGCAACAGCCTGACTGAGGGGTAGATATCTGTGCTGAAGGTACCCTGAGAACTCAAACTTCCATGTCTCAATGGCCCCTCCTTCCCTCTCAAGTTCAAGGGCAGGTGAGCAAGAGGTAGGCTTCAAAACCACCTGGAGCTGTGTTTTCCATCCCCTGGCTTATGCTGCAGAAAGCATGAGTGGAGAACTGACCTCTTGTTGGCCCTTACCCCTAGGCCCTGCAGCACGAGGATGTGAAATCCCTACTGGAACTAGGGGTGATAGATGACTCTTCCACTACTCAGGAGCAGTGAAAACTGACTTCTGGAACCACCTAGAGAAAGTGCAGAGCCAACACTTCTGCCAAGTCTCCCCAAGATACAGAGTATTTCCATCCCAATACGACCTGGAGTATGCCCACTGTACCCTGCTGCACAGTGAGGGCACACAAGAGAGGGAGTAGAGAGATTCAATATCTCAGTGAAACAATGTCCTTCCATATGGGCCTCAAAGGCCACTGACTAGAGCCAGGGAAGTTAGCAACCCAGCACTCACTGAAGTGCTACTTGATGTACATGTCCTAATTTGACTCACACAGCAGTCTTGTGATGCATATTATCCTGTTTTATGGTAACAACACTGAGGCTCAGAGAAATCCACTAACTTCCCCAAATTGAAGACACAGCAGTCCTGTAAATTGGACCCAGGTCAAAAGGACACCAGATACGGGACTTGGGACTTTCCATTGTCACATTTTGACTCCTACACCTTCAGAAGATGGTTTCTGGAGGTCTAAGGGTATATGACCCCTTTGTTTTAAAATAATTAAAGACCAACTCATTTACTGAGTCATTAAATAGTCAAATCATGTTTACTCTAAAGGAAATTTACCATACCACAGATGTCCCTTCTCTTCCCTCCCCTTTCTATGCTTAAGGGTCAGTTTCTCTGAAAGATAACAGCACAGCTGTTTACTGAAGACACAGCCCCCACCTGAGACAGCTAAAGGATTTAGTTCCCAACAGTGGCTTATCTGATCCCACCAGCTCCCACAGAAAATGAAGTGATAAGGCTTCATTTTCAAACAAAATAACCGGTGTGACAGCTCGCGAGGCCGCTCTGCTCTGGGTAAGTATGGGAGTGTGGCAAATCTAGGTTCCCTGGGCAAAGGTGGCTCCATCCCTTCCCAGACCTCATTTTCTTCAAATCCAAAATGGAGGAGGGGGGGTTGGACAAGGTCCAGCTAAGGCTCCTAAAGGTCCCAGTGACATCTAGTGTTTTTGTCAAAACTAGCTCCTTCTGGAGTCTTCTTATTCTTGGTTCCT
Source organism: Orycteropus afer afer (assembly GCF_000298275.1). NCBI lineage: Eukaryota > Metazoa > Chordata > Mammalia > Tubulidentata > Orycteropodidae > Orycteropus > Orycteropus afer. Next base: position 706,242 of record NW_006921750.1, on the reverse strand, counting down.
CCTCACATCCACCCTACCACCTCACCCCATTTCTATGTCCAGTTTAGCAAACTAGCCTCTTCACTACTGCTCCTGATTCACAAGAGACCCCTCTCCCCATCCGCAGTCTCAGGCAGATCAAACCTGGAAAAGAGGCACTCACCATGTACCTCTGTGCCCCTGCTTTTGCTAATAAAGAGGCTGACTCAAAGCAAGGATGGGTTGGTATCAGGCAGGCAGGCACCAGGGAGGGCTGGAGGTGGGGCCCTACAGTCTACCTATGGCCCTGCATTCAAAAGTCAGGCACTCCACAGATGAAACCATGCCACTCAGAACCCTGGGGCTCCTCCAGCTCTCAACAGTCAATCTCCAGAAAACATAAGTGTGGAGATCTGCCAAGGCTCCTCCACTCTTCAAACACTTGAGCAAAGTTTTCAATCGTTTGTAGTCATGCAGATTATAACACTTGCCAAGTGCCAAGAGACTCGTGCTCTGATATGCAGTGCAGACTAATGAAGCAAAGCCTGCAGTGCAGTGTCCTGACAATCAACCAACCCTTGCCTCTGATTACTTACTTTGCATTCACGTGTGCAAACACACACCTCTGAACACTGCACAAACAAATGGACTCTGTATTTTAGTTATTTACTTGGCCAGCTCCACAATATGGTTGTGCAATCTCAGGGCAGGCACTGTAGTCTTACCCATTTCTGTATCCCTGGCATTTAATGCAGATCCTGGTAATTAGCAGACATCAAATGCCTAATAATGTGATCTGATTTTCAGTCTTTAAACTTCTCTCTGAGACAGAGCTCGAACTAAGGAAGGGAATTTTGGGCAGACCTAACTCGACATTAAAGTAAACACTCAAGCTTGGGGCTTAGGAGACCTTAGGTTGGGTCCTAGCTTCAGTGGTCACTGGCAGGGTGATCTGATATAAGCTATGAAAATACTGTGGGCCTGTCTCTCTTCATCTGAATAAGGGAAAAAAACAAAAAACATTGCCACTGAGTTGATTCTAACTCACAGCAAGCCCCACTGGGTTTCCAAAGCTGTAAATTTTTATGGACATAGACTGCCTCATCTTTCTTCCATGGAGCAGCTGGTGAGTTTGAACTTCTGACCTTCTGGTTAGAGGCTAAATGCCTTATTCACTGTGCTACCAGAGCTCTTTTTACAAGGAATGAACTAGAAAATCTATGAGATGCTCTCTGCTCTGAACTATCATGTGACTGCAACTACAGCAGTCTGATCCAGGAACCCATGAAAGTGTTTATCACTACTACTGTCAAGCTGGAGTGCCCGTTCTCCCTGCCTCCTTGGCCTAACTCTGCCTGTTCAAGAAGCTGCCTCTGGGCAGGAACTGATGAACTCTTCATGAAACAGAACACATCAGCACTGGGTGGGCTAATTCATGTCTGAAACAAGCAGAGACAGTATCATATTCCAAACATTAAGGGTACACTTGCCCAGTCCAACCCCACCCAGGGGATCCTCCCTTCTCAGAATGAGTTGGCCTGAGGCAGAGACAGGGAGAAGCAAAAAGGAGTGCTGAAGGGGAGAGAAGGGCAATTAAGAGCACACACACACACACACACACACACAAAGAAATTAACAGTTCACTTATTTTAGGCCCTCAGTGAACAAGGCAGGGAAGAATGCTTTACCTTCTTCTTCACTCTCTGCTGCTTCTCTCTCCTTCCTGCAGCACTCTTGGCCTCTCCGAGGAAACTACGGCCCAAAGAAGCTGGCTAGTCCATGGTCACATGGGTTGCAGTAGGTGGGTGTCAGTGGCTATGCTGGGGCTGACATTGGGGACCCCTAACTCCCATTCCATGGCTGTTTGTTCTGCATTGGATACTCCTGGTCACAAGCAGCCAACCAGGGACCTGTGGCCAGGCTACTAAGGGAAGTGTTCTGAGGATGGCACAATATGGGGAGTGGGACTCAGGAAGGGGACCTTTAGGTCCTGAAGCCTGCTCATTGGCCTGAAGAAGGCTCAGGGCAAGACAGCTCCTGAATAAGACCAGGAAAATCTGTCAACCAGAGAAAACACATTTCTCCCAAGCCCAATTCTTTTCAAACAGCTTAGAAATGAAAGTCAGATGTTCTCTTAAGGTCACACTGCCTGTTCTCAAATAACCAAGAAGCCACTACTCACCTCTGCTCCCTATGGGAACCAAAACCAATACCAAACCAAACTCCCTGCCTTCGAGTCGATTGGACTCATAGCGACCCCTCCTTGGGTTTCCGAGGTGGTGTCTCTATGGAAGTAGACTGCCCAATCTTCCTTCCAAGGAGTGGCTGGTGTGTTGAACCACCAACCTTCTGGTTAGCAGTCAAGTGCTTTAGGCACTACGGCACCAGAGCTCCTTGGAACCTCAGTAACTTCTTCTTAAAAATAAGGGCACTTTGAACAGCTATCATATAGAATATATGAGATGAATAATGAGAAACTCAGTAAAGCACTATAGAATTTGAAGGAAGCATTAACCTTCTCTTCTCCGCAAGGCTCAGATGCATTCACTCTCCGAAGAGAGTGAGGGGGAACACAAAATACAAAACAAGATCTCTAGCTGTGCCCCTGCGGCTCTGCCTCCTGGCTGAAGTTCTAAGTGTGATGGGAACCTTCTGGCCTGACAGTTCACTCCAGAACATGCACTGCTTCTGCAGCTGCCAATGTTGCCTTCTGCACCAGCAGCAACAAAGAAGGCAAAGAGTACAGCCCAGCTGTAATCTCCCTGGGCTAGAGGCCATGGGGCAAAGAGGTGAGGCCGGGACCCTCCCAGAGTCTCTGCACTGTTGCACCCAAGTCTCAGCTGGAAGACTCAGTGTATGCTCAACGTTTCACTAATAGGCAAATACCCACGTGGCACAAGAGCTGCCTTGTTTCTGGGATACTGACAGAGCCTGAGGCTGAAAGCCTCAGAATTCCAGTCCTAACCAACATTTCTGGGCACCATTTAAGTGACACAAGCTGATAAGACAATCATGAGAAATTATTTCTGCCTCTCTTTAGGAACAATGACTAGGATCTCAAGTAACCGGCATGCCTTCTATAAAAGAGGGTAATATGAGAAGGTTATCAGACTAAAATTAAAAAAGATCAATTCAAACTCCTATTAGCTATATGAGTCTGTACAAGGCACTGTTTCTGCATCAGTAAATGGGAATGACTCTTGAATTACCTTGTACAGAGCTGTGAGAATCAAAGAATTAATGCATAGAAAGTGCTTTGTAAGCTGCTAAATGTCATAAATGTGAGGTATTAATAATTATTACTATTACTTATTTCTAGATTAGCCAATGACTAACCCCAAAATAAGAAGCCCTGGTGCCCCAATGGTTAAACGTTCAGCTGCTGATGAAAAAGGTCCAGCAGCTCCATGGGAGAAAAAACCTGGCGATCTGTTCCTGTAAAGATTACAGCCTAGGAAACCATATAGGGCACAATAGGGTCTTATCGGAATAACAAGTAAGGCCAAGAAATTCCGGCCTCACAATCTTATCAGGTCGCCTTAACTTTCGGTTAGCTGGCCTCGGACCACCATCACCATCTCTCCTTCCTTGCCCTGCAACACCCTGCCTTGTTGGTCTTTTTATCCTCAAACCTCAGCGCTTGCCTTGTTTTCAAATTTACACTTGGACTCATTCAAATTTTAAGTGAAGCGTTTGCAACCTGGGCAGGGGTCGGGTATGTGTCTGAGGCTCTACAAAAAGCAAGAAGCAGCCCTCTATCCCCGACGCCACGAAAATACTCCGCCTACGTTGAAACAGACCCGAGGACCGCCAGAACTCGTCGCCCCTTTGCAGCACCCCCGCCCACCTTGGTCTCAGCCCCTTCCTCAGTCCTTCGTCTCAAGGCTGGTCGGCGCCACCCGCTTCAGACATTGGGGCCAGGCCCAGGATGCTTCCCCTGACCGCTCAGCCCAGTTCGGGAGGTGGTGTTGCCCCCAGAAGGAGGGAGGGGTGCCCGGGCCCGCAGGTGCACCCGCGCCTGGACGAAGGAACACCGAAGGAGCACTACGCCGACTTGGCATAGCTCCAGGGGCAGACTTCCCAACTTGAGCATTTAACAAACCCGCGCTCCGCCAACCCGTCCCCAAGCACCTGGCCATGCCTCAGTTTCCTCACCTACGCCACAGTAGACTCTGCCTTCGCGGACGTCACTTGCCTCGCAGGGACCAGCGCGCAGCACTTACTGCTAAGGGTCCCGTCCTGCCTTACCTTGTGCGGAGCACTGGATGCGAGGGACTAAAGCCTCCGGGGCCAGGGGTCCCAAAGGCGGCCCCCGCGCCTGCGCAGCTTCGCGCCTGCGTGGCCTGCACGCCTCCATGCCACGCCCATGTGACCCCGCCCACGTGGCCCCGCCCCTCGTGAGAAGAGCTTGAGGTTTTTGACCCCCAGCCGAGTGCTCCGCCCAGCGTTGGGGGATCTCTGACTATGCAGGTTTGCTGCTTATTTCCCTGCTCTCTGTTCTTCGTTTTTTGTTCAAGCAGTGCTAGTTTCAGTTCAGTCTTTTGAGAGTCGGTGATACCAGGTGCTGCTTGGTGGAAAAGGATACTCTGAACTGCTCTAATATAATCTGGAGCAATGTCCAGTCCTTTGCGTGTTTTTGACTGGTATTTATTTAATTATTTTTAGTGGTGTTAATAATAAGAAAACCGAGGCCAAATTTGACACAGTGATTAAGTCTTTACAAACCTCCCTTTGTGACAAAGATATTTGTTAGCCATAAACTACCTTGTTGTTATGTTCCGCCGAGTTGTCTCTGACTCACAGCGACCCATCCTTGGGTTTCGGAGGCAGTATCAATACAGAAGTAGATTGCCCATTCTTCCTTCCCAAGAGTGGCTGGTGGAGTTTGAACCACCAACCATCTGGTTAGCAGTCAAGTGCCTTAGGCACTATGCCACCAGAACTCCCATAAACTACCTTAGGGTTTATCTAATGTAAAGAATTCAATTCAATTTACTTTCCCTTGTTTCCTGAGTGATAATCTTTAGAATTCCCTGAAAAATTGAGGTTGTACTCTGTCCTATAGGGTCTCAATGAGTTGGAATCAACTTGCTGGTGAGTTTTGGTTTCTGTCATTTTAAAGCTCTGGACTACACCTGAAGATTTGTGGCACAAATTTTGTGCAAATGAAGACCACATATTAATAGGAAGCCAGCTAATCTCGATAATGGGGTATGATGTGGTTCAATATGTTATGTTAAGATAAGCCAATGGTTGATTTTCTATTCAACTCCTTCCTCCTCTTTAGAAGCTTCATTGCATCTAACTTTTATTCACCCGTTTTGTTTTTTTTTTTTTGATGATAAGAAATGGAATGATTTCCCTATAAACATACAGAATAACTGCTGAAATAAACCCGATGTTTCAATTTCTTGTGTTTTAATTATTTTTTTTTTTTAACAGTGGGTAGAGGCAATGTTCAGGACCCACACATTACGATGAGTTTCTCTTCCAGCTTCAGGAACAAATTCAGAATTGCCAACTTCAGACTCTTCTCCACATTCTCTTTCGGGTCCAGATAGCTGATCATTGGGCAGAGGGTGGTGAGTGTCTGCCTGGAGCACTGGTGCTTGCAATGTTGCCTGACTTCTTTGAAAAAAATTATATTAAAAATACATGTTTTACTTTTATTTCAATAGATTGTTCTTATCCAGAAGCCTAAAAATTCCTGACCCAAAACTGATCTTGCCTGCAATTTCCCTGGCCAATTTTTACCAAAGTTGCTAATTGTTTTTGCTGTATAGTTAAACCTACCAACCCCACTCCACCTCCACCTGGAAGAGAGCAGTCAATAACAAACCCATTACCTTGTGATTTCATGAAAAAGCCTGTGTACTACCTTAATTTTAATTTCAAGAGGTCTCATAACTACAGTTGGATAAAGGGCCTGTATACAGCACCATCATAAGTCTGCTTCAAGTAAAATATTGAGGGATAGAGGCAGTCTGGCTCTGGAAGATGTCCATATTCAGAGTGAAAATGGAATGATTTGCTGGACAATGAGGAAGCAAATATTTTTATATTGTGGGAGCAGTAACTAAAAGTTACAACATAATTGGCCAAAAGACTTATCAGAGGAGTCCAAGGCAAAGTATTGAAGAAGAGTGGGGATTTAGAAGGGATAGGTGGGTAACATATGTAGTATTATATGATTGGTTAAAGATACATAATTTCAAGTGTACATAGTCTTCAGCTTATTATAGTATGGTCACAGGACAATGGCAGGGCAAGTGTTTCAGGTAACCTGCTGTTAAAATTGTTTTATTAAGCATGTTTGTTTCTGGAGTCCTATTGTAAAGATCAAGACCCTTTGGGTATAAGTTATCACATTTTGCATCTTTTTGACTATAGTGGAAAGACCCTCTGGGTATAGATTGTGACATCTTGCAGCTGCTAGACCTCAGAGAAAAAGAATGTCTCCTCTAGGGTATGTGGTTAGGTCAGCAAGAACTGCTGTTAGAAAGGCAGCTTTTAAAGTTCAACAAGGATTCCAGAGTCATGTCAAGGCTTTAAAGTAGAGTGAAGGCTCTGCTTTCAGACTGCATATGAAGTGCCTCTGATTTGAAGCTCTTATACAGGCCAGATATTCAGTAGTTACTCTCAAGTGCTAACTCAGTAGCCATCATGTACTTCATCACCATGTTGTTGTTGTTATGTGCCGTCGAGTCGGACCTGACTCATAGTGACCCCTCCTTGGGTTTCCGAGGCAGTGTCACTACAGAAGTAGATTGCCCCATCTTCCTTCTGAGAAGTGGCTGGTGGGTTTGAACCACCAGCCTTCTGGTTAGCAGTCAAGTGTCTTAGCCACTATGCTACCAGAGCTCCCATCATCACCATGGAAACTTAGAAACTTGTATTCATTAAGCAAAAATTATTTAAATCTCTCTGAAATCTCCATTATCTGGAAGGGGTTTCCTATTATAGGAGGGGAATGTTGACTCAATTTGAAAATTGTTTATTAGATTATAAAGCAATCAAATATTGTGTTGTTCTTTTGAATTAATACAAGATTTTATTTTTAACACTTTTCCTCAGATGGAGCAACTCTGGGCTAGTTTGGCCCACATTCACTCATTTGTTTGTTCGTTCATTCCTCCATTCCTCTATATTAAGCTCCCAGGCTGTTTTACAAAAGTAGGTGATTGGGAGAACACAATTTCAGAAACAGGAAGAGTTGCCTCACAAAACAAGATTTAAAAGACTTCTGAAACAACAGGAAAACCAGTCACAGAATAGTATGCCATAAAGAAGCAAAGGTGGTAGACTCAGCTACCAGTCAGTCTTCCATCTGCCTGCAGTGCCCTTCCTGTTCCTTCATTGGATGTCTGCCTTGGTAGTTAAAGTCCAAAGCTTTCCAGGATTCACTCCCTGACCTACTCTAACTTCATATTCCATGTACAATTATAGCAGTGGTTGGATTCATAGAGTCTATCCAAGGGACCAAACTGGGATCTCAGAGCCTGGCCCAGACCTGGCAAGTGATATACTTAGGAAACGTATGAAAGAAAGGGTCCCTGTAGACAAGGGGGGTAAGAGGTTTCAGCTTGAGTAAATCATACAGGCTTCTCTTGCAGGAGTAAGCATCTGATCTGACAGTCAGAAAATATTTGGAATAATTTAATACAATGTAGGGGTAGACTTAAGAAGATAGTTCACCCGCAGAGGAACTTTCTTCTTTCTATGTTGTGAAAGGGAAGGGGAGAAGACTAAGTCTCCATGCTGGAATAGGAGGTCTGGTCAAAGGTAATGGAGGTTTGGAGGGAAGGAGGCCACTTAAAATAGGAAACTAGTCCTTGGGGCACAGGCCCCCAGAGATGGACTATTAATGACAGAGCCAGTTCAGGCGTTGGGATAATGGAATCCTGAGGTGGAAGCACACTAAGCCTTCAGCTGTGATAAATTTACTAACTAAATGCCAAAAGCCATGATTATATTTACACTTCTGTAACATGTAACATTTCAAAGGGAGCTCTGGTAATGTAGTGGCTGGGGCACTTGACTGCTAACCAGAAGGCTGGGGGTTCAAACCCACCAGCCACTCCTCAGAAGGAAGATGGGGCAATCTACTTCCATAGTGATACTGCCTCGGAAACCCAAGGAGGGGAAACCCAAGGAGGGGTCACTATGAGTCGGGTCTGACTTGACGGCACATAACAACAACAACATTTCAAAGCTCTGGACTACAAAAGCAGGCTAGATCTGATAGCTAATTAACATGCTTCTCACAATCCCACTTTTTTCCTTTTTGCCCAAGAGGCCTAAGCTGCGCTCCTTAAAAGACAGCTGTTAGACCAGAGGAATAAGTTATGGGCAAGTAGGCACAGGAAAACTAACTCATGAAGCTCAAAGAAAAAACAAAATATCTAGTAAAAAACTTGCCAAATTTTATGAGTTTTAAATAGGAAATTAATTCTAGTGCTGTAAAGACCATAGAATAGCCACAGACATGAGTTTAAGGGGATAAAATTTAAAGTTGAATGGATGCTTTATAACAGAAGCTAGGAAACTTCTCTGTTTCTCATAAATCCCATAGGGCAGGCAGAAAACAATGCTGGCAGGAGGCGGATATGAATAAAGGCTCATGGTTCTTCTAGCATCACAACCACCCCTTTCTAGTTTAGTAATCCATAGCATTTTAACAATGATTGATTAAGCTGAAGGCTATGTTGTGGTCTGAGCCCTGTGGGACCGGTTCTGCAAGTAACTAGCTTGGAAGTGAGAAGAAGTTGTCACAGGAAGCATACACTCTGTTAGAGGTAAAGAAAAAAGAGTTTTATTGAAAGGTAGAGAGATTCACACATCTGGAGACACCAGCACCAGGGAAGTACTACAGTGTTCCAAATTGTGGAAGGGCAGTGAAGTTTTTATCAGGTGGAGTAAACAAAGGGCTCTATGCAGGCAGGAAGGAGATACATGGCAAGAAAATACAAGGGTTCGTTAAGCTACAAACTTTCTGTTCTTTTTTCCCTAGAGGCTAGGAAGATTTATTTTATAAGTAACTTGGGTTGGCTAGGTACAAATGGGCACGTCCAGTGCCGCTGAAACCCGAGCAGAGAGTCCATTGGTGCTGGAGGAGGGTGGGCCCACTCCCCCCACAGTGGGTCACTGAGTAGGCTTGGGTTAGCTTAGTGGGACTGACAGGCCTGTGCTTGACTTAGTGTGTATGACTTAGGATCTCTGGTGGTGTAGTACCTAAGGCATTTGACTGCTAATCAGAAGGCTAGTGGTTCAAACCCACCAGCCACTCCTCAGAAGGAAGGTTGGGCAATCTACTTCCATAGAGATACAGCCTTGGAAACCCAAGGAGGGGTCGCTATGAGTCAGATCCTACTCTGTGGCAGTGAGTTTGGCTTTTGGTTTTGGTGCATGACTTAGATGAAAAAGATGAGTCAAATTTCAGATAGCAAAGTGGCAGGCATGACCTACCCCTTGTAACCCTGCAACTTCCTTCTTTTGATTGCTTTTACAGCCATTGTCTTGTTAAACTCTCTCCTCCTTCAGGGGCCTTTTAGGCCTTTCCTTCCCCTGAACAGCTTTCTCTGCCCTTTACCTGCATGCCTCTACCTCAATGCCTCTCTCTTATTCTCTGTCATAGAAATTAGTTGTTTCTATCACCTCCGTTACAGTGTATGAATGTCCATGTTGTTGTATTGCTGTCAAGTTGGCTCCAACTCATAGTACCCTATGTACAGCAGAATATAATACTGTCAGGTCCTGTGCCATCCTCACAAACATTATCATGCTTCAGCTCATTGTTGCAGCTACAGTGTCAATCCATCTCATTGAAGGTCTGCCCCACTTTCTCTGACCCTTTACTTACTAAGCATGATAACCTTCTCCAGGGATTGGCTCCTTTTGACAACGTGACCAAAGTATGAGAGACGAAGTCTGGCCATTCTCACTTTCAAGGAAAATTCTGGCTGCACTTGTTCCAAGGCGGATTTTTTTGTTCTTCTAGCAGTCCATTGTATTTTCAATATTCTCCACACTAACCACCACAATTCAAGTGCATCAATCCTTCTTTGATCTTCCTTATTCATTGTCCAGCTTTCATATACATATAAAATGATTGAAAATACCATGGCTTGGATCAGGCACATCTTAGTCTTCAAAGTGACAACTTTGCTCTTTAATACTTTAAAGAGCTCTTTTGCAGCAGATTTGCCCAATGTAATATTTTGTCTGATTTCTTGACTGTTGTTTCCCTAGGCATTCATTGATTGTGGATCCAAGTACAATGAAATCCTTGACAACTTCAATCTTGTCTCCATTTATTGTGATTGCAGTGTAGTAAATTACTTAGTATGACTTTTCTACCCATAAGTCATTGTAAACTCAGTGGTGGAATGAGCAACTGAGGAGCTCCTGATTGTAAATGTTATCCACCTGGGTTATTTCTGTTGGGCGTGGCACAATACAATGTTCTGGGAGGTTCCCACTCTCTCTCATGTGCTTAGAGTTCTGATGCTATGATTGGCTACTTTGGCCACTCTGCCGGGCTCAAAAGGAGGCCTCCTAGAGGCAGAACTCTCCCCGACTGCTGGTTGAGGAAGATGTGCTGCTAAAAGAGACACGTGCCCCGGAAAGAGACACGTGCTGCTGGGAAAGAGATGCAAGAGACACGCATTGCTGAGTAAGACACCGAGGGACATGCACTGCTGGGGGAGAGACTGTGAGAGACTTGGCTGAGAGATGGTAGGGTGGGAGAGAGACTGAGCATTTTTCCTGAACTTGAATTGTAGCCTGGTGCTTCTCTAATAAACTCCATAATCTGTGAGTTCTGTGTGGCCACTGCAACGAATTATCGAACCCAGGAGAGAGGTTGTGGGTGCTTTGGGAGGAACGGTTGGTGGAAGGCCTGGAGGAAGGCAGCATATCTGGCCTTGCAGTGATAGGCCTTGTGCTGTTGATGGTGATTCTGCCTTCCTCTTGTGGGGTTCTAGGAGGTCAGAGTATGTGGCCTCCTTGCCCTTTTTGCAGTGATGTTGCTTATTGGTCCAGTTGTGAAGATTTTTTTTTTTATTATTTTATTTTATGTTGAGGTATAATCCATACTGAATGAAGGCTTTGATTTTTATCAGCAGGAGTTTCCAGTTTTCTTCACTTTCAGCAGGCAAGGATGTGTCATTTGCATACTGCAGGTTGTTAATGAGTCTTCAAGTCCTGATGCTGTTTTCTTGTTTGTATAGTCCAGCTTCTTAGATTATTTGCCCAGCCTACAGATTGAATAAGTATGGTGAAAGGATACAACCTGATGCACAACTTTCCTGATTTTAAAATGTGCATGATCCCATTGTTCTGTTTGAACGTCTGCCTCTTGGTCTCTGTATAGGTTCCTCATGAGCACAATTAAGTGTTCTGAAATTCCCATTCTTTGCAATTGTTATCCATAATATGTTTGACCCACACAGTTGAATGTCTTTGTGTAGTCAATAAAACACAAAGAAACATCTTTCTGGTATTCTTTGCTTGGAACCAAGATGCATCTGATATCAGCAATGATATCCCTTGTTCCATGTCCTCTTCTGAATCCAGGTTGAATTTCTGGCAATCCCCTGCAAATGTACGGACACAATCATTTTTTAATTGTTTTGAGCAAAATATTACTTGTATGTGATATTAATGATATTGTTTGATAATTTCCACATTCTGTTGGATCACCTTTCTTTGGAATGGATACAAATATGAGTCTCTTCCAGTCAGTTGGCCAGGTAGCTGTCTTCCAATCTCTTGGCATAAACAAGCGAGGGCTTCCTGTGTAGCATCCATTTGTTATAACATCTCATTGGGTATCACATCAATTCCTGGAGCCTTGTTTTTCACCAATAAGCTGCAAACTTCCTTAACATTATCAGTTCTAATCTCCTAGAATACTTTGGTCAAAGTATTCTTGAATTAAGCTCCACAGACACTCTCAAAAAATATCTTTTAACAAAATTCCTTGTACACATTAAATATTGAGCCTTCTTGATTCAAAATGGAGTCTCTTCAGTAATCACCACTCTATCTCCCTCAGTATATCTTAGTGCTTGAAAAACTAGGTACAGCAGTTTGAATTAGGGATTTGGATGCTCTGAACAACTCACTGAGTCAGAGTGCACCAAACTCAGAGGAGTAGAATTAGAGAGAAGAAAGGTACAGGTGAGAAAAAATAAGATCTATTCTGCAGAGTGCTGACAGCAGCTGAGAAAGGCCATCGGAGACTTCCCTGGGGGCGCAACAGGCAAGCAGATGGCCATCCAAGACCTCCCTGGGTTAAGGCAGAAGACATGCCACACCAGCTTACTAGTAACCACACCAGGATTCCAGTGATCACCCCAAGGATCTACTTTTAGCACCTGATTTTATAAGTAACTTGGGCCGGTTAGGTACAAATGGGCATATCCAGCACCACTGAAACCCGAGCAGAGAGTCCACTGGTGCTGCGGGAGGGTGGGCCCACTCCCCCCAGAGTGGGTCACTGAGTAGGCTTGGGTCAGCTTAGTGGCACTGACAGGCCTGTGCTTGACTTTATCAGTAATATTGGGACTATAGATTACTAGCGGTCACTCTCCCAACTCCAGCACCACTGAAACCCAGCAGATCTTTGGCATTGCAGGTGGGTGGACTCACAGAGGAACTCCTGAGGTGGATCATGGTCCAGGCGGGTTGGGCTGGTGCGCTGGACGGGAAAGTCCAGAGAGACAAACCCCCGCAGTGGATTGCGGAGCTGGGAAGTTGTCTTGGGTTGGCTTTTTGGCACCCGGGGCCTCAGGAGTGGGTTTTTTGCATGTGTCTGAGCCTGGTGGAAAGTGGTGACCCCCTAAAAACTGGAGTCTTTGCTGAAATTGAGGTACAGGCCTGTAAATAACAGTGTGACATCATCGGTAGCAGCCCACTCAAAGCCCTAGAAACCACGCCTAGCAACAAAAAGCTTTCCTTCTTCTGCTCCCACCTTCTCCACCAAAAACTTCACTTATCCAATGGAAGAAAGCACATTCAGCCATAATAAAACCTCCTGGTTCGAACTCTAAACCCTCTTTATGATGACAGACACCCATATCCACATTCCAAATGGTGATTCCACCATCACAAAGAAAACTGCAGAGCAACCAAGCATACCTGAATATAATAAATAAATAAAATACACCAGCTTCAGCTTTTCAAAATATTACACCCTAAAACCAGGACAAAACAAATCAATACATAACTAACAATGAAAGACAACCTCAAAGTGTCTAGGAAACAACAGGTAACCTCAAATCAAACAAACAAACAAAAAACAGTACAAGGCATTAGAAGTAAAATGACAAAGGTCTTATTATACATGGAGGAAGAGGAGGCAATAGAATTATTTGAGAAGGAGTTTAGAAGATATATTTATAGAGTTTTACAAGAGCCTAAGGAAACCCCAAACAGAAACAAGGAGAACACAGTTCCTGGAAGAACTCAGGAAAATCACTCAAGAAGAAAATAATAAGATTAATGCACAATCAGAGCTCATACAAAAACAGCAGTTAGAAATCCAGAAGATGGATACCATAATTACAGAATTACACAATACAGTAGAAGCACAAAGAGTAGGTTAGAACTGGCTGAAGAATGCATATCCCAACTAGAAGACAAATTCCTGGAGACCAGCCAGTATGAAGAAAAATCAGAACAAAGATTTAAGAGAAATGAAGAGAACCTAAGAATTATATGGGATGACATAAAAAAAACACCACATAAAACTCATAGGAATTCCAAAACAAGAAGAGGTGAAAAAAAACACCAAGAAAATTGTGGAAGACCTACTAACAGAAAACTTCCCCCACATCATGAAAGAAGAAAAGATATTTGTCCAAGAAGCTCATAAAACCCCAGACAAGATAGATCCCAAGAGAAAAACACCAAGGCATATTATAATGAAACTCTCCAAAACCAAACACGAAGAAAAAATTTTGAGAGCTGCCCAGGACAAAAGAAATATTACTTATAGTAATCAAACAGTCATGCTGAGCTCTGATTACTCAGCAGAAACCATGCAGGCAAAAAGGTAATAGGACAGCATATATAAAACACTGAAGGAAAAGATATTCCAACCAAGAATCCTATATCCAGCCAAATTATCCATCAAATATGAGGGTGAAATCAAGGCATTCTCAGACAAACAGAAATTAACGGATTTTTCAAAAAACAGACCAACCCTACAAGAAATGCTAAAAGAAGTTTTTCTAATAGAGAACCCACAACAGAGATCAACAAAATCAGGATATATGGCATCAACACTAAAACCAAATCAAGAATAGAAACTCAAAATAAGAACACAAAACATTGTACACTAAAAACCAAGGAAGTCAATCAGCACACAACAGCAGCAACTAACCTATCAGAGGGAATAAAACTTCTAGGTACAAACTTCCAAATGGAGAGGAAAACAGGACAATGTTTTCACAGTATGCACTGTTCTAAAAATGTAGGGACAAGAATGTACTCCAAGAAAACCACAGAGAAAAGTAACAATCCCCCTAAGCAAATCCAGAAGGAAGGAAAACATAAGTGTTTAATAAGCACAAAACCAATAATAAAGAAGAAAAGGAGAATGTATTAGCCAACAAACCGAACTCAGCACAGAAAAGTGTATGGACCAAGGAAACACCAACAACATGACAAAAAAAACCACAATAGAATGACAGCAATCAATTCATATCTATCACTAATTACATTCAATGTGAACAGACTAAATGCACCTATCAAGAAAAAGAGAGTGGCAGACTGGATAAGGAAAGAAGACCCATCGATATGTTGCCTACATGAGACCCACCTTAGACACAAAGATAGAAACAAATTAAGACTTGTTGTTGTTGTTGTTATGTGCCATTGAGTCAGACTAGTTAAGGGATGGAAAAAAATATACCAAACCAGTGGAAACCAAAAAAGAACAGGAGTGGCAATATTAATTTCTGACAAAATAGACTTTAAGGTGAAAAACATCATATGGGCTAAAGAAGGAGAGTACATGATGCAGAAAATGTCAATTGACAAAGAAGATGTCACAATAATAAATATTTATGCACCCAATGAAAGTGCTCCAAAATAGGTAAAGCAAATATTAACTGAATTAAAAGGGAAAATAGACAACTCTATATTATTAGTAGGAGACTTTAACACACCACTTTCAAAGACGGACAGGTCAACCAGAAAAAACTCAACAAATATACAGAAGAACTCAACGATACAATCAAGCAACTCGAACTCATAGACGTATACAGAGCATTTCAACCAACAAAAGCTCAATTCACATTGTTCTCCAGTGCACATGGATCCTTCTCCAGAACAGACTATATGTTAGGACATAAAATAAGCCTCACTAAATTCAAAAGCATCAAAATATTATAAAGCATCTTCTCAGACCACAATGCCATAAAATTAGAAATTAATAATAAGAAGAGCAAGAAAAAAGCATCAGACATATGGAAGCTGAACAACTCACTGCTCAAAAACTACTGAGTAATAGAACAGATAAAAACTGAACTAAAAGAGACTGGCAAGATGGTGGACTAGGCAGGAAGACTGCACAGACCCTCTTCAACAAACAAAAGGGAAACCAATTAACACAGACACATAAGATAATCCTGGATCCCTGAGCCTTGAAGGGAAAGATATAGAAGTGGACTAAACCCCAACTAGCAGAAGAATTTGCATGAAAATACCAAAAAAGGAGACATACTGAGCTGCGGTCTGGCAGCGATCCTGGGTGATCCTGACAGCACAGACAGCTTGGAGATTCCCAAGTGGTGGTACGACCTAAGAAATAACCAAAAAATCAGCCCTGCTAACCAAGGACTGCACAGAAGACTGTGCACGGTGGCTGGGGAATAAACAGAGAAGGTGAAGAGAAAGGTGGGCTGAGCTGTGGACTTTTGCTGTTCCAGAGAGCGCTGCCATTTTAAAGGTTTAAAAGCAGCTTGACTATTTTGGATATTGAAAGAGACAGCGCTCTCGCAGGTTACTGGGACTTAAGAACACGTTCTGCTTTCCAGGAACCCCAACAACACTCCGGACCCAAAAGAGTGAAAAGCTATGACATTCCTCTTGTTACTCTTATACCCCACACCCACTTGGTGAATGGAGGTGCGGCCATCCCACACTCTGACCTACCTTCTGGGCCTACAGGAACTCCATCACAGTTTGTGTGTTCAGACGGAGCCTGGGTGCCCTGCCCTGTCCTCCACTGATTCTTTTTTTTTTTTCCTCTTTTTTTACTTTTATCTTTTTTCCTTTTTTGCTTTTTTTCCCCCATCTGGTGACTAGTTTGCTCGTATTTGTCTGTTTTAAAACAACTATCATTAATAATACCTTTGTCCTTCTTATTATTATTCTTAATCTTCCCCTTCCCAGGTCCTAGTTTTCAGGATTTGTTCTTTTCCCTGTGCCTGGTTGAATTTTTTTTTTTTTTTTATTTAAGGTTCCCCCCTCTTTTTTTTTTTTTTTCATAATTGGTTAGTTCCTTGTTATTCTCTTTGAATTTTTCCCATTTTTTCCTTCATTATTCTCCTTCTCTACTTTTTTTTCTCTTAGTGCCCTATCCCCAGATATTGCAGGTTTTCTTGTTTTTTCTTCTTCCTTTTCCCTTTTTTCTTTTTCTGGCTACTATTCCTGTGTGATTACATGGTGTGGTTTTTGTCCATGTGCTTTTAGTTTTTTGATGGTTATTCAATTGTAATTTTTGTCTAGCTGAGTGGGAGACAACAAAAGTCCCCATAAGACACAATTACACCCACAACTCTTGCAACTTCACTTACTGAGCGAGAGCCACTACCACCTTCTCCACCAACTGACCAATGATAAAAAACCACCAAGAAGAGCCTGAATCACTCTTGGCTGCTCTTCACAAAGAGTTAACAGAGATCTAAATACAATAACACCACGATGCCTCGAAGACAACAGACCATCACCGTCCACACAAAGAAGCAGGATAAAGTGGTAGCAACAAGGGAGCAGGGTACAGACCCAGAACACATCCCTGAGGAAGACCAGCATTGGAACTCCCTGATAAGGAATTCAAAAGATTTATCTTTAGGTATCTTCAAAGAATTAAGAGACAGACCAAAGAAAACACAGAAAAGACCTTATAAGAATTTTGGAAGAAAATACAAGAATAAAATGACAAAATCAATGAAAAATTAGAAATGATTCTAAATCTGCAGATAAAAATCCAGAAGATTAATACTAAATTGTCAGAAATAGATAACACATTGGAAGAGCAAAGGAGTAGAATTGATGAAATGGAAGACAGAATTAATGAGATTGAAGACAAATACTTGAATACTTCTTTGGAAAGGGATCAATCAGAAAAAAAAATCAAA
This sequence comes from Orycteropus afer afer, assembly GCF_000298275.1. NCBI lineage: Eukaryota > Metazoa > Chordata > Mammalia > Tubulidentata > Orycteropodidae > Orycteropus > Orycteropus afer. The sequence goes on along the minus strand of NW_006921750.1, from coordinate 688,915 downwards.
ACAAAAGGAAGAAAGCCTAAGGTTCATGTGGGATACCATCAAAAGGAATAACTTCCGTGTCATTGGAATTCCAGAACAGGAAGAGAAAAATGAAACCACTGAGAAAATTGTCCAAGATTTGCTTGAGAACAACTTCCCTGATATGATGAAAGATGAAGATATATCCATTGAGGAAGTCCAAAGAATGTCAAACAAGATAGACCCCAAAAGAACATCACCAACACACATCATCATCAAACTCATCAAAACCAAAGACAAAGACAGAATCCTGAAAGCAACAAGGGATAAACAAAAAGTTACCTACAAAGGACAACCAGTAAGAATAAGCTCTATATTCTCAGCTGAAACCATGCAAGCGAGAAGGCAATGGGAAGGTATATATAAAACTCTGAAAGAGAAAAATTTTCAACCAAGAATTATATACCCGGCAAAATTGTCCCTCAAATATGATGGTGAAATTAGGAGA
>NW_006921750.1:682768-683989 GCF_000298275.1 Orycteropus afer afer | reverse complement strand
AATTGAACCCACACTTGTGGTTTCCAGCCAAACAAAAGACAGGCATATGAGTTGAACATTTACCTCAAGTAGATACATTCCTTGGAGAGAACAATCATGGGAGAAAGAAGGGCTGCTTATGCACTAGGAGACAGCTCAGGGAGCAGGAGTCCATGGAGGGATGGACACAGGGAAGAGGTAAGTATGGGGAAGAAGTGGGAGGGGAGCTGTTGCATTGTGGTAAACTGTGGTCAATGTCATGAGACAAAGTATATGTGAACAGCTGTATGGAATGTAAATCTTCACCCTAGTCACAATAAAAAAAAAAAAAAGAAAAGAAAAGAAAACGTTCAAAAAAAGAAAGAAAAAACTGAAATAAAAAAATTCCTAGAAACAAATGAGAATGAAGATACATCATACCAAAACCTATGTGACCCAGTGAAAGCAGTACTCAAAGGACCAGTTAAAAGAAGAAAGAAGCGAAAGCAACACTCTAACTCATCAACTCCAACAACTAGAAATTGAACAATAAAAGAATCCTATAGTATCTAGAAGCAAGGAAATAATAAAGAACAGAGCTGAGCAGAAATAAATGAAACAGAAAACAAAACAAAGAAAAGAATCATAGAGAAAATGAACAAAACAAAAAGCTGGTTCTTCAAAAAGATTAATAAAATTTATTAACCATTGGCAGACCTAACAATAGAAAAGAAAGAGAAGATCTAAATCACAAGAATTGTAAATGAAAAGTGTCATTATGACAGAACTAACTGAAATAAAAAAGATACTGACAGAACATTATGAAATACTGTACTCCAATAGATTTGAGAACCTAGAAGAGATGGACAAGTTTCTAGAATCACAAGACCTACCTAAACTAACGCTTTCAGAGATACAAAACTTGAAAAAATCTATTCCAAAATAAGAAATTGAACATGTCATAAAAAACTTCCCATAAAGAAAAGCCCTGGACCTGATGGCTTCACTGGAGAATTCTATCAAATATTCAGAGAAGAGTTGACACCTATGCTATTCAAGCTATTCCAAAAGATAGAAAAAGATGGAATACTCCCAAATTCATTTTATGAAGCAAGCATTGGCCTCAGGCCTAAGGCAGTCACCTGCCACACACAGTGCTGTGGGTTTGAGCCCACCGGATAGCCGTGCCATCTCTTTCTTTTAGGAGCTCTGGTAGCATAGTGCCTAAAGCACTTGACTGCTAAGCAGAAGGCTGGTGGTTCA
>NW_006921750.1:673275-682053 GCF_000298275.1 Orycteropus afer afer | reverse complement strand
TTGGAAGTCCTGGCCAGGGCAATAAGGCAAGAAAGAGAAATAAAAGGCATACAAATTGGCAAAGAAGGACTAAAACTATCTCTATTTGTGCATGATATAATCCTGTACATAGAAAATCCAAGGGACTCAATAAAAAAACTACTGGAACTAATAGGTTCAGCAAAGTGGCAGAATACAAAGTCAACATACAAAAATCAGTTGAATTCCTCTACATCAACAAAGAGTCCTCTGATAAAGAAATGAGGGAAGCAATACAATTTACAATATCTACTAAAAAGATAAAATATCTAGGAATAAACCTCACCAGAGGCACAAAAGACCTGTAGAAAGAAAACTATAAAACACTGCTACAAGAGACAACAAGGGCACTACATAAATGGAAAAACCTACCTTGTTCATGGATAAGTACACTGAATATTGTGAAAATGTCAATACTACCTAAAGCAATCTACACATGTAATGCAATCTCAATCCAGATTTCAACAAATGTTTTTAAGGACATGGAAAAACTAATTACTAATTTCATATGGAAAGGAAAGAGACCTTGGATATGCAAAGCACTTTTCAAGAAGAAAAACAAAGTGGGAGGTCTCACACTCCCAGATCTTAAGAACTACTATACAGCCACAGTAGTCAAAACAGCATGGTATTGGTACAATGATAGACAGGTATGCCAATGGAACAGAATTGAAAGTCCAGATGCAGAGCCATCCATCTACGGACAACTGATCTTTGACAAAGGTCCAAAACCCATTAAATGGAGAAGAGACAGCCTCTTTAACAAATGGTGCTGGCAAAACTGGATATCCACTTGCAGAAAAATGAAACAAGACCCATACCTCACCCCATACACAAAAACAAACTCAAGCTGGCTCAAAGACTTAAATGTAAAACTCAAAACTATAAAATTCATCAAAGATAAAATAGGGGCAAATCTGGGATCCCTAATTTACAGTATAAATAGACTATCAAGCATAACTCAGAATTTTCAGGAGATAAAAGAGAAGCTAGATGACTAGGACCTTTTAAAAATTAAATTCTTATGTGCCTCGAAAGACTTTGTCAAAAGGGTAAAATAGAACCTACAGATTGGGAGAAAACATTTGCCTATGACATATCTGATAAAGGACTTATCTCCAATATCTATAGAAAACTTCAACACCTCAACAACCAAAAAGACAAATAACCCAGTTCACAAATGGGCAAAAGACTTGAACAGACACTTCACCAAGGAAGAAATACAGGCAGCCAACAAACACATGAGAAATTGCTCATGATCATTAATCATTAGAGGAATACAAATCAAAACAACAGTGAGATATCATCTCACCTCAGCAATAATAGCAAAGTTCAACAGGTCAGAAAATAACAAATGCTGGCAAGGTTGCAGAGAGATTAGAACTCTTGTGCACTGCTGATGGGATTGTAAAATGGTACGACCATTGTGGCAAACAGTATGGCATTTCTTTAAAAAGCTGAACATAGAAGTACCATTTGACCCAGCAATTCCATTACTAGGAATATATCCTAAAGAGTTGAGAGATAGCACACGAACAGACATATGTACACCTATGTTCATCGCAGCAAAATTCACTATAGCAAAGACATAGAAACAACCTAAATGCCCATCAACGGATGAGTGGATAACCAAATTATGCTATATGCACACAATGGAATATTATGCTACATTAAAGAACAATGATGGATACGTGAATCATCTCACAACCTCGATGAGCCTGGAGGACATTGTTGTTGTTGTTATGTGCCACTGAGTCAGACCTGACTCATAGTGACCCCTCCTTGGGTTTCTGAGGCTGTATCACTACGGAAGTAGATTGCCCAGTCTTCCCTCTGAGGAGTGGCTGGTGGGTTTGAACCACCAGCCTTCTGGTTAGCAGTCAAGTGCCTTGGGCACTACACTACCAGAGCTCCTCCTTGGAGGACATTATGCTGAGTGAAATAAGTCAATCGCAGAAAGACAAGTACTGTAAAAAGACAGAGAAGGGTTTGCTTGGGAAAGGGAACTCACTTAGTAGGTTACTGGGATGGGGAGGGAAGGAGAGGGATTAACTTTGGGCTAGTTGGGTCATACACACTGATGTGGGTGGGAGGAGGGATATACAGGAAGGATCTATGACCACCATGGTAACATTAGGAAATGAGAGGACACCAAATTGTGCACATAAGAGATAGATGACCATTAGATGCTAATACCAACCAATGTGTCCACAATACTGCATTGCCATTAACACCAAACACCAGGCTACAGATAAACACATAAACACCTGAGATGATCAGACGGGGGTCAGTGAACAGAAGTATGCTCTAGACGAAGGATAGATTCAGCTGAGGCTAATCTTGCACAGACACCAGTGAAACAAAATATCTGGAGTCCTTACAGAAACAATAGAAGACAGACACCCAGACACTATGGGAGAGAGATCCAATAGATCTACTGTCTCAGAACCATAGTACTTGGGGACACCAGACTCAATTGGCACAACAAAATACATAAAAGCCTTGTTCCATATCCTACACTGGTGGGTAGCAACTGGGGTCTTAAAAGCTTTTAAGCAGCCATCTAAGATGCAGCTAATGGTCTCCTAGCATCAGAAGTGAAGATGAAAGCAAAAAACAAAAACAACCAAGGGCATTTAAAAGCAGTCAGCCCCAGGACATGATGGCCCTCGAGACCAGAAGAACTAGAGGGTGCCTGGCTACCAATGCTGACCACTCAGGAAAGGATCAAATCTGGAGATCCTGGATAGAGTGGGAGGGAAAATGTGGAAAAAATACAAAAACTCAATAATGACCAGAATTGCTGGTCAGATGAAATCTGGTAAGACCCCCCAATACTATGGCCCTAGAGTACATTCTGCACCTGGAATAAAATGCACCCCCAGGGGCCGGCTCTCAGCCCAATAGTTAACAAGATGTACATGCAGACTACTCAACCCAGGATGATGCACCCATATACTCTATGGTAATACATCCCTTAGAGCAATAGACTATGAGACACCAGAGCACCAACATTCAAATTGAGGAAATGCAGGACAAACAGGAGTGCATAAATATGAAGGACACAGGGGGAGGGTTACAGGGTGTGGAGGGGAAGAGACTGGGTTAGGGTTGGACATGGTAAATGGGGAATGAAACTAAATGTATACGTTACATTGAATGTAAAACAAGCTCTTTAGAAAAAAAAAAAAAAAGAAATATTGACGAAAAAAAATCTTAAGCCTTCTATTGGGTCATAGCAGTTAAACTTTTATAAAAAGCTGACAGGACAGCAGGTGTGGAGACTTTGACTAAGACACAATACTTGATGTGGATTTTTGAGCAATGATCTTTGTGGTGCCCACCAGATGCCTGGGTGGAACTAAGCAAATATAGGGTGCTTGTGGCCCAGCAAGGGGATTGGATAGCTTGCTAATAATGTAAATAAGGTATATAGTGTGCCTGTGGTAGTTAAGGTTGTTGTCAACTTGGCTGGGTCTGTTTGAGTGGCTGGGCAGCTGGATGTATTTATTCCCCATGGTGAGATTGGCAATCAATTCCATGGTGGAATCTCCTGGAGCAGCTGAGTAACTGCTTTAGGGATGTGGGCTGCTTCCAGTATATAAGAAGCAGCTTTGAGGAGGGTCTCTAGCTTTTTGGCATGCTTGAACTCTGCGTGTAGCCGAGTCTTCATTCAGTAGTCTGTCATGCTCTGCAGATCTTGGAACTCTCAGTGGACTTGAATTAATGGCGTGATGTTTGGTTTAGTAATATCAGGAATGTGCCTTTTTACTTGTCATCCTTGGGTTTGTCAGCCTCATCAGTCAGCAGCCACCTGAGTGAAGAAAGTATACAGCTTCAGTGGGCTGGGAGTCAGAGGCCAAGCTGAAGCACAAGGTCAAAGGGCTTTCACCCAGCCCCTAGAGCCCAGTACTTTGAACTTGGACTTCTAACCTCCCAAAATGTAAGAGAATAAACTCCTGTTTGTTCAAGTCATCCCATTTGTGGTATATTCTGTTAGAGTGGCACTAGGTAACCAAAAGAGTGCCCTTGTTGGGGTGAGACTGTGCAAATAAGGTGTATGGAACCCTAATGTGAGGTTTGGTCAGTTTTGCCATCTTGCTCTGCTTAACCAGCCACTCCCCGGAAAGAAGGTTGGGCAATCTACTTCTGTAGTGATACCGCCTCAGAAACCCAAGGAGGGGTCGCTATGAGTCGGATCCAACTCGATGGCAGGGAGTTTGGTTTTGTTTGGTACTACACTTAAAACAAGCCCTCTAGAAGCAGAAGGGGAATCTCACTCCCATTAAGACAGAGAAGAGTTAAGAGTGGAATGCATCTTTGGACCTGAGATCCCTATGCTTAGACAACACCAGAGAGATGGCAGCAGCAGAACCAAGAGACTGGCATGAGATAGAGCAGTGGGCTTGCTGGTCAATAGAGCAAGAAAGCTGAGGTCCATTGGACAGGAGGCTTGCTGGAGGAGTGGGGTGAACCTAGATGCACCTATTGTTGTCATTGTTATGTGCTGTCAAGTCAGACCTGACTCATAGTGACCCCTCCTTGGGTTTCCGAGGCAGTATCACTATGGAAGTAGATTGCCGAACTTCTCTTCTGAGATGCACCTATTGGCAGAGCTAAAAGAGCTTTTTAACATTTGCATGAGCAGGGCAGAGGTCAGGCTGAGAGGCCAAGGGCCAAAGACAGGCATGCCTTTGGGTATGCCAGAAGAGAGACTGTCTTAATTGAAGAATTGTATCCTGAGCGTTCCTGAATCTGACTAGTGACCTGTTGCTTTCTTAATAAACCCAATAATCGTCATTATTGCCTGTGAGTTCTGTATGACTATAGTAACGAATTATTGAATCCAGAAGAGAAGTCGAGACTGCTGTGGGAAGGACATTTGATGTCAGAATTGGTAAAGAGGTTGGACAGTGGCAGTATGTCTGACTTCCACTTTATGGGAATCAGCTTTGTGATGTTGCTGTTGATCCTTCTCTTTCTGCATTGTGAAGTTAGAGGAGGTCAGAGGATGCCACCCCCATATCCCTTTTGCAAGTTTAATTTAGATCTGGGTCAGCCATCTTGGATATGTTTGGAGTCCACATCCATCTTCTCTCTTTTGATAAAGCACAGGTACTATTACAGACAAGATCACATTAGGGGAATAATTTGGCATTTCTGAAAACATATGACTTCCAATTATACAAGATCAAAAGGGTAGAAAATGCCCAGTGATAAAGCTCAGAAGGCAAGAAAAGATAGGAAAGAAGGACAGATGGAAATAATAAACACAACGAGGAAGTGAAAAGAGTGTTGTTGTGTTGTGGGTATTGCAGTCAACGGCACAATGCAAAATGTGTATGAGTTGTTGAATGGAAAATCAATTTGCTCTGTAAACTTTTCCCCCAAATAAACCAAATAAATAAATAAAAAGCTCTGATCTCAGAACTAAAATTCATCCTCCTTTGAAAGATTGATTATTCTTCTTATTTTTATTGTGATTTGGGTGATAATTTACAGAGCAAATTCACTTTCCATACAGCAGCTCATTTTGTCTCATGACATTGACTACAATTTACCAAAATGCAACAGCTCCCTTCCCACTTCTTCCCCATAGTTACCTCTTCACTGTCTCCTTCCCTCCCATGGACTCCTGCCCCCTGAGGTGTCTCCCTGTGCATTCTATTCTCCCATGAATGATCTCTCCAAGGAGTATATCTACCTAATATAAATGTTCAGTTCACATGCCTGTCTTTTGTTTGGCTGGAAGCCACAGGTGTGGGTTCAATTTCAGACCTGAAGGGCAGCTAGGGGCCACAGTCTCCATGGTTCCATCAGGCTCTGTCAGACCAGCAAACATGGTCCTTTTTTTTTTTCAATGATTTTGAGTTTTGTTTAACATTTTTCTCCAATTCTATCCAGGATATCCTACATAGATCCCCCTCTGAGTGGTTAACAGTGGTAGCTGGGCACCATCTAGTTCTTCTGGTCTCATAGTCATATAGGCTGAGGATTGCATGGTGTACCTGTCATTTGGACTAATTATTTGCATAAATTTTTGGTTTTCTTCATTCTTCTTTGCTCTGGACAAGAAGAGTCAAATGTTGCATCTAGATGGCCACTTGCAAGCTTTTGAGATCCCAGTCGCTACTCAGCAAAGTAGAATGTGGAACAATGTTTTCATGTAGTATGTTATGCCAGTTGAGCTTGATGTTCCCTGTGACTGTGGTCCTGAGCCCACAGGTCCAACTACTCACTCCCTCTGGGTAGCTGGCTGTGACCAAGAAGTGACTACAACTTTGTCCCTTATCAGCCTGGGAATTCTTTAAAACATACAAATACACTTGTAGAAACATTGTCTGCCAACTCTATACATGGTCTTGGGCACAGTCCTCCTGCATGGCCATACCTAATGGTTCAGCCTCTCAACCCATCTGTCTACCCACATACAGGGGTTTGCCTTCACTGACAACACAGTACTGTACATGCAAAAGGGTTCATCTTTGCTATCTGTACCTCCCATACACCTCTCTATGTCTTCCTTTTCCTCAATGCCACCGTGTTGATCACTCACACTTGGTATATTGCCCGTCTCTACCTATCTGACAGCATTCCCTCCCCTTCCCTCCCTTCCCACCCTTGGTAACCAACAAAGAAAATTTCCTTCCATAGATAAACCTTTCCTTGACTTTTTACAATAATGAACTAATACAATATTTGTCCTTCTGTAATTGACTTATTTCACTCAGCATAATGTCCTCCCAGTTCATCCACATTATGCAGTGTTTTGCAGATTCCACTTTATTCTTTAGGGTTGTATGGTATTCCATTGTGCATATGTACCATAGTTTGGTTCTCCATTCTTCAGTTGGTGGACACCTAGGTTATTTTCATCTAATGACTATTGTAAATAATGCTGCAATGAACATGGGTATGCATATATCTGTTCTTGTCCTGGCTCTCGTATTTTTAGGATATATACCTAGTAATGGAGTGGCTGGGTCAAAAGTTATTTCTAATTGCAACTTTTTAAGGAATCGCCATACTGCTTTCCACAATAGTTGTTTCATTTGACAGTCCCACCAGCAGTGTATGAGAGTCCCAATCTCTCCAGATTCTCTCCAGCATTTGTTATTTTCTGTCTTGTTGAACTTTGCTACTAGTGCGAGAGCAAGATGGTATCTCATTGTTGTTTTGATTTGCAACTCTTTAATGGCTAATGATTGTGAGAATTTCTTCATGTGTTTTTTTAATATCCTCTTTGGTGAAGTGTCTATTCATATCTGCCGTCTGTTTTTTAATTGGATTATCTGTCTTTTTGTTCTTGAGGTGTTGGAGTTTTCTATGAATTCTAGAGATAAGTCCATTGTCAGATATGTCATTGTCGAATTTTTTTCCCCAATCTGTAAGTTCTCTTTTGACTCTTAGAGAAGTCTGTAGAAGCACATAAAATTTTAATTTTTAGAAAGTTTCATTCATCTAGTTTATCTTCTGCTGTTTGTGCATTTTGGGTTATGCTTGATAGTCAACTTATACCATATATTAGGGCTCCTAAATTTTCCCCTAGTTTTTCCTTGAGGAACTTCATAGTTTTAGGTTTCACAGTTAAGTCTTCAACCCATCTGGAGTTAGTTTTTATATATGGTGTGAGGTAAAGATCTTGTTTAATTTCTTTGCAAATGGATATCCAGTTTTGCTAGCACCATTTATTAAACTGACATTCTCTTCCCCATTTCATGGATTTTGGTCCTTTGTCAAAGATCAGCTGACCATAGGTCAATGGATCTATTTCTGGGTTCTCAATTCTATTCCATTGCTCTATATGTCTGTCATTGTACCAATACCAGGCAGTTTTGACTACTGTGGCTGTGTAGCAGGTTTTGAGATCCAGCAGTGTGAGACCTCCTACTTTGTTTTTCTTCTTCAATAGTGCTTCAATAGTGAGGTCTCTTTCCTTTCCATAAAACGTTAGTGATTGGTTTTTCCATATCCTTAAGAATGTTGATGAGATCTGTATTGGGATTGCATTGAATGTATAGATTGCTTTGGGTAGAACTGACACTTTCACAATGTTCAGTCTTCCTCTCCATGAGCATGGTATGTTGTTCCATTTATGTAGATCTCTATGGTTTCTTGCAGTAGTCTTTTATAGTTTTCTTTGTAGAGATCTTTTGTGTCCCTGGTAAGGTTTATTCCCAAGTGTTTTATTTTTTTGGTAGCTATTTTAAGTGATACTGATTTCCTTATTTCTTTTTCAGCAATATCCTTGCTGGTATAGAAGAATCCAACTGATTTTTGGATGTTGATCTTGTATCCTGCCATGATGCTAAATCTCTCAATTAGTTCCAGTAGATTTTTGACTGAGTTTCTTGGGTTTTCTAGGTATAGGATCATATCATTCACAAAGAGGGATAGTTTCACTTCTTTCTTACTCATTTGGATTACTTTTATTTCTCTTTATGCCTTATTGCCCTGGCTAGGACTTCCAGTACAATGTTGAATAGAAGTGGTGATAGAGGGCATCCTTGTCTGGTTCCTGTTCACAAGTGGAATGGTTTTAGTCTCTCTCCATTGAGAATAACGTTGGCTGTTTGTTTTGTATATATGCCCTTTATTAGGTTGAGGAATGTCCCTTCTATTACTATTTTGCTGAGAGTTTTGGTCAGGAATGGGTGTTAGATTTTATCAAATGCCTTTTGTGCATTGATTGATATGATCATGTGGTTCTTTTCATTGTTGTATTTATACCGCTGTGTGAGGCTGGGTTCTCTAGAGAAG
>NW_006921750.1:668717-672446 GCF_000298275.1 Orycteropus afer afer | reverse complement strand
GAAGTAGGATTGCCCAACCTTCCTTCCGAGGAGTGGCTGGTGGGTTTGAACCGCCAGCCGTCTGGTTAGCAGGCAAGTGTCTTGGATAAGTGTCAGATCTTCTATGAACATTTGGTAGAATTCTCTGGTGAAACTGTCTGGGCCAAGACTGAAGACTGATTTCTTTTAAATACATAATTTCTCACATGGCTAGATGTTTTGAGTGTTGGCTATGGCAATGAGAAACATGGAACATAACACATTTAACAAGTCCTATGATAACAATTATTATCATTATTTTTAATAACAATAGAGCCCTGGTGGTACAGTGGTTAAAACACTAGGCTGGTAACTGAAAGATCAGCATTTACCCACCAGCCATTCTGCAAGAGAAAGATGTGGCAGTTTGCTTCCATAAGGATTTACAGTCTTGGCACATAGACCAATGAAATAGAATTGAGAACCCAAAAATAGATCTATTGACCTACGGTCAGCTGATCTTTGACAACAGGCTGAAATCCATTAAATGGAGAAGAGATTGTCTGTTTAACAAACAATGCTGGCAAAACTGGATATCCATTTGCATAAAAATGAAACAAGATCTGTACCTCACACCATACACTAAAACCTAACTCCAGATGGACCAAAGACTTAAATGTGAAACCTGAAACTATAAAGTTCCTCAAGGAAAACTAGGGGCAAATTTGCAGCATAGTGCCTAAGGCACTTGACTGCTAATCAGAAGGCTGGTGGTTCAAGCCCACCAGCCACTTCTCGGAAGGAAGGTTGGGCAATCTTCTTCCGTAGTGATACCACCTTGGAAACCCAAGGAGGGGTCACTGTGAGTCAGGTCTGACTTGATGGCATGTAACAACAACAATATAACTGTCAAGCATAATCCAAAATGTACAAACAGCAAAAGATAAACTAGATGAATGGGACCTTCTAAAAATTAAATTTTTATGTTCTTCCAAAGACTTCTCCATGAGAGTCAAAGAGAACCAACCGATTGGGAAAAAATATTTGGCAATGACATATTTGACAAGGGACTTATCTCTAGAACTTATAGAAAAGTCCAACACCTCAATAACAAAAAGACAAATAATCCAATTAAAAAATGTGCAGAAGACATGAATAGACACATCATCAAAGCAATATTCAGGTGGCCAACAGACATATGAAGAAATGTTCACTATCAGGATGGAGAGATTGGGACTCTCATACATTGCTGTTGGGACTGTCAAATGATACAACCACTGTCAAAAGCAGTATGGCAATTACTTAAAAAGTTGCAATTAGAACTACCATTTGACCCAGCAATTCCATTACTAGGTACATATCCTAAAGAAGTGAGAGCCAGGAGAAGAACAGATATATGAACAACCATGTTCATTGCAGCAGTATTTACAATAGCCAAAAGATGGAAACAACCTAGGGGTCCACCAACAGAAAAATGGATAGCCAAACTATGGTACATACACAGAACAGAATACTATGCAACCTTAAAGAATAACGTAGAATCTGCCAAACAGCACATAATGTGGATGAAGTTGGAGAAGATTATGCTGAGTGAAATAAGTCAATCACAGAAGGACAAATATTGTGTTAGTCCATTATTGTAAAAAGTCAAGGAAAGGTTTATATGTGGAAGGAAATTTTCTTTGTTTGTTATCAGGGGTGGGAGGATAGGGGAGGGAACACTGTCAGATAGGTAGAGACATGCATTAATGTGGGTGAAGAGAAGGGCAATATACTAAATGTGAGTGATCACCATGGTGTCATTGAGGAAGAGAAAGACATAGAGAGGTGCATGGGAGAGACAGACAACAAAGATGAATCCTTTTGCACACACAGTACTGCATTGTCAGTGAAGGCAAACACTGATACATGGGTAGATAGGTGGGTGGACAGGCTGAACTATTAGGTATTTCTATGTGGGGGGGGGTGTAGCATCGTGCCTAAGGCATTTGACTGCTAACCAGAAGGCTGGTGATTCAAACCTACCAGCCACTCATCGGAAGGAAGACTGGGCAATCTACTTCAGTAGAGATACTGCCTTGGAAACCCAAGGAGGGGTCACTATGAGTCGGGCCTGATTCGGGGAGGCAGTGAGTGAGTATGCAGTGGGGAGTGTGCCCAAGACCATGTATAGGGTTGGCAGACAATGTTTCTACAAGTGTATTTGTATGTTCTGTAAGAATTTCTAGGTATATAGTAAAGCTGACAAAAGATAAGCCTGTAGTCACTTCTTGGCCACAGCCAACTACCCAGAGGGATCAAGTAGTTGTACCTGTTGGTTCAGCACTATGCTCTCAGGGGACCTCAAGCTCAATTGGCATAACATACTACACAAAAACATTGTTCCACATCCTACTTTGGCAAGTCATGACTGGGATCTTAAAAACTTGCAAGTGACCATCTAGATGCAATGATGGGTCTCTCTTCATCCAGAGCAAAGGAGAATGAAGAAATCCAAAGACACATGGAAGCAATTAGTCCCAGTGACTGGTAAACCATGTGATCCTCAGCCTATATGACTATGAGACCAGAGGAACTAGATGGTGCCTGGCTACCTCTGAGTGTTTAACTCAGAGTGGGATCTCTGTAGAAGGTCATAGATAGAGTGGGAGAACAATGTGGAACAAAACTCAAAGTCATCATAAAAAAAAAAAAAAAAAAAAGGCACCAGGTTTGCTGTTCTGATAGATTCTGGTGGAACCCCTGAGACTATGGCCCCTCACTGCCCTTCAGGTCTGCAGTTGAACCCACTCCTGTGGCTTCCAAACAAACAAAAAGAAAGTCATATGAACTGAACATTTACATTAGTTAGATACACTCCTTGGAGAGATCAATCATGGGAGAATAGAAGCGCTGTGTATGCACAGGGAGACAGCTCGGGGGGCTGGAGTGCACGGGAATGAAGGACAGAGGGAAGAGGTGGCTATGAAGAGGAAGTGGGAGGGGAGCTGTTGCACTGTAGGAGATTATAGTCAATGTCATGAGACAAAGTGTATGTGAACTGCTTGCGGAAGATGACGTACTCTGTAAACTTTCACCCAAATCACAACAAAACTTTTAGAAAATAAATGAATAAAAGGAAAAAAAAAAGATTTCCAGTCTTGAAAACCCTGTGGACATTCTACTCTATAGTGTTGCTGTGAGTGAGAATCAACTTGATTATTTTATAAAAAATAATCACAATGATTTATAGAAGTAAACAAGCTAGGAGGCAGGAGCATATCTCAGATCCAATGCTTTGGGGTAACCAGCTAAATATATTGAAGAAGGAATGTATGGTCATGGGCTAATGATATGTACTCTAAAATTTCTTGTAGAAGGATGAACATATAAGGCTGATCCCTATGAGGTGGAGGTTAGATGTCCCAAATGTCCAACTTTTCCAAACTGCTGTACCATTCCATCATCTCTAACATCAATTTCTCTTCCTCCTCTCAGTACTCTCCCTCTTGTCTTACGGCTCCATATTTTGCTGTAACATCTCACAGAACTCATGTACTGCCAAGAAAATGGCACATACAATTGTGGATACTGGCAAATCCCAAACCTATGGGTCAGGCATTAGTCTGAAAGATTCTCCTCCTCACTCATGTGCTTGCAGGGGCTGATGAACCCAAATTGGCAGGTCAGATGACTGATGTCTCAAGCCCCAAGAACCAGGTGTGAGATGATGATAAACCCCATGCAGGACACAGAGCAAGATAGTGAGCTTAGCCAGAGTATTCATATATG
>NW_006921750.1:666276-667023 GCF_000298275.1 Orycteropus afer afer | reverse complement strand
GAGGAGAGACCCATCGTTGCATCTAGATGGCAGCTTACAAACTTTTAAGATCTCAGTCGCTACTTGCCACAGTAGGAGGCAGAACAATGTGTTGTGTAGTATGTTATGCCAATTGAGCTTGATGCCCTCTGTGACTATGGTCCCGAGCTCACAGGTTCAACTACTCAGTCCCTCTGGGTAGTTGGCTGTGACCCAGAAGTGACTACAACCTTGTCCCTTGTCAGCCCCATTATACACCTGGGAATTCAGATCATACACATAAAGTTATAGGACCACATTCTGCCAACCATATACCTGTTCTTGGGTGCACTCTCCACTTTGTATACATACCTAATATTTCAGCCTGTCCACCCATCTATCCACTCATATACCCGTGTTTGCCTTCACTGACCACGCTGTACTATATGTGCAAAAGGGTTCATCTTTGTTATCTGTACTTCCCACGCACCTCTCTATGTCTTTTTCTTCCTCAATGCCACTATATTGATCACTCACATTGGGTACATTGCCATTTTCTTCACCCAAATAAAAACTTATCTCTATCTATCTAACAGTATTTCCTCCCCTCCCCTCCCACTCCTGGTAACCAACAAAGAAAATGACCTTCCATAGATAAATGTTTCCTTGACTATTACAATAACGGACTAATACGATATTTGTCCTTTTGTGATTGACTTATTTCACTCAGCATAATGTCCTCCAGGTTCATCCACATTATGCGGTGTTTTGCAGATTCTACATTATTCT
>NW_006921750.1:645932-647064 GCF_000298275.1 Orycteropus afer afer | reverse complement strand
GTACTGTTGGGTAAATTGCTCTGTAGATATCTATAAGGCCCAGTTAGTGTAGTGTATTATCTAGCTCTTCTGCATCTTTATTGAGTTTAGAACAGTCCATTCTGTCTTGCAACTCTCTTAACTTCCTCACTATTTAGAAGTTCTGTAACTACTCAGTCTTTTCCCTCTTTTTGTTTGTAGTTGTCTTCACTTGACAATTGATGTCTCTGGTTCCCTGTTTACTGTCTTGTAAGCTCGTTTTCTTTTGGCTATGTCCATAGCTGTGGTTTCTGAGATATGTCATCTTGTGTATTAATGGTCTGTTTATATTTGTTATTTTTGATTCTCTGATCAAAGTACTCCCTTTAGCATCTCTTTTAAGGTTGGTCTGGTTTTAACCAATTCCCTTAGTTTCTGCTTATCTGGAAATCTCCTAATTTCACCATCATATATGAGGGACAATTTTGCCGGGTATATAATTCTTGGTTGAAAATTTTTCTCTTTCAGGGTTTCATATATACCATCCCATTGCCTTCTCGCTTGCATGGTTTCTGCTGAGAAATCAGAGCTTATTTTTACTGGCTGTCGTTTGTAGGTAACTTTTTGTTTATCCCGTGCTGCTCTCAGGATTCTGTCTTTGTCATTGGTTTTGGTGAGTTTGATGATGATATGTCTCGGTGATTTTTTTTTTGGTTCTATCCTGTTTGGGATTTTTGGACTTCCTGAATGGATATGTTCTCCTCTTTTATCATACCAAGGAAGTTCTCTTCCAGGAAATCTTGGACAATTTTCTCACTGGTTTTATTTTTCTCTTCCCGTTCTGGAATTCCAATGACACGTAGATTATTTCTTTTGATGGTATCCTACATGAGCCTTAGGCTTTCTTCATTTTGTTTTGATTTTTTTCTGACTGATACCTTTCCAAGGAAGTGTTCAGGTATTTGTCTTCAATCTCATTAATTCTGTCTTCCATTGCATCAATTCTTCTCCTTTGCCCTTCCAATGTGTTATCTATTTCTAACAGTTTACTGTTAATCTTCTGAATTTCTATCTGTATGTCTGGAATCATTTCTAATTTTTCATTTATTTTGTCATTTTGTTCTTGTATTTTCTTCCAGAATTTTTCTAAGGTTTTTTTTTTGGTGTTTTCTTT
>NW_006921750.1:633928-645286 GCF_000298275.1 Orycteropus afer afer | reverse complement strand
AAAAAAAAAAAAAGAAGAAGAAGGTGTAAACTAGGACCTTTTCTGTCATGTATTGCTGGTATGGAGAGTTGTTGGGGTTACTGGAAAGCAGAACCTCTTCTTAAGCCCTTGGAATCTGATAGAGCGCTGTCTCTTTAGGTTGTCTCTAGCTGCTGGTTACGTGTTGATTTGTTTTGTCTTGGTTTTATGGTTTAATATTTTGAAAAGGTGAAGCTGGTGTGTTTTATTTTATTATTGACTCAGGTGTGTTGGGTCGCTCTGCTGTTTTCTTTGTGATGGTGGAATCACTGTGTGTAGTGTGGATATGTGCTTCTTTTTTTCATAAAGAGGGTTTAGAGTTCAAAGTGGGTGGTTTTATGCTAATTGGCTGAATATGGTTTCTTCTATTGAATGAGTGAAGTTATTGGCAGAGAAGGTGGGAGCAGAAGAAGGAAAGCCTGGTGTTACTGGGGTCGGTTTCTAGGGCTTTGAGCAGACTATTATTGATGATGTATTTATTTGTAAGACCATGGCTCAACCTCAGGAAAGATTCCTATTGTTAGAGGGTCGCAAATTTCCGCCAATTTCAGGCACACTCAAGGACCCCCACCTACGAACCCCCCTGTGCCAAAGCACAGTTCCAAGGCAAAATTAGTGGTATCTCACTCAGCTGCTGTTTCTTTGCTTTCTGTGCCTTGTCTGCCCATGGTGCTGATGCGTTCCTGCCAGACCACTAATGGCCAGCTCTGGAGTTTCTCTGTGATACCGCCCACCTGTGGCAACAAAGATGCTCACAATTTCAGCTGTGTTGGAGTTGGGGGAGTACCTGCTAGTGACCTGCAGTCCTGATATCTGTGGCAAAGAAAAGCACAGTGTCTCCCAGTGTGACCCAAGCCCACTCTGTGATCCACTGGGAGGGGAAGGAGCTAGCCTTTCTGGAGCAACAGTGAGATCTCCGCCTGAATCTCAGCAGTGCTTCCTGTGCCCACCTGCACCCAGACAACCCAGACGATCCAAATTATTGACAAAATCAGCTGTGCTGGAGGCAGGTCTCTGCTGCTGTCTGCTGGAATATTGTAGTGGTTGCTGGTATCCTGCTGGTATGCCTTCTTGGCTCAGGGATCTCAGGTGGCTGTCCTCACCTGGCAGACAGTGACTTCCCCAGGAAAGTTTGCAGTGGTCTCTCTTGGATGCCCATCTGTCCTCCACCAGTAGCTCTTTCCTAAATAATCTCCCTGTGGCTTTCCTCTAATTCTGCTCTTCTGTGTTTGGTGCACTCTGATTCAGTGAGCTGTTCAGAGCACCAAAGTTCCTAATTCAAACTGATGTACCTGTTTTTCAAAGTCCTTAGATGCCAGAGGGGGGAAAAAAGTGTGCTGCTAACTGGCGAGACTCCATTTTGAAGGTCAGCTTGCATGTACTTTTGTTCCTCAATCCTGAAATCAGCTACCTCCTTCTGAAGTTGCCAGCTTCTGGCCACTGGGGTGTTTCAGCCTAAGTCTCAAATCTCCAACTGGCAGACAAGTCCAGATAGATGCTTTAGCTTTCTTTTAGTGTGATAAATGAATCCAGTGTTAATTCTAGGATTAACAGAAACCTAGATTAAGATTAATTTAAAAAAAGATAGTTAAAAGAATTAACCCTTTCCAGTGGGTTTTAAAGGATCTTTTAGTAGGTGTCTTTTCCAGTAAAGACAATCTTCTGTGGAAATATTAAGCAGAGGAGGAAAACCAGACCTTTGCTTGCCAAATACTTCTTTAATTTGTGGAAAATATTTCTTAGAATTTTGCATTAAGCATTAACAGTATTTTAATAACTCAGATTGCATTAAGTTAGAGTTAGTAGAGACAATGTAAGGAAGGGTCATAGATTTTCTAGTAAGTATTTCATAAGGATTAAGTTTATGAGACCCAAAAGGAGTGCTTCCTAAATTTAAAAGGATGAAATGGAAAATTTTAGTCCAACACAAATCTAAGGATTCACAAAGCTTAGCAAATTGGGTTTTTATTACGTTGTTTGTTCTTTGTACAAATCTAGAGGACTGAGGATGATAAGGGCAAAGTAATCTCTGGTATATGGAGAACATTTGGCATAATTCTTGAATTATGTTGGTAAAATGGGATCCCTGATCACTGCAAAAAATTTTCAGTGTTACTCATGTGGGTATTATGCTTTCAAGGAGTCACTTTGCTACAAAGAAAACAGTAATACATTAGCAGGAGTAAGCCTCTACCCAATGAAAAAAACTACATATCATCACCAAGACATAGTTATAATTATTTGATAGTGGAAACTGAATAAAATCTAATGCTATTTAAACATAAGTCCAGAAGACAAAGGCTATTGTCCAAGTGAAGTCTTAAGATCTTCCCAGGGTTATAATGAGTACAAATAGAACAATGAGAGGATAGACATATGTTCAGCTGCCTCAAAAAATGTCCCCACCAGTATTTCTTTAAAATTTCAATCATTTTTTCTCTCCCTAGGTGAGTGTCATCTGTCAGTTTGTTATACTGTGGTGGCTTGCATGTTTCTGTGATGCTGGAGGCTATGCAACTGGTATTTCAAATACCAACAGGGTCACACATAGTGGACAGGTTTCAGAAGAGCTTTCAGACTAAGACAGACTCAGAAGAAGGAGGGGCCATCCATTTCTCAAAGAATTGGCCAGTGAAAACCTTATGAATAGCAATGAAACACTGTCTGATATATACTGTGAAACTTCATGAATAGTCCCAACACATTGTCTGATATAGTGCCAGAAAATGTACCCCTGAGGTCAGAAGGCACTCAAAATGTGACTGGGAAAGAGCTGTCACCTCAGAATAGAGTTGACCTTAATGATGTGGATGGAGTAAAACTTTTGGGACCTCAATTTGCTGATGGGAAACTGCAAATATCCATTAATAATTGGAACGTGGAATGTATGACATATGAATCTAGGAAAATTGGAAGTTGTCAAAAATGAAATATAATGCATAAAAATCAATATCCTTGGCATGAGTGAGATGAAATGGACTGCTTTTGGCCATTTTGAATGAAACAATCATGTCTTCTGCTAGGCTGGGAATAGCAACTTGAAGAGGAATAGCATTTCAAGATCTGTCCTGAAGTATGATGCTGTCAGTGACAGGAAAATATCAATATGCCTACAAGGAAGATCATTTTATTCAAATTTACTCACCAACCACTAAAGCCAAAGATGAGGAAATTGAAGATTGTTACCCACTTCTGAAGTTTAAAATTGACCAAATATGCAATTAAGTTGTATTGATTATTACTAGTGATAGGAATGCAAAAGTTGGAAGCAAAGAAGTATCACTGGTAGTTGGAAAATATGGCCTTGGTGGTAGAAATGATGCAGGAGATCTAATGATAGAATTTTGCAAGACCAACAGGTTCTTCATTGCAAGTACCTTTTTCAACAACATAAATGGTGGCTATACACATGGACTTCACCAGATGGAGTGAACAAGAATCAGATCAACTACATCAGTGGAAAGAGTTGATGGAGAAGTCAAAACATGACCAGGAACAGACCATCAACTGTTCATATGCAAGTTCAATTTGAAGCTGAAGACAAGTCCACAAGAGCTAAATATGACCTTTATTATACCCCAACTGATGTTAGAGACCATCCGAAGAATAGATGTACAAATTGAACACCAGTGACCAAAAACCACATGAATTGTGGAATGATATCAAGAACATCATACATGAAGAAAGCAAAAGGTCATTAAAAATACAGGAATGGAATATCAAAATAGATATCAGGAGAAAGTCTGAAACTTGCTTTTGAATGGAGAGTAGTGAAAGCAAAGGGAAGAAATATTGAAATAAAAGTGTTGACCAGAAGATTTCAAAGAGGAGCTCTAGAAGACAAAGTCAGTTATTATAATGAATTATGCAAAGACATGGAGTTAGAAAACCAAAAGGGAATAACACTCTTGGCATTTCTTAAGCTGAAAGAACTGAGGAAAAAATTCAAGCCTCGAGTTGGAATATTGAAAGATTCTATGGGCAAAATATTGAATGATGAAGAAGTATCAAAAAAGATGGAAGGAATACACAATCACTGTACCAAAAAGAATTTGTTGATGTTCACCTATTTCAGGAGGTAGAATATGATCAAGAACCAATAGTACTAGAGGAAGAAGTTGAATATTCACTGAAAGAATTGGTGAAAAACAAGGCTCCTGGAATTGAGAGAATACCCATGGAGATGTTTCAACAAACGGATGTTGCACTGGAGGCTCTTATTCATCTATGCCAAGAAATTTGGAAGGCAGTTACCTGATCAGCTGGCTGGAAGAGATCCACATTTGTATCCATTCCAAAGAAAGGTGATTCAACAGAATGTGGAAATTATAGAACAGTATCATTAATATCACACACAAGTAAAATTTTGCTGAAAATAAAAAATGATTGCAGCAGTATATTGACAGGGAACTTCCAGAAATGCAAGCTGGATTCAGGAGAGGACATGGAATGAGCGATATCATTGCTGATGTCAGATGGATCTTGGCTGAAAGCAAATAATATCAGAAAGATATTCACTTGTGTTTTGTTCACTATGCAAAAGCATTCAACAGTGTGGATGATAACAAATTATGGGTATAACATTGAGAATAATAGGAATTCCAGAACACTTTAATTGTATTCACGAGGAACCTGTACATAGACCAGGAGGCTGTCATTTGAACAGAACAAGGGAATACTGTGTGTTTTAAAATCAGGAAAGTTGTATGTCAGGGTTGTATCATATCACTATACTTATTGAATCTGTACAAGCTCTTGTGGTGTAGTGCCTAAGGCATTTGACTACTAACAAGAAGGCTGGTGGTTCAAACTCACTAGCCACTCCTTGGAAGGAAGATTGGGCAATCTACTTCAGTAGAGATACTACCTCAGAAACCCAAGGAGGGGTTACTATGAGACGAATCCACTCGACGGCAGTGAGTTTGGTTTGGTTTGGATTCAATCTATATGCTGAGCAAATAATCTGAGCAGCTGGACTATATGGAGAAGAACATGTCATCAGGATTGGAGGAAGACTCATTAACAGCCTGTGATATGCGGATGATACAATTTTGCTTGCTGAAAATGAAGATGCCTTAAGCACTTACTGGTGAAGATTAAAGAATACAGTCTACAGTATGGAATACACCTCAACATAAAAAAAACAAAAATTCTCACAACTGGACCAATAAGCAGCATCACAATAAATGGAGAAAAGATGGAAGTTGTCAAAGATTTCATATTACTTGGATCCACAATCAATACCTATGGAAGTAGCAGTCAAGAAATTACAGGATGTATTACAGTGGGCAAATCTGCTGCAAAATGATTCTTTAAAATGCTGAAGTGCAAAGATGTCTCTTTGAAGACTAAGGTACACCTAGCCAAAGTCATGGTATTTTCAATAGCCTCATATGTATGTGAAAGCTAGACAATGTATAAAGAAGACCGAAGAAGAGTTGATGCTTTTCATTTGTGGTGTTGGCAAAGAATACTGAAAGACCATGGACTGCCAGAAGAACAAGCAAATCTGTCTTGGAAGAAGTGTAGCTGGAATGCTCCTTGGAAGCGAGAATGGCCAAACTTTGTCTTACCTACTTTGGTCATGTTGTCAGAAGGGACCATTCCTTGGAGAAGGATATCATGCTTGGTAATGTGAAGGGTAAGCAAAAAAGGGCAACACCCTCAACTAGATGAATTTGACACAGTGGTTGCATAGATGGGCTCAGATGTAGTGAGGATTGTGAGGATGGTGCAAGATAGGGCAGTGTTGCTATGAGTCTGAGTCAACTGGACAGCACCTGACAACAGCACAACAGATGAGTGTTTTTATGTAGAGTCCTCATAATAGGGACATGTAAAATTTAGGGAAAATAATTTTAATGTCAGGTCCTAACTGTGGTTAATTGTTAGGGTCGTGGTAACAGCCTGACTTTTTCCATGTCTCAATTTCATCTGATTGAGCTAATTGCTAACATCTTAAAAGCATTTATTCAGTGGGTTAATAATATTAGCCATTTCATGGCAATAGTTATCTGTAGGTTTTTCTACATGCTCCTCCATAAACTCCTGTGTTACAACAGGGTCAACAATTTGGGAATTAGCCTCTTTAGCAGCTGTAACAGCAAGATTATTTCCTTTAATTTCTTCTGTTTAGGGTACTCTATTCAGTTAACATGCCTGTGTGATAGTTAAGGTTGTGTGTCTAATTGGCTGGGCTATGATTCTAAGTGGTTTAGCAGTTATGATGTAGTTGTCCCTTATGATGAGATCTGATATAATGTAATCACTTCCATGATGAGATCTGCTATGAACAGTTAGTTGAAAGGGAGTTTCCTTTGAGGTGTGGCCTGCTTCCAATTCATATGGAAAAGCTCTGGGAAAGGTCTCCAGCTTTTTGCTTGAGATCTTGCATCTGGCTCATCATCATCTGATCTTGAACAAGTGGTGTGCCATATTGTTTTCTGATCTTGGGATTTTTGCCTTCATAGCCGGTGAACCAACAGCCTGTCATTTTACCTGCTTCCCTTGGATTCATCAGACCCTGCAGCTGTGTGAGTCAGGAGAAGCCTCCAACTTGACATTTGACCCACAGAATTGGGACTCACCAGCCTCTATAACTGTGTAAGCCAATTCCTTGAGATAAATCTCTCTCTCTCTCTCTCTCTCTCTCTGTCTATGCTTCACTGGTTTTGTTTCTCTGGAGAACCCGGCCTAAGACAAACTGTATTTTAATTTCAGCAATTTTAGAAGAAAGAAACAAGGCATCTGAAAGGTTTGCTACTAAAGTCTTATTTTTAATAGCATGACCGGAGCAATTAACAACCTTTTTTTGTTTCTATAATATGCTATAAGCCAAACCAAACTCACTGCCATTGAGTAAATTCCTACTCATAGCAATCTCCACTGGATTTCCAAGACTATAAATCTTTATGGAAGCAGATTACCTCATCTTTCTTCAAGAGTGGCTGGTGGATTTGAACCAATGACATTTGGTTAGCAGCCAAATACCTTAACCACTACGCCACCAGAGCACCTTATAATATACTATAGTTGTGAATAACTTGAAACACATATTTTGAACTCATAAAAATATTTCATGGACTTCCCTTTAGCAAGTTTGCAGCTTGTTGGGCTGAAGTTGCTTTGACAAGTGTATGGCCTCTGAGGGCTTTGAAGAAGTTGTAACAGTGTAACCATCTTGATAATGGGAGTCAGTAGTTGATTTTTGTGATAGTTGGGGTGGTGTGTCAACTTGGCTGGACCATGATTCTGAGTGGTTTAAGCAGTTGTGATATGGGGTTTTTCCATGATTAGATCAGATGTATATGATTTGAGCATTTTCCCCATTTCTTTACCTTGTTATTCTCCTACTCTACCTCTTTTCACTTATTGCCCCCACCCCCCAGATATTGCAGGTTTTTATTTCTTTTCTTTTTTTTTGGTGATTGTTCCTGTGTGTTTATGTAGTGTGTTTTTTGTCCACTTGATTTTACTTTTTTTTTTTTTTAAATTGTTGTTGTTAGGTGCCATCAAGTTGGCTCCAATTCAGCGATCCTATGTACAGCAGATCAAAACACTGCTGGTCCAAAATGACAGACAAGTGGTAGAATTGTATATTAGTCTGGAACAAATCTCCAACCTCTATTGTGTGGCTTCTTAACTGGAAGGAGAGGAGCACTGCAATGGTAAGTGCAGGGGACGATTAACTCTTTAGAAAATCCTGGCTATATGAGTTAGTCTTTCATTTGCTTCCCATTTAAGTGGGTATTGGGAAATTTTGGGCAGGGAATTAGATGTGTCCATTTGAGTTTCAGAAAAGAAACTTCACCAGTGTCTGTGGATTGTTGTGGCCCATGGTATTTTGGGGATCTGAAAAATAACTTCCAAGGGGGAGGGAGCCTGAACCAGCTGACTTTTGAAAGGGCATAATAAATGCTTGCATATGGTGAAGAGCCCCTTCTTTTTGAATGTTATCTATTCCTAAGTTCTGATTTTCAGGCAAAATTAATAAGATTTCTCCTTTTCATTAAATTGTAAGTAGCAATTGCATTTAGATAAAATATCCCCTCCTTTTAAATTAATAGAAGTGTCAGGACTAAGCAAAAAGGATGCAGATCCTCAATTAAGCCAAGAGATACTTTTATTTATTTATATATTTATTTATTTATTTAAATTATGCTTTAGGTGCAAGTTTACAGAACAGAGTTTGTTTTACATTCAACATTATGTGTACATTTAGTTTCACTCCCAATTTACCATGCCCAATCCTAACCCAGTCTCCTCCCCTCCCTGCCCAATGTCTCTCACCCCTGTGCCCCTCATAGTTATGCGCTCCTGTGTGTCCTGCATTCCTCCATGAGAATGTTGCCCCTCTGGTGCCCCATGGTTGATCGCTCCAAGGGATGCATTTCCATAGAGTATGTGGATGTGTGACACTGGGTTGAGTGGTCTGTGTGTACATCTTGTTTACTGTAGGGCTGAGAGCCAGCTCCTGGGAGTGAGTTTTATTCCAGGGCCAGAATGTATCCCAGGGCCATAGTATTGGGAGTATCACCAGAATCCATCTGACCAGTAATTCTAGTTATCACTGAGTTTTTCAATTTTGTTCCATGTTTTTCCTTCCACTCTATCGAGGATCTCCAGACTTGATTCCTTCCTGAGTGGCTGGGATCAGTAGCTGGGCACCATCTAGTTCTTCCAGTCTTGAGGGCCATCATGTCCTGGGGCTGAACACAACTGCACCTGCATCTCCTGCAGCTCTACTTACTGAATTAGAGCCACCACTTCCTTCTCCACTAACTGGCCAATGATAAATGACCACCAAGAAAAGCCTGACTCACCCTTAATTGCTCTTCAAAATATTTAGCAAAGATCTAAATAGAACAATGTCACAATGTCTTGGAGACAAAAGACCATCACTGTCCACACAAAGAAGCAAGATAAAGCAGTAGTAACAAGAGAGCAGGCAATGGACCAAAAACCCATCCCTGAAGAAGAAGAAGAAACATTGGAACTCCCTGATAAGGAATGCAAAAGAATTGTATTTAGGTACATTCAAAGAAAAGATTAAGAGACAGATCAAGTAAAACACTGACAAAATTAAGGAAAACACAGACAAAGCCCTAAACAATTTTGGAAGAAAATGCAAGAACAAAATGACAAAATAAATGAAAAATTAGAAATGATATAAAATCTACAGATAGAAATCCAGAAAATTAATACGAATTTTTCAGAAAAAGATAACACATTGAATGGGCAAAGGAATAAAATTGAATCAGTGGAAGACAGAATTCATGAGATTGAAGACAAATGCCTTAATACTTCATTGGAAAGGAATCAATCATAAAAAAAGATCAAAACAAAATGAAGAAAGCCTATAGCTCATGTGGGATACCATCAAAAGAAATAACCTACGTGTAATCAGAATCCAGAACAAGGAAAGAAAAGTAAAACCACTAAGAAAATTGTCCAATATTTGTTGGAAAAGAACTTCCCTGATATGGTGAAAGATGAGAATATCCATTCAGAAAGTCCAATTAACCCAAAGAGGAAAGACCCAAAAGAAAATCACCTAGACATATTATCATCAAACTCATCAAAACCAAAGACAAACAAACAATCTTGACAGCAGCATGGGAAAAACAAAAAGTTACCTACAAAAGACAACCAATAGGAATAATCTCTGATGATCTCAGAAGACACCATGCAAGTGAGAAGGCAATGGGATGGTATATATAAAACTCTGGAAGAGAAAAATTTCCAACTAAGAATGCAGTGATCTGCAGCCAATTTATAGCAATAAATGCACACATCAAAAAGAAGAAAGATCCAAAATCAACACTTTAAACCAACATCTCCAACAATTAGACAAAGAATAGCAAGAAAAGTCTATGGTCACCAGAAGAAATGAAATAATTAAGATTCAAGCAGAAATAAATAAAACAGAAAATAGAAAGACAATGGAAAATAACAACAAGACTAGAAGTTGTTTTTTTGAAAAGATTAGTAAAATTGACAAGCCACTGACAAATTTAACAAAGGAAAAGAGGAAGAAAATGCAAATAACATGAATAAAAATGAAATGGGTGACATCACAACAAAACCAGCTGAAATAAAAAGGATAAAATCAAGATACTATGAAGAAATGTACCCCAACAAATTTGAAAATCTGGAAG
This sequence comes from Orycteropus afer afer, assembly GCF_000298275.1. Taxonomy (NCBI): domain Eukaryota; kingdom Metazoa; phylum Chordata; class Mammalia; order Tubulidentata; family Orycteropodidae; genus Orycteropus; species Orycteropus afer. The sequence continues at coordinate 635,111 of NW_006921750.1, read as the reverse complement.
AAATGGACAGATTTCTAGAAACACACTACTCACCTAAACTAACACAGACTGAGGTGGAAAAGTTGAACAGACCCATAACAAAAGAAAAATTGAACAGGTCATAAAAAAAAATTACTAAGAAAAAAAAAAGTTCTAGCCCAGATGTTTTCATCGGAGAATTCTACCAAACATTCAGAGAAGAACTGATACCAATCCTACTCAAACTATTCCAAAACATATAAAAAGATGGATTCCTCCCAAATTCATTTTATGAAGCAAACATAACCTTAATACTAAAACCAGGAAAAGACATCACCCAAAAGGAAAACTACAGACCAATATCCCTCATGAATATAGATGCAAAAATCTTCAACAAAATCCTAGCCAATAGACTCCAACAACATATCAAAAAAATAATTCATTATGACCAACTGGGGTACATATCAGGTATATAAGGATGGTTTAACATTAGAAATACAATCAACTCCATTCATCACATAAATAAAGCAAAGGAAAAGAACCACATGATCATATCAATTGATGCAGAAAAGGCATTTGATAAAGTCTAACACCTATTCTTGATCATACCTCTCAGCAAAACAGGAATAGAAGGGACATTCCTCAACATAATAAAGGGTATATATGCAAAACAAACATATCACATTATTCACAATGAAGAGACTGATACCATTCCCCTTGTGAACAGGAACCAGACAAGGATTCTCTCTATCACCACTTCTATTCAACATTGTATTGGAAGTCCTAGCCAGGCCAATAAGGCAAGAAAGGGAAATCAAAGGGATCCAAATGTGTACAGAAGAAGTCAAACCATCACTATTTGCAGATGATATGACCCTATAGCTAGAAAATCCAAGAGATTCAGTAAAATATCTACTGGAACTAATTGAGAGATTTAGCATTGAGGCAGGATACAAGATCAACATGCAAAAATCAATTGGATTCCTCTACACCAGCAAAGAGATTTCTAAAAAAGAAATAAGGAAATCAATACAATTTACAGTTGTTGTTGTTGTTGTTATGTGCCATCGAGTCAAACATTTTCACAATGTTCAATCTTCCTATTCACAAGCATGGTACATTCTTCCATTTATGTAGTTCACTTATGGTTTCTTGAAGTAGTCTTTTATAGTTTTCTTTGTACAGGTCTTTTATGTCCCTGGTAAGATTTATTCTCAAGTATTTT
>NW_006921750.1:616687-633683 GCF_000298275.1 Orycteropus afer afer | reverse complement strand
TTCTAAAAATTAAATTTTTATGTGCTTCCAAACACTTCTCCAAAAGAGTCAAAAAAGAACCTATAGATTGGGAAAAAATATTTGGCAATGACATATCTGATGAGGGACTTATCTCTAGAATTTATAGAAAACTCCAACACCTCAACAACAAAAAGCCAAAGAATCCAATTAAAACATGGGCAGAAGACATCAATAGATACTTCACCAAAAACAATATTCAGTTGGCCAACAAACATATGAAGAAATGATCATGATCATTAACCATTAAAGGGATGCAAATCAAAACAACAATGAGATACCTTCTGGCCCCAGCATTAGTAGCAAAGTTCAACAAGACAAAAAGTAACAAATGATGGCTAGGATGAGATCAGGACTGTCATACACTGCTGATGGGACTGTCAAATGATACAATCACTGTGGAAACAGTATGGAGATTCCTTAAAAACTTGCAATTAGAAATACCTTTTGACCCAGCAATTCCATTGCTAAGTAGATATCCTAAAGAAGTGAGAGCCAGGACAAGAATAGATACATGCACACCCATGTTCATTGCAGCACTATTTACAATAGTCAAAAGATAGAAACAACCTAGGTGTCCATCAACAAAAGAATGGATAACCAAACTATGGTATATATACACAATGGAATACTTTGTTGTTGCTGTTGTTATGTGCCGTCAAGTCAGACATGACTCATAGCGACCCCTCCTTGGGTTTCTGAGGCAGTATCACTACAGAAGTAGATTGCCCAAACTTCCTTCCAAGGAGTGGCTGGTGGGTTTGAACTGCCAGCCTTCTGGTTAGCAGTCAAGTGCCTTAAGCACTATGCTACCAGAGCTCCCAATGGAATACTATGTAATGCTAAAGAATAACATAGAATCAGCAAAACACCACATAATGTAGATGAACTTGGAGGACATTATGCCGAGTGAAATAAGTCAAACACAGAAGGACAAATATTGTATTAGTCTGTTATTGTGAAAAGTCAAGGAAAGGTTTATATATGGAAGGAAATTTTCTTTGTTGGTTACCATGGGTGAGAGAGGAGGGGAGTGGAGGAAACACTGTTAGATAGGTAGGGACAAGTATTGATTTGGGTGAAGATAAGGGCAATATACCAAATGTGAGTGACCAGCATGGTGGCATTGAGGAAGAGGAAGACATAGAGAGATGCATGGGAGGTACAGATAGCAAAGATGAACCCTTTTGCACATACAGTAATGCCTTGTCAGTGAAGGCAAGCATTGATATACCAGTGGATACGTGGGTGGACAGGCTGAACTATTAGATATTTCCATGCAGGGGCGAGTGTGCCCAATACCATGTATAAGGTAAGCAGACAATGTTTCTACAAGTGTATTTATATGTTCTGTAAGAATCCCCAGATATATAGTAGAGTTGACAAGGGGCAAGGTTGTAGTCACTTCTTGGCCCCAGTTAGCTACCTAGAAGGAACAAGTAATTGGACCTGTTTCTTTGGGACAATAGTTGCAGGAGACTTCAAGCTCAATTGGCATAACATACTACACAAAAACATTGTTCCACATCCTACTTTGTTGAGTAGCAACTGGAATCTTAAAAGCTTGCAAGTGGCCTTCTACATGCAACAATGATCTCTCCTCATCCATATCAAAGAAGAATGAAGAAAACCAAAGACACATGGAAACAATTAGTCCAAGTGACTGGCACACTACGCAATTCTCATCCTATATAGCTATGGAGGAGCTCTGGTGGCATAGTGCCTAAGGCACTTGACTGCTAACCAGAAGGCTGGTGGTTCAAACCCATCAGCCACTCCTCGGAGGGAAGGTTGGGCAATCTACTTCTGTAGTGATACTGCCTCGGAAACCCGAAAAGGGGTCTCTACGAGTCAGGTCTGACTTGATGGCACATAACAACAACAACAACAGCTATGAGACCAGAAGAAGTAGATGGTGCCCGGCTACCACTGTCAACCACTAGAAGGAAGGACTCTGTAAGGAGATCCCGGAAAGAGTGGGAGAACAATGTTGAACAAAACTCAAAATCATATATATATATATATAATCATATATATATATATATATATATATAAATATAATCATATATATATATATATATATATATAAAGACCATGTTTCCTGCTCTGATAGAGCTTCATGAAACCACTGAGACTATAGCCCTAGTTGCCCTTTAGGTTTGGAATTGAACCCACTCCTTTGGCTTCCAGCCAAACAAAAGACAAGCATATGAGCTGAACATTTACAATAGGTAGTTACACTCCTTGGAGAGATCAATCATGGGAGAACAGAAGGACTGTGTGTGCACAAAGAAACAGCTTGGAGGGTAAGATTGCATGGTAGGGAAGGACACAGGGAAGAGGTAACTATGGGAAGGAAGTAGGAGGGGAGCTGTTGCATTGTGATAAATTGTAGTCAATGTCATGAGACAAAGTGTATGTGAGCTGCTGTATGGAAAGTGAATTTGCTCTGTAAACTTTCATCCAAATCACAATAAAAATTTAAAAAAGAAAAAAAGAGTATTTCTTTTTTTTGTGAAATCTTTTTCTTGACTTTTTACAATAGTTTTTGTTGTTAGATGCTATTGAGTCAGCTCGAACTCATAGTGATCCTATGTGCAACAGAACAAAACACTGCCTGGTTCTGTGCCAGCCTCACAATCCTTGCTATCCTTTAGCCCATTGTTGTAACCACTGTGCCAGTCCACTGTGTTGAGGACTTTCCCCTTCTTTACTGACCCTCTGCTTTACCGAGCATGCTATCATTTTTCAGGGAATGGTCCCTTCTGACAACATGACCAAATTAGATGGGACAAAGTCTGGCCATTCTCACTTCCAAGGAGCATTCTGGCTGCACTTCTCCCAGGGCAAATTTGTTCATTCTTCTGGCAGTCCATGGTACTTTCAGTCTTCTTTGCCAAAACCACAACTCAAAAACATCAACTCTTCGGTTTTCCTTGTTCATTGTCCAACTTTCACATGCATATGTGATGACTGACAATACCATGACTTTGGTTAGGCATATGTTACTCTTCAAGGAGACATCTTTTCTCTTCAGCACTTTTTTTCCCTCCACCCAATGGCAGTGAGGTGTTTTTTTTTTTTTTTTTTTGTAATTTTAAGAGCTTGTTTTACATTCAACATTACACATACATTTAGTTTCATTCCCCATTCACCATGTCCAACCCTAACCCACTCTCCTCCACTCCCTACCGTGCAACCCTCCCCTTGTGCCCCTCATAATTATGCACTCCCGTTTGTCCGGCATTTCCTCAGTTTGAATGTTGGTCCCTTGGTGTCCCATGGTCTATTGCTCTAAAGGATGTATTACCATTGAGCGTGTGGGTGCGGCATCCTGGGTTGAATGGTCTGCATGTACATCTCGTTAACTATTGGGCTGAGAGCCCACCCCTGGGGGTGAGTTTTATTCCAGGCGCCGTATGTATTTCAGGACCATAGTATTGGGAATCTCACCAGATTTTATTTTACCAGTAATTCTGGTATTACTGAGTTTTTGTATTTTGTTCCACGTTTTCCTTCCCACTCTACCCAGGATCTCCAGATTTGGTCCTCTCCTGAGTGGTTGGTATTGGTAGCCAGGCACCATCCAGTTCTGGTCTCGAGGGCAATCGTGTCCTGGGGTTGATTGCTTCTAAATGGCCTGTGTGTGTGTGTGTGTGTGTGTGCATTCTTCTTCACTTCCGATGCTAGGAGACCATTAACTGCATCTTAGATGGCTGCTTGAAAACTTTTAAGACCCCAGTTGCTACTCACCAATGTAGGATGTGGAGCAATGCTTTTAGGTATTTTATTGTGCCAGTTGAGTCTGGTGTACCCCAGTACTATGGTCCTGAGGTAGTAGATCTATTGGATCTGTCTCCCATAGTGTCAGGATGTCTGTGAGGGATTACTCTGTGTCTGTCTTTTATTGTTTCTGTAAGGACTTCAGGTATTTTGTATCATTGGTGCCTGTACAAGATTAGCCTCAGCTGAGTCTATCCTTGGTCTAGAGTATACTTCTATTCACTGACCCCCGTCTGATCATCTCAGGTGTTTATGTGTTTATCTGTATAGCCTAATGTTTGGTGTTAATGGCAATATGGTATTGTGGACACATTGGTTGGTTTTAGCATTTGTCATCTATCTCTTATGTGCACAGTTTGGTGTCCTCTCATTTCCAAATGCTATAATGGTGGTCATATATCCTTCCCATATATCCCTCCCCCTACCCATGTCAGCATTTAAGCCCCAACTAAATTAATCCCTCCCTTTCCCTCCCCATTGCGGTAACCTACTAGGTGAGTTCCCTTTCCCAAGCAAACCCTTCTCTGTATTTTTACAGTAATGGGCTTATACAGTACTTGTCCTTCTGCGATTGACTTACTTCACTCAGCATAATGTCCTCCAGGTTCATCCACATTGCAAGATGATTCGCATATCCCTCATTGTTCTTTAATGTGGCATAGTATTCCATTGTGTGGATATACCATAATTTGGTTATCCACTTATCCATTGATGAGCATTTAGGTTGTTTCCATCTCTTTACTGCAGTGAATTTTGGTGCAGTGAACATAGGTGTACATATGTCTGTCTGTGTGCTATCTCTCACCTCTTTAGGATATATTCTTAGTAATGGAATTTCTGGGTCAAATGGTACTTCTATTTTCAGTTTTTTAAGGAAACGCCATACTGTTTGCCACAATGGTTGCACCATTTTACAATCCCACGAGCAGTGCACAAGAGTTCCAATCTCTCCACAACCCCGGCAATGTTTGTTACTATCTGATCTGTTGAACTTTACTATTACTGCTAGGGTGAGATGATATCTCATTGTTGTTTTGATTTGCATCACTCTAATGATTAATGATTGTGAGCTATTTGTCATGTGTTTGTTGGCTGCTTGTATATCTTCTTTGGTGAAGTGTCTGTTCAAGTCTTTTGCCCATTTGTGAATTTGGTTATTTGTCTTTTGGTGTTGAGGTGTTGAAGTTTTCTGTAGATTTTGGAGATAAGTCCTTTGTCAGATATATAATAGGCAAATATTTTCTCCCAATCTGTAGGTTCTCTTTTTACCCTTCTGACGAAATCTTTCGATGTGCACAAGAATTTAGTTTTCTAAAAGGTCCCAGTCATCTAGCTTCTCTTCTATCTCCTGCTTGATGGTCTATTTATGCCACAAATTAGGGCTCCTAGATTTGCCCCTTGGAAGGAAGGTTGGGCAATCTACTTCTGTAGTGATAATGCCTCAGAAACCCAAGGAGAGGTCGCTATTAGTTGGGTCTGACTCAACAGCATGTAACAACAACAACAGATTTGCCCCTATTTTATCTTTGATGAATTATATAGTTTTAGGTTTTACATTTAAGTCTTTGATCCAGCTTGAGTTTGTTTCTGTGTATGGGGTGAGATATGGGTCTTCTTTCATTTTTCTACAGGTGGATATTCAGTTTTGCCAGCACCATTTGTTAAAGAGGCTATCTCTTCCCCAATAAATGGGCTTTGGGCCTTTATCGAAGATCAGTTGTCCATAGATGGATGGGTCTACATCTGGATTTTCACTTCTGTTCCATTGGTCTATCTGTCTATCATTGTATCAATACCATGCTGTTTTTACTACTGTGGCTATATAGTAGTTATTAAGATTGGGGAGTGTGAGACCTCTCGCTTTGTTTTTCTTCTTTAGAACTGCTCTGCTTATTCAAGGTCTCTTTCCTTTCCATATGAAATTAGTAATTAGTTTTTCCATGTCCTTAAAAAAAATTGTTGAAATCTGGATCAGGATTGCATTAAATGTATGGATTGCTTTAGGTAGTATTGACATTTTCACAATGTTTAGTCTACCTATCCATGAACAAGGCAGGTTCTTCCATTTATGTAGTATCCTTGCTGTCTCTTGCAGCAGTGTTTTATAGTTTCTCTGTATAGGTCTTTTGTGTATCTGGTGAGGTTTATTCCTAGATATTTTAGCTTTTTCATAGCAATAGTGAATGGTATGGTTTCCCTTATTTCTTTATCAGAGGAGTTCTTGTTGGTGTAGAGAAATCCAACTGATTTTTGTTTGTTGATCTTGTATCCTGTCACTTTGCTGAACATCTCTATTAGTTCAGGTAGCCTTTTTTGAGTCCCTTGGGTTTTCTCTGTATAGGATCATATCATCTGCAAATAGAGATAGTTTTAATTACTCTTTGCCAATATGTATGCCTTTTAATTCTCTTTCTTGCCTTATTGCTCTGGCCAGGAATTCCAATACATTGTTAAATAGAAGTGGTGATAGAGGGCATCCCTATCTGGTTCCCATTCATAAGGGAAATACCTTGAGTCTTTCTCCATTAATAATGAATGTTGGCTGTTGGCTTTGCTTATATACCCTTTATTATGTTGAGGATTTTCCCTTCTATCCCTATTTTGCTGAGAGTTTTAAACAAGAATTGATGTTGGATTTTATCAAATGCCTTTTCTGCATCAATTGATATAATCATATGGTCCCTTTTCTTTGTTTTGTTTATGTGGTGGATTACATTGATTGATTTTCTGATGTTGAACCACCCTTGCAAACCTGGTATGAATCCCACTTGGTCCGGATGTATTAATTTTTTGATATGTTGTTGGATTCTGTTGGCCAGGATTTTGTTAAAGATTTTTGCATCTATGTTCACGAGTGATATTGGTTTGTAGTTTTCCTTTCTAGTTTTGTCTTTTCCTGGTTTTGGTATTAAGGTTATGCTTGCTTCATAAAATGAGTTTGGGGGTACTCCATCCTTTTCTATGTTCTGGAATAGCTTGAGTAGCATGGGTATCAACTCTTCCCTGAATATTTGGTAGAATTCTCCAGTGAAGCCATCCGGACCAGTGCTTTTCTTTGTGAGAAGTTTTTTTATGACCTGTTAAATTTCTTCCCTTGTTATGGGTCTGTTCAAGTTTTCTATTTCTGAGTGGGATAATTTAGGTAGATCTTGTGATTCTAGAAACTTGTCCATCTCTTCTAGATTCTGAAATCTATTGATGTACAGTTTTTCATAATATTCTGTCAGTATCTTTTTTATTTCAGTTGGTTCTGTTATGATGACACCGTTTTCTTTTACAATTCTTGTGATTTGGGTCTTCTTCTTTTCTTTTGTTAGGTCTGCCAATGGTTTATCAATTTTATTAATCTTTTTGAAGAACCAGCTCTTTGTTTTATTGATTTTCTCTATGTTTTTTGTTTTGTTTTGTTTTGTTTTTCATTTATTTCTGCTCTGCTCTTTATTATTTCCTTGCTTCTAGATACTGTAGGATTCTTTTGTTCTATTTCTAGTTGTTGGAGTGGATAAGTTAGAGTGTTGATTTTGTTTCTTTCCTCTTTTTTGATGTATGCATTTATTGCTATAAACTGTCCTTTGAGTACTGCTTTCACTGTGTCCCATAGGATTTGGAAGGGTATATCTTCATTCTCATTAGTTTCTAGGAATTCTTTTATTTCATTTTTTATCTGTTCTGTAACCCAATAGTTTTTAAGCAGAGAGTTGTTAAGCTTCCATATGTTTGATGCTTTGTCCTTGCTCTTCCTATTATTAATTTCTAGTTTTATAGCATTGTGGTCTGAGAAGATGCTTTGCAGTATTTCATTGCTTTTGACTTTATTGAGACTTGTTTTATGTCTTAGCATATGGCCTATTCTGGAAAAGGATCCATGTGCACTGGAAAAGAATGTGAGTTGTGTTTTTGTTGGGTGAAGTGCTCTATCTATGTCTATGAGTTCTAGTGGGTTGATTGTGTTGTTAAGTTCTTCTGTATCTTTGTTGATTTTTTTTCCAATTGATCTGTCTCTCCTTGAAAGTGGTGTGTTAATGTCTCCTACTACTAATGTACAGTTGTCTCACATTCCTTTTAATTCCATTAATATTTGCTTCACGTATTTTGGAGCACTTTCATTGGGTGCATAAATATTTATTATTGTAACATCTTCTTTGTTGATTAACACTTTCAGCATCATATAATGCCCATCCTTGTCTCTTAAGATGTTTTTCTCCTTAATGTCTGTTTTATCATCAGTCATAATTGCTACCCCTGCCCTTTTTTGGTTTCCATTGGCTTTGTATATTCTTTTCCATCCTTTAACTCTTAATTTGTTTTTTGTGTCTAAGGTGTGTCTCTTGTAGGCAGCATATCTATAGGTCTTCTTTTCTTTGTGTCTAAGGTGTGTCTCTTGTAGGCAGCATATCTATAGGTCTTCTTTTCTTATCCAGTCTGCCACTCTGTTCCTCTTGATAGGTGCATTTAGTCCATTCACTGAGTGGAATTAGTGATAGGTATGAATTGATTGGTGTCATTCTATTGTGTTTTTTTGTCGTGTCATTGGTATTTCCTTGGTCTATGTACATTTCTGCGCTGAGTTCAGTTTGTTTGCTATTGCTTTCTCCCTTTTCTTCTTCATAGTTGGTTTTGTGTTTATTAAGCCCATATGTTTTCCTTCCTTCTGGATTTGCTTAGAAGAAGTGTTACTTTAGAGTATATTCTTGTCTCTACATTTTTAGAACAGTGAGTGCTGCAAAGACATTGTCATGTTTTCCTCTCCATTTGAGGGTTTATACCTAGAAGTAGTATTCCCTCTGATAGGTTAGTTGCTGTTGTTGTGTGCTGATTGAGTTCCTTGGTTTTTAAGGTATAAAGTTCTATGGTCTTATTTTGAATATCTATTTCTGATTTGGTTTTAGAGTTGATGTCACATATCCTGGTTTTGCTGATCTCTATTGTGGGTTCTTTATTGGTAGGACTTGCTTAAGCATTTCCTGTAGGGTTGGTCTGATTTTCACAAAGTCTCTTAATTTCTGTATATCTGAGAATGCCTCGATTTTGCCCTCATATTTGATGGATAATTTGGCTGGGTATAGTATTCTTGGTTGGAAGATTTTTTCCTTCAGAGTTTTATATATACCATCCCATTGCCTTCTTGCCTGCATGGTTTCTGCCAAGAAATCGTAGTTCAGCCTAACTATTTGATTATTATAAGTAATATTTCTTTTTTCCTGGGAAGCTCTCAAAATTTTTTCTTTGTCTTAGGAAAGTTTGATTATAATATGCCTTGGTGTTTTTCTTTTGGGATCTATCTTGCGGGGGTTCTATGAGTTTCTTGGACAAATATCTTTTCTTCCTTCATGATATGGGGGACGTTTGCTGTTAGGAGGTCTTCCACAATTTTCTCTGTGGTCTTTTTTGCCTATTCTTGTTCTGGAATTCCAATGAGTTTTATATTGTTTCATCTCATGTCATCACATATAATTCTTAGGTTCTCCTCATTTCTCTTAAATCTTTGTTCTGATTTTTCTTCATACAGTCTAGTGTCCAGGGATTTGTCTTCTAGTTCGGATATGCATTCTTCAGCCAGTTCTAATCTACTCTTTTGAGCTTTTACTGTGTTGTGTAGTTCTGCCATTTTGGTGCTCATGGTTTTTATATCAATAGACATCTTCTGCATTTCTAACTGCTGTTTTTGTATGAGTTATGATTGTGCATTAATCTTAATATTCTGTTCCTCAATGGTTTTCCTGAGTTCCTCCAGGGAACTGCCTGTATTCTCCTTGTTTCTGTTTGGGGTTTCCTTAGGCTCTTGTGTAGCTCTGTATCTTCTAAATTCCTTCTCAGATAATTCTATTGCCTCCTCTTCCTCCATGTATAATGACACCTTTGTTTGTGGTTTTGCTTCTAATGCCTTGTCCTGTTTTTTTTTTTTTTTTTGATTTGACGTTGCCTGTTGTTTCCTAGACATTTTGAGGTTGTCTAACTGCTGTTTATGTGTTGATTTGTTTTGTCTTTGTTTTATGGTATAATATTTTGAAAAGGTGAAGCTGGTGCATTTTATTTTATTATTGATTCAGATATGCTGGGTTGCTCTACTGTTTTCTTTGTGATGGTGAAATCACTGTGTGGAATGTGGATATGTGTTTCTGTTTGTTGTAAAGAGAGTTTAGAGTTCAAACTGGGATGTTTTATAGTAAATGGCTGAATATGGTTTCTTCTATTGAATGAGTGAAGTTATTGGTGGAGAATGTGGGAGCAGAAGAAGGAAAGCTTGGTGTTGCTAGGGTTGGTTTCTAGGGCTTTGCACGGGCCGCTATTGAGGATGTACTGTTATTTACAAGACCGCGGCTCAATTTCAGGAAAGATTCCTGTTGTTAGGGTGTCGTCACTTTCCGCCAAGCTCAGGCACACTCAAAGACACCACTTCCGAGGCCCCTTGGTGCCAAAAAAGCTGACCCAAGGAAAATTCCCGGGTCCGCACTCAGCCGCAGATTACTCTCTGTCCACTCCATCTGCCCGTAGTGCTGGCCCAATCCGCCCAGACTGCAAAAGGCTCTGGAGTTTGTCTATGATACTGCCCACCTGTGACGCCAAAGATGCACATGATTTCAGCTGCGCTGGAGTTGGGAGAGTGTCTGCTAGTAATCTTTGGTTCTGTTATCAGTGACAAAGACAAGCACAGACCTTTCAATGCCGCCCAAGCTGACCCAAGCCCACTCAGTGACCTGCTGAGGTAGGAGCGAGCTCACCCTCCTGGAGCACCAGTGAGCTCTCCACTTGGGTTTCAATGGTGCTGCTCATGCCCATTTGCACCTAGTCAACCAAAGTTACTGATAAAATCAGGTGCTGAAAGTAGATCCTTGAGGTGTTTGCTGGTGTTTGTTAGTGTGTTCACTGGTATGTTGATATAATGTTTCTTCTTCCTTGGCCCACGGTTATCTCAGGTGGCCACCTAAGTCCGCCAGTCAGTGACTGCCCCAAGGAAGTTTCCAATGGCCTCTCTCAGTTGCCCATCTGCCCACCACCAGGTAGAACTTCCTTAAATTTTTTTCCCTGTGCCTTTCCTCTATTTCAACTCTTCTGTGTTTGGTGCACTCTGATTCAGTGAGCTATTCAGAGCACCAAAATCCCTAATTCAAACTGCTGTACCTAGTTTTTCAAGCATTAAGATGCTAGAGGGAAATTGTGTGGTGATTACTGATGAGACTTTTTTTTAATCCCTCTGCTCTTCAGCACTTTAAAGAGTTCTTTTGCAGCACATTTGCCCAGTGCAATACATTGTCAGATGTCTTGACTGCTGTTTCCATTGGTGTTAATTGTGGAATGAAGTAATATGGTATCTTTGACAACTTCAGTCTTTTCTTCATTTATTGTGGTGCTGCTTATTGGCCCCAGTTATGAAGATTTTTGTTTTCTGTATGTTGAGATGTAATCCATAGTGCAGACTGAAGTCTTTAAACTTCATCAGTAAGTGCTTCAAGTTATCCTCACTTTCAGCAAGCAAAGTGGTGCAGGTTGTTAATGAGTCTTCTTCCAATCCTCATGCCACATTATTCTTCATATAGCACAGCTTCTGGGATTATTTGCTCAGCATACAGATTGAATAAGTATGGTTAAATGATACATCCCTGACACACTCCATTTTTTATTTTAAGCCATATGGTATCCCCTTGTTCTATTCAAATGATAGCTTCCTGGTCTATATACAGGTTCCTCATGAGGACAATGAAGTGTTCTGGAATTCCCATTCTTCTCAATATTATCCATAATTTGTTATGATCCTCACAGTTGAATGCTTTTGCATAGTCAATAAAACACAATTAAACATCTTTCTGGTATTCTTTGCTTTCAGCCAAGATCCATCTGACATCAGCAATGACATCTCTCATTCCATGTCCTCTTCTGAATCCAGCTTGCAGTTCTGAAAGTTCTCTGTCAATATACTTCTGCAACCATTTTTGAATTATCTTCAGGAAGATTTTACTTGCTTGTGATTTCAATGATATTGTTTGATAATTTCCACATTCTGTGGGAACACCTTTCTTCAGAATGGGTACCAATATGGATCTCTTCCAGTCAGTTGGCCAGGTAGCTGTCTTCCAAATTTCTTGGCATAGACAAGTGATCGTCTCCAGCACAGCATCCATTTGCTGAAACATCTCAATGGCTATTCCATCAATTCTTGTTCTTTGCCAATTCCTTCAGTGTGGCCTCACCTTCTTCCTTTGGTACTATTGGTTCTTGACCATATTCCACCTCCTGCAATGGATGAACATCAACTAATTCTTTTTGGTACAGTGACTCTGTGTATTCCCTCCATCTTCTTTTGATGTTTCCTGCACCATTCAATATTTTGGCCACAGAATCTTTCAATAGTGCAACTCTAAGCTTGAATTTTTTCTTCAGTTCCTTCAGCTTGAGAAATGCCAAGTGTGTTCTTCCCTTTTGGTTTTGTAACTCTAGGTCTTTGCACATTTCATAATAATAATTTACTTTGTTGAGAAGTAAGTTGTTCTTTGAAATCTTCTGTTCAGCTATTTTATCTTGTCATTTCTTCCATTTGCTTTTGCTACTCTCCATTCAAGGGCAAGTTTCTGAGTATCTTCTTAGTTCCATTCTCATCTTTTATTCCTTTCCTGTGTTTTTAATGACCTTTTGCTTTCATCGTGAGTGGTGTTCTTGATGTCATCCCACAATTCCACTGATTTTTGGTCACTGATGTTCAATGCATCAAATCTATTCTTTAGATGGTCTCTAAATTCTGGAGGGATATAATCAACATCATATTTTGGCTGTCATGGACTTCTTTTAATTATCTTCAGCTTCAATTTGAACTTGCATATGAGCTGTTGATAGTCTGTTCCACAGTCAACTCCTGGCCTTGTTTTGGCTGAAGATGTTGAGTTTCTCCATCACCTCTTGCCACAGATGTAGTTGGTCTAATTCCATCTGGTGAAGCTCACATGTGTAGCTGCCATTTATGTTGTTGAAAAAAGGTATTTTCAATGATTAACTCATTGGTCTTGTAAAATTCTATCATGTGATCCAGCATTACTTCTATCACTAAGGCCATATTTTCCAACTACTGGTGATTCTTCTTTGTTTCCAGCTTTTGCATTCCATTCACTAGTGATAATCAATACACCTTGATTGCATGTTTGGTCAATTTCAGACTGCAGGAGTTGATAAAATTCTTCAATTTCCTCGTCTTTGGCTTTGGTGGTTGGTGAGTAAATTTGAATAACAGTAGTATTAATTGGCCTTCCTTGTAGGCATATGGATATTTTCCTATCACTGACAGCATTGTATTTCACAATAGATCTTGAAACACTCTTTGTAACAATGAACACCATGCCATTTCTCTTCAATTTGTCATTCCTGGCATAATAGATCATATGACTGTCTGATTCAAAATGGCCAAAACCAATCCATTTCAGCTCATCAGTACCTAGGATATTGATCTTTATGCATTCCATTTCATTTTTGATGACTTCCAATTTTCCTAGATTCATACTTTGTACAATCTATGTTCTGATTATTAATGGATGTTTGCAGCTGTTTCTTCCCATTTTGAATCATGCCACATCAGCAAATGGAGGTTCCAAATGCTTTACTCTATCCACTTCATTAAGGTTGGCTCTATTCTGAGGTGGCATCTCTTCCCCAGTAGTATTCTGAGTGCCTTCTGACTTGAGGGGCTCATTTTCTGGCTCTATATCACCCAGTGTTTCAGGACTATTTATTAAGTTTTCCAGTAATATATCAGGCAGTGTTTCATTGCTATTCATAAGGTTTTCACTGGCTAATTCTTTGAGAAGTGGATGGCCCCTTCCTTCTTCCAAGTCTGTCTTAGTCTGGAAGCTCTGCTGAAACCTGTTCACCATGGGTGACCTTCCTGATGTTTGAAATACTGGTGGCATAATCTCCATGACTCACAACAACACACAAGCCAGCACAGTACATCAAACTGATGACGAGTGGTGGTTTATAATAGTAGTCTCATATGATATTTGTCCTTTTATGACTATCTTCACTCAGTATAATCAACTCTAAGTTTGTCCATATTGTGGGATGTTTTGCAGATTCATAATTGTTATTTAACATTCTGTAGTATTCCAATGTGTGTACATACCATAGTTTATTGATCCATCCTCTGTTGATGTACATTTAGATTGTTTCTATCTTTTTGCTATTGTGAATGGTATTGTGGTGAACTTGGATGTCCATATATCTGTTCACGTCACAGCTCTTATTTCTCTAGGATATATGCTTAGTGGTGGGATTGTTGGATCATTTGGTATTTCTATTTCCACATTTTTAAGGAAGTGCCATACTGTTTTCCACAATAGCTGCTCCATTTTGCAGTCCCATCAGCAGGGTATGAGCATTCCAGTCTCTCTACACCATTGTCAGCATTTGTTGATTTTTGTTCTTTGAACTTTTCTATTAATATTGGGGTGAGATGATATCTCATTGTTCTTATGATTCCCATCACTCTAAAGGAGCCCTGGTGGTATAGTGGTTAAGGCATGTGGCCGCTAACCAAAAGACCAATAGTTCAAACCTACCAGCTGCTCTGCGGAAGAAAGATGATGCAGTCTGCTTCCATTAAGATTTATAGCCTTGGAAACCCAATGGGATTGCTATGAGTCTGAATTGAGTTTGGTTTGGTTTTAGAATGACTGATAATTGTGAGCATAGAAATAATATTTTCCAGAAAGGTTATTTTGTCATTTTTTTTTGTTTGTTTGTTTTTTAGAGGCCTCAAAACACAAACCAGAATAAATATCCCATTATAACTGCTTAATCCTGGGTCTATTTTGTTCTAAATTACTCTGCAGAAAAATTAATTTAGGAAGATAAAACATCCTCCAGAGTGGTCACTGATCTGAACTGCTTTTGGTTAGGTCACATCAAGCTGACACAAACAAACATGTCAAGGAATCATAGTGTTTGTAATGAGTGGGAATCCTGGAAGGAGGATCAGTATCATTCTTAATTTGACATTTCCCATGTGTGGTGAATTACTTGATGTGGGCTTTCTAGCCATTGTCCTCCATTCTGTGATGTATTGTAAGTCCTGCTATTCATGCCTGTTTGTGGTGGTGTGGTTGTTAAGGTCAGGTGTCAAGTTGGCTGGGCAGCTGACTGGCAATTGGCTTTGTGGTGGGATTTGGCATGAGCAACTGAGTAGCTGCTGATTGTTAAAGCCATCCACTTGGGTTATTTCTGTTGGAGCAACACAGGTGGTTCATATCTTGAGTCTTGCCTTGCTGGAGGGTATAACTCAAATCACCACCTTTAGCTTCCTTGAGGGTATACCTATGAATCTACTGGGAAGGTTTGCCCTCCTCTTGCTCCAGCTCTGTGTTTTGGCTCATTATCATCTCACCCCTGGACTTGGGACGGCAGCCATCATCTGATCTGCTGATGGAGGTTTGTCAAACTCTGAGAATTGGGAGGATCTTCCAAACCTACTCACAGATCTGGGACTTGACAACCTGCCAGCCTCCACCACTACTCTGTGAGATGATCCCTTGGGTGTCTGTGAGTTCTGTGAGGCATTACAGAAAAATACAGAACCCTAAGATGGGGGAGATTACTGAGAGGAGGAGGAGGAGTTAATGTGTGAAATGATGGAGTGGTAGTTTGGACATTTGGGACATCTTTAACCTCTGTCTCCTGGGGATGGGCCTTGTGCTGATCCTTCTAAGAGAAATTGTTCAAGAACCGTGTTACCAAATGCAACATGAAGTTAGCTTCAGAAGCTTTTCAAACAGAAGATCAGAGCTTTAAATTTTTTAGAACTGGATAATGTCTAAAGATTTTGAGATCCTTGGGCAATGACCATATGGAACCTAAAAAAGCAAAGAACTTATATTTTGTTTTATAAAATAAACAAACAACAGAAAAGAAAGAGAGAAAAAAATCCTACCAAAAAAAAAAAAAAAAACCCTCAGGGAGCTTCTACACAAAGAGACAGAGGCTCAGATCCTGCTCCATATTTATCTTTCTGCAGCTCCTGAATCCATTGCAGGGAGGGACCAAATATAACCCACCCTTGTACCATTGGTCTAAATCCCCGGCACCTTGGAAATTCACCTTTGAGTTCCTTCTTGGTTGTCAAGAAATATCATAGTGAAGCACCAGGCTTACACTTTGGTAGAGGTAAAAACAAAGAGTTTTATTGAAAGGTGGAGAGATTCATGGATTTGGAGACACAAGAACCAGGCAGGTACTATAGTCTACCAAATTGCAGAAGGACAGTGAAGTTTTCATCAGGTGGGGTAAACAAAGGACTACGACATTTGTCCTTTTATGACTATAAATGGAAGGCATGAAGGGGATTGTTGTTGTTGTTGTTATGTGCCATTGACATGATAAGAAATTACAGGGAGGTCGTTAAACTACAAACTTTCTTAACATTATTGATTCTAATCTCCTAGAACATGTTGGGAGCTCTGGTAGCGTAGTGCCTAAGGCATTTGACTGCTAACCAGAGCATTGGAGGTTCAAACCCACCAGCCATTCCTCGGAAGGAAGGTTGGGCAATCTACTTCCATAGTGATACTGCCTTGGAAACCCACGGAGGGGTCTCTATGAGTCGGGTATGACTCAACAGCACATAACAACAACAGTATATATTGATCAAAGCATTCTTCTTAGAGTAAGCTGTATAAGCACCCCAAACAAACATCTTCTGACAAACAATTCCTTGCACAGGCTAAAATCTTGACCCTTTTGGGTTAAAAGCAGTTAAACCTTTACAAGAAACTGAATTGTCTTTTCAGGATAATGGAAGTAGAGACTCTAGACAAGATGCAGTTAATTTAGATGTGGGTCAGCCATCTTAGTTATGTCAAGTACCCTGGTTTGGGGATCCACATACAAAGTAACAATTTTACTTAACCTCATTGTCTCAGGCCCATATCATCATGCCATGACTGTATGAAATCATAAAATTAAGATCTAGAAGTACATATTAACTACAAAAGTAGATGTACCTAGATCAGCTCCAAATATCTCCCTATTTGCCAGTTTCCTGGATCTCAGCTCTTTCTTAATTTTTTTTTTAATTTTATTTTATTTAGATTTGGGTGAAGATTTACAGAGCAAATTCACTCTCGATACAGCAGTTCACATATACTTTGTCTCATGTCATTGACCACAGTTTACCACAATGCAACAGCTCCCCTCCAATTTCCTCCCCAAGGTACCACTT
>NW_006921750.1:612603-614362 GCF_000298275.1 Orycteropus afer afer | reverse complement strand
TATAGTAGGTTTTGAGATCCGGTAATGTGAGACCTCTCCTCACCTAGATCCCTGCTCCTGACTGCTCCGTTGTCTGGGTTCCAGACTTTTAATCCCCTTTCTCATGCTCTCCCGCCCTGCTGCTTTGGATGTGCCTGAGTTCTCTCTCCTCACTTAGATCCCTGCACCTGACTGCTCTGATGTCCATGTTCCTGGCTTTTAATCCCCTTCTTCCTGCTTTCCCTCCCTGCTGTTTTGGGTGTGACTGAATTCCCTCTCTTCACCTGGATCCCTGTGGCTGACCTTTAATGCCCTATAATGTAGAATAATGTAGAATCTGCAAAACACTGTATAATATCAATGACTTGGAGGATATTATGCTGAGTGAATTACATCAATCACAGAAGGACAGATATAGTATTCCTTGATCATTGTACAATATCAAGGAAAGGTTTCTATATTGTTGTTGGTGGTGTTGTTGTTATGTGCCGTCGAGTTGGACCCAACTCATAGCGATGCCTCCTTGGGTTTCTGAGGCAGTATCACTACAGAATTCAATTGCCCCATCTTCCTTCCAAGGAGTGGCTGGTCAGTTTGAACCACCAGCCTTCTGGTTAGCAGTCAAGTGCCTTAGCCACTATGCTACCAGAGCTCCTATATGGAAGGTTTCTATATGGAAGGAAATTTTATTTGCTGGTTACCAGGGGTGGGAGGGAGAAAGAGGGAACACTGAAAAAAAAAAAAGAAAAACCACACTGACCCATGTCACTTTAGTTTTTTGTATTTCACTGTACATAAATTATATTTCAGTAAACTGCATTAAAAAAAAAAAAAAGTTTTCAAGTGGCCATCTAAGAAGCAGCCAGTGGTCTCCTCTCATCTGAAATCAAGAAGAGTGAAGAAAATCAATGGCATGTGGAAAGAATTAGTCCAAGGATATGATGTACTTTGAGATCAGAGAACTAAACAGTGTCCAGATACCAATGCCAACCACTCTGGAATGAATCAAAACTGGAGATTTTTGGCAGAGTGGGAGGAAAAACATGCAACAAAATTCAAAAACACAATAATGACCAGAATTAATGATTGGATGGAGTCTGGTGAAACCCATAAGACTATGGCCCTGGGATACACTTGGGCCTGGGATATGACTTATTCCCAATTACTGGCTCTTAGCCCCACAGTAGAAAGACTTACATGCAGAACACCCAACCCAGAGCAATGTACCCACATACTCTATGGAGATATGCCCTGTGGAGCAATCAGCCATGAAGCACCAGAGGGCCAGCATTAACAAAGAGGGAAAGCTGGAGGCATAGGAGTGAATAATTAAGAAAGGCGTAAGTGGGGGTGTCAAAGGGAAGGGAGAGGAGGAGAGAGTAGATTAGGGTTGGGGACGGTCATCAGGGAGTGAAACCAAATGTACACAAACTGTTGAATATAAAACAAATTCTGCTCTATAAATTTGCACCCAAAAGCACAATAATAATATTTTTTAAAAAAATTGATTATTAACAAAAGCACAAACATCAAAAGACAAAATAAATAAATGGGAATAAATTTCCTTGAATGAAATGACCATGAAAACACAACATACCAAAATTTTGGGACAAAGCAAATGCAGTGATCAGAGGCCGATTTAAAGCAATAATGTTCTTGCTGTTATGTGCCATCAAGTCGGACTTGACTCAGCGACCCCTCCTTGGGTTTCCAAGGCAGTATCACTACGGAAGTAGATTGCCCCATCTTCCTTCCGAGGAGTGGCTGGTGGGTTTGAACC
>NW_006921750.1:607158-611568 GCF_000298275.1 Orycteropus afer afer | reverse complement strand
ACCAACGAAAAGAAGCCCTGGCCCATACTGTTTCACTGGAGAATTCTGCCAAAAGTTCAGAGAAGAACTGATACCAATCCTACTCAAACTATTCCATAACATAGAAAAGGATGGAATCCTCCCTAACTCATTTTATGAAGCAAGCATAACTTTGATACCAAAAGCAGACAAAGGCAACACTGCAAAGGAAAACTACAGACCAATATCCCTCATGAATATAGACACAAAAGTCTTCAACAAAATCCTAGCCAATAGACTTCAACAACATATCAAAAAAATAATACATTATGACCAAGTGGGGTTCATAAGAGGTGTGCAAGGATGGTTCAACGTTAGAAAAACAATCAATTCATCCCTAAATAAAACAAGGGAAAATAACCACATGATCATATCAATTGATGAAGAAAAGGCATTTGATAAAAGCCAACACCCATTCCTGATCAAAACTCTCAGCACAATAGGAACAGAAGGGAAATTCCTCAACATAATAAGGAGCCTATATGTAAAACCAACAGCCAACATTATTCTCAATGAAGAGAGACTAAAATCATTCCCCTTGTGAACAGGATCCAGACAAGGATGTCCTCTATCACCACTTCTATGCAACACTGTACTGGAAGTGCTAGCCAAGGCAATAGACATAAAGGGAAATCAAAGGCATCCAAATTGGTAAGGAAGAAGTCAAACTGTCTCTATTTGTTGAAGATATGATCCTATACATAGAAAACCGAAGAGACTCAGCAAAAAATCTACTGGAACTAATTGAGAGATTCAGCATAGTGGCGGGATACAAGATCAACATAGAAAAATCAGTTGGATTCCTCTATACCAGCAAAGAGATTGCTGAAAAGGAAATAAGGAAATCAATACCACTTACAATAGCTACCCAAAAAATAAAATATTTGGAAATAAATCTAGGGACACCTGAGACCTGTACAATGAAAATTACAAAACTCTACTTCAAGAAAACATAAGAGACCTACACTAATGGTAGACCATACCGTGCTCATGGATAGGAAGATTGGACATTGTGAAAATGTCAATATTACTGAAAGAAATCTATAAAATCAATGAAATCCATTCCAGATCCACTGGAATGGATTCCAAAGATGCCACTTTGAAGGCTCAGGTGCACCTAACCCAAGCCATGGTATTTTCAATCACCTCATATGCATGTGAAAGCTTGACAATGAATAAGGAAGACTAGAGAAAAATTGATACCTTTGAATTATGGTGCTGGTGAAGAATACTGAAAATACCATGGACAGCTAGAAATACAACAAATCTGTCCTGGAAGAAGTGCAGCCAGAATGCTCCTTAGAAGCAAGAACAGTCGGACTTTGTCTCACCTATTTTGGTCATGTTGTGGGAAGAGACCAGTCCCTGGAGAAAAAATATCATGCTTGGTAAAGTACAGAGTCAGCTAAAAAGGGGAAGATCCTCAATGAAATGAATTGACACAGTGTCTGCAATGATAGGCTTGCGTATAGCAATGACTATGAGGATGGCACAGGACCAGGCAGTGTTTTGTTCTGTTGTATATAGAGTCACTATGAATTGGAACAAACTAAACTGCACTTAACAACAATAACATACCTCACATCATACACAAAAACTAACTCAAAATGGATTAAAATCCTAAATTTTAAATCTAAAACTATAAAGTGACCAGAAGGTAATACACCAACAAAGCTAGAGGTCCTACTTTATGGCATAAATACTCTATGAAACATAACCAAATATGCACAAACAACAGAAGATAAACTGGATAACCAGGACCTCCTAAAAATTATTACTTATGTTCATCAAAAGACTACCAAAGCTAAAAAGAGAACCTATGGACAGGAAAATTATTTTTGGCAACAACATTTCTAACAAGTCTAATCCATAAAATACACAGAAAATTTCAAAACCTCGAGAACAAGACAAATATTGCAATCAAAACATGGGCAAAGGACATGAACAGACATTTCACCAAAGAAAACATTCAAGCAGCTATCAAACATATGAAAAGATGCTTGTGATGATTAGCCATTAGAGAGATACAAACCAAAACTACACCCCTATAAAAATGGCACTGAATAAAAAAAATAAATAAAAAGTTGGAATTAGAAATACCATTGGATCCAGCATGCCCATTACTAGGTGTATATCTTAAAGAAGTGAGAGCCAGGACAAGAACAGATATATGCACACCCACATTCATCACAGCACTATTCACAAAAGCAAGAAGATGGAAACAACCTAGGTGCCCATCAACAGAAGAATGGGTAAGCCAATTATAGTGCATACACACAATGGAATATTATGCAACACTAAAGAATAATGTAGAATCTACAAAACACAGCATAACATGGATGAACTTGGAGGATATTATGCTGAGTGATATAAGTCAATCACAGAAGGACAAATATTATATTAGTTCATTACTGTAAAGAGTCCAGGAAAGATTTATATATGGAAGGAAACTTTCTCTGTTAGTTACCAAGGGTGGGAGGGGAGGAGAGAAAACACTGCAAGAAAATAAAAAATTAATAAATAAAATACATAAATTTCTCCTTAAAAATAAATAAATAAATAAGGACAAATATTGAAACATCTCACTTTTATAAAAAGACAACAGTACAGAAAACAATGTTCTATGGGTTGTTACCTGGAATGGAAACGGGAAAAAGAGGGGGATTACTTTCTAGTTAGCAGACTTATGTTACTTTTGGTGACAGGAAAGGCAATACCAAATATCTGTATTTGTGCAAGTCTACACAATTTGACCACAATAAATGATTATACTAAGAAGTACACAAGAATAAGGGACGATTTTGGTAAGTATCATAACATATACAATTTTGCAACAACAGTAATAACAACCAAGAGAATAATGTGGCATAGTGCCTAAAGCTAACCAGAAGGCTGGCGGTTCAAACCCACCACCACTCCTCGGAAGGAAGGTTGGGGCAATCTACTTCCGTAGTGATACCTCCTGAGAAACCCAAGGAGGAGTCACTATGAGTCAAATCTGACTCGATGACAGTGTGTTAGTGCAATGGTTACATAAGTCGATATGTATGCACATATGTGTATAGGAAGGCATATGTGTGAGTAGAGTATATGGGTGTGCAGATAGAGGTGTATCTATAGGACTATGGATATCTCTTACAGTTCGGGAGGCTAGAAGTCCAAGTTCAAAGTGCCAGGCTCTAGGGGCTGTGTGAAAGCCCCTCATCCTTGGGTGTCAACTCTGCCTCTTGCTCCTGGCCCACTGAAGCTAGAGGAATCTCTTCATGCAGGCAGCTACTGGCTGCTGAAGCTAAGAATCCTGAGGTCAACAAATAAAATGGCACAGTCCCAATGTTACCAAACTACATGGCAGGCCATTAATTCAAGTCAATTGTCAGTCCCAAGATCGGAAAAGCATGGCACTTGACTGTTAACCAGAAGGCTGGCAGTTCAGACCCACCAGACACTCCTCAGAAGGAAGGTTGGGGAATCTACATCCATAGTGATACCACTTCGGAAACTCAAGGAAGTGTCGCTATGAGTCAGGTCTGACTCCACAGCCCATAACAACAACAACATAGGACTATGTATATACATTTGTATGTGTGCAGATATATATTCATAATAAAGCGTATGGGGGCGCAGTAACTTCCTAGACATCAAACAGCTTGTGAGATTGGTTTACTGGGTTTGAAGATGTAGGGTCATAGTCCCATTTGACAACTTATTCAATTGGCATAGCATAGTTTATAAAGATAACACTCTACATCTTAGTTTGGTGGATAGTAAGCAGCCATCTTAGATCCAGTTACTTGTCTGTACTTGTCTGGCTCAAAGGAGAAAAAAGGAAATGACAGACTCAAAGAAGAAACAAGACTACAGTACTAACAGCCCACACGAACCACAGCCTCATCTTCCTCAGACTAGAAGAACTACATGGTACCCAGATGCCTCTACTGACCATTCTGGCCTGGGGCACAATAGATGGTCCCAGACAGAGTGGGAGAAAAATGTAAAACAATAAAAATTCCTAAAATAGTCAGACTTACTGGAATGGTAGAGACTAGAGGAACTCCTAAGTCTGAGATACCCTTTACATTTGGAAATGAAGTCAGTGACTTCCAGAGGTCACCTTTCAGCCAAGAATAGATCGGCTTGTAAAATAAACAATATCACCTGTGATCACTATGTTCCTTTTAATAATCATCTATATGAGACCAAATGGTCAATATTTACCCTAAAGCAACGATGAGAAGGTGAAGGAGTGGGGAACAGGAAGCCAGATTATTGGATACAAAATAAGAATGGAAATAAAGAGAATTCTGACATAGTGTGAAAATGTAGCCAATGTCATTGAACAATGTGCACAGTAATTCTTAAATGGAAACCTAGTTTACTTTGTAAACTTTCACG
>NW_006921750.1:593240-606772 GCF_000298275.1 Orycteropus afer afer | reverse complement strand
ATAGTGCCTAAGGCATTTGACTGCAGTTCAAGGCTAGCAGTTCAAACCCACCAGCCACTCCTCAGAAGGAAGACCTCAGAAGGAAGAGTGGGCAATCTACTTTGGTAGATATACTGCCTCGGAAACCCAAGGAGGGGTCGCTATGAATCGGAAATAACTCGACGGCAATGAGTTGAGTTTTGAGTTTGTTGATTTGTATATTATAGTCATTAACACTTTGTGTTACAATATTTCAAATCTATTGTTGGTCTATTGACTTTATTTACATAAATATTTAAAATTTTATAAAGTAAATATGACAATCTTTTCTCGTTTAATTTCTGCTTCCAGATTTAACCATACTGAACTCAAAACACCAAACTCACTGTCATAGAGTTGGATGCGACACATAGCAACCTCTCCTTCGGTTTCCAAGGCGATATCACTAGGAGAGTAGATTACCCAACCTTCCTTCCAAGGAGTGGCTGGTGGTTTTGAACCACCAGGCTTCTGGTTAGCAGTCAAATGCCTTACTACCTGTCCCTAAAATACCAATCAATTTCCTACACTTTTTGCAAGATGTTTTGTGTGTGTGTGTGGGAGGATGCAAGTTGTTTTTTCACATATACTTTTAAAATATTTGGAATTTGTTTGCATGTGGTGTTTGTATTCCTTTTAATTTTGTTCTTTTACAAAATTACTTCTTTTATATCTTTATTTCTTCTTAGGGATAGTCAACTTTCCAGCTCTATTAATTAAATAATCTATAATTTTCCTGAATGAAAATCTCATGTATATTAAGATTTACATCTAAACTGTATTCTTTTTTTTTTTTTCAATTGTGCTTTAGGTGACAGTTTACAGAGCAGAGTTTGTTTTACATTATTCAACATTACATGTATATTTAGTTTCACTCCCTGTTTACCATCCCCAACCCTAACCCAGTCTCCTCCCCTCCCTACCCAATAACCTCCCACCCCCATGCCCCTCATAGTTATGCACTCCTGTTTGTCCTGAATTTCCTCGTGCGAATGTTGCCCCTCTGGTGCCCGTGGTCAATTGCTCCAAAGGATGCATTTTCCTGGAGTATGTGGGGGCACCACCCTGGGTTGAGTGGTCTGCATGTACATCTTGTTTACTATTGGGCTGAGAGCTAGTCCCTGGGAGTGAGTTTTATTCCAGGTCCAGAATGTATCTCAGTGCCATAGTATTGGGGGTCTCACCAAACTCATCTCAACCAGTAATTCTGGTCATTATTGAGTTTTTGGATTTTGTTCCACGTTTTTCCTCCCACTCTATCCAGGATCTCCAGATTTGATCCCTTCTTCAGTGGTTGGTGTTGTAGCAGACACCATCTATTTCTTCTGGTCTCGTGTTCTAGAGCTCATTGCTTCCAAATGCCCTTGTCTTTTTTTTTTTTTTTTTTTTTTTCCACTCTTCTTCACTTCCAATGATAGGAGACCATTAGCTGCATCTTAGATAGCCACTTGAAAGCTTTTAAGTGCAACTAAAAAACTAAAAAACTAAAAAAAAAAAGTTGCAACCCCAGTTGCAACTCACCAATGTAGGATGAGAAACAAGACTTTTATGCATTTTGTTGTGCCAGTTGAGTCTGGTGTTCCCCAATACTATGATCCTGAGTTGGTAGATATGTTGGATTTCTCTCACAGTGTCTGGGGGTCTGTGAGGGATTATTCTATGTCTGTCTTCTGTTTTTTTTTTTTTTTTTTTTTTAAGGATTGTGGACATTTTCTATCACTGGTATCTTTGCAAGATTAGCCTCCGCTGAATCTATCCTGTTCACTGACCCCCATCTGATCCTCCCAGATGTTTATGTGTTTATCTGTAGCCTGGTGTTTGGTGTTAATAGTAATGCAGTATTATGGATATACTGGTTGGTATTAGTATCTGTCATCTATGTCCTATGTGCACAATTTGGTGTCCTCCCTTTTCCTTATGTTATCATGGTGGTCACCGACTCTTTCCATACATCCCTCCCCTTACCCACATCAGTGTGTGGGCCCCAACTAGCCCAACATTAATCCCTTCCCATCCCGGTAACCTACAAAGTGAGTTCCCTTTCCCAAGCAAACCCTTCTTTGTCTCTTTACAGTAATGGGCTCATACAGTACTTGTCCTTCTGCTATTGACTTATTTCACTCAGCATAATGTCCTCCAGGTTCATCCACATTGTGAGATGATTCACGTATCCCTCATTGTTCTTTAATGTAGCATAGTATTCCATTGTGTAAATGTACCATAATTTGGCTATCCGTTCATCCATTGATGGGCATTTAGGTTATTTCCTTCTGTTTGCTATAGTGAATTGTGCTGCGATGAACATAGGTGTGCATACGTCTGTTCATATGATGCCTCTCACCTCTTTCGGATATATTCCTGGTAATGGAATTGCTGGGTCAAATGGTATTTCTATTTTCAATTTTTTAAAGGAATGCCATACCATATGCCACAATGGTTGTTCCATTTTACAATTCCACTAGCAGTGCACAAGAGGTCCAATCTCTCCACAATCTTATCAGCATTTGTTATTTTCTGTCCTGTTGAAGTTTGCTATTATTGCTGGGTGAGATATCTCATCGTTGTTTTGATTTGCATTTCTCTGATGACTAATGATCATGAGCAATTCCTCACGTGTTTGTTGTCTGCCAGCATATTGTCTTTAGTGAAGTGTGTCTGCAAGTTTTTTGCCCATTTTTGGATTGTTTGTCTTTTTGGTGTTGAGGGGTTGAAGTTTTCAATAGATTTTGGAGATAAGTCCTTTGTCAAATAGGTCACAGGCAAATATTTTCTCCCAGTTTGTAGGTTCTCTTTTTACACTTTTGACAAAGTCCTTCGATGTGCATAAGAATTTGACTTTTAAAAGGTCCCAGTCATCTAGCTTCTCTTCTACCTCCTGTGCATTCTGGTTTATGCTTGATAGTCTACTTGTGCTGTAAATTAGAGCTCCTAGATTTGCCCTTATTTTATCTTTGATGAATTTTATAGCTTTGAATTTTATATTTAAGTCTTTGACCCAACTTGAGTTTGTTTTTGTGTATGGGGTGAGGTATGGTCTTGTTTAATTTTTCTGCAAGTGGATATCCAGTTTTGCCAGCACCATTTGTTAAAGAGGCTGTCTCTTCCAAATTTAATGGGTTTTGGACCTTTGTCAGAGATGAGGTGTCTATAGATGTATGGGTCTATTTCTGGACTTTCAATTCTGTTCCACTGGTCGATCTGTCTATCATTGTACCAATACTACATTGTTTTGACTATTGTGGTGTATCATAGGCTTTAAGATCCAGGAGTGTGAGACCTCCCAATTTGCTTTTCTTCTTCACAAGTGCTCTGCTTATTTGAGGTCTCTTTCCTTTCCATATGAAGTTAGCAATTGTTTTTTCCATATCCTTAAAACATTTTGTTGGTATCTGTATTGGGAATTCATTAAATGTGTAGATTGCTTTAGGTAGTATTGGCATTTTCACAGTATTCAGTCTACCTATCCATGAACAAGGTAGGTGGTGATGCCCAGACCTCTACAACTGCTGCTTGACAAAGCTCCAGATGTCAAGAGTCTTGGGTGGAAGCCAATTCCGCTTTTTACTTTCAATTGTATTCTGGTCTGTTATCTTAATTGTCACAATAATCTTTATGGTGATCATGCTCCTTCTGGTTCATCCCAGAGGGTCCAAAACTGATTTTCATGTTTCCCATGAATCAGGCCGCCTTCCAGATGACTCTCTGATTTCCAATTCCAAAAACCCCGGTTTTCCTAGACATCCCCATGATGAGCCAGAGCTGGGAAAGGCCCCTGGGAATCCTAAAGACATTGAGAATTCACACTGGTGGAAAGATCTAATGGCTACTCAACCTCCTATGATACCAACCCCTGCAGCACAACATAGAAAAGGGATTACTCATGATAGGAAGAAACCTTGGCCTAAGTGGCTGCCTCCTACAGTTAAGCCTCCTCCTAATGTAGCTTACAGAATTAATGGTAGACTTTGGTATTCTCCAAGGGGAGGGGAGCCTAAACCTTCCCGATGGCCTGACCTTCCTCTTCGTTATACTGGGGCATACATAGATGGTAAAAGAATGGTGTGGGTAAGATGGAAAAAGAGTTCCTTTTAACTCTTTCCCTTTCTTAGAGAGATTAAAATGATCAGGGCCTAGGTGTAAAACTACTACACAGAGAAATACTCTAATTAAACAATGGAACAGTTACTTTAAGAAATTGAAAGGCCACACATATATGTTGATGGACTATGTAGACCAATCTGCACCCCCAGGCTGGTAGTAATTCAGAGAATGGTGCCAATCACAAGGATGGGTCACACGTTCTGGCCCTATGTTGTTTTCTTCACCCTGACCATATCCTCATGCCTTAGTTAACCTCATTGTCTAGCACATTTTACTCATATAATATTAATGATAGATAAGTTAGATAAGACATAAGTCTAGTTTATAAGTTCAATAATAATTTTGTAAGTATAGTTAATTATAACAGGATTAAACTTGTATTTACTTGGAAATAAGATGTTCTAGATCTAGGAGCTCTGGTAGCATAGTGCCTAAGGCACTTGACTGCTCACCAGAAGGCTGGTGGCTCAAACCCACCAGCCATTCCTCGGAAGGAAGGTTGGGCAATCCTACTTCCGTAGTGATACTGCCTCGGAAACCCAAGGAGGGGTCGCTATGAGTCGGGGCTGACTCGACGGCAAACAACAACAACAACAACAACAGATTAAGGGAATGTTCCAGGATGTTCCCAGTAAACAGGAACACAAGTAATTCATAAAGTGTGATAAACATAGTTGTTATTGTAAAGTTAATAGCTCACAGCCATGAACTGATTCAAGATGTACCTGGAATTGTGGGTTTGTCATTTTGCTTTGTCATTATTTTATGTAATCTGCAATATAGTATAAAATAAAGAAGGCCACCTCATTATGTGGGGCACATCTTCATCTTGTGTGAGTGTGTCTCCTTCATCTCGCCGACACCACCTCTCCCTCCAGAGACCCACAGCTGAGGCTGGACCTCAGCAGGTAGGTTCTTCCATTTATGTAGAATCCTCGTTGGCTCTTATAGAAGTGTTTATAGTTTTCTTTGTATAGGTTTTTTGTGTTTCTGGTAAGGTTTATTCCCAAATATTTTATCTTTTTAGTAGCTATTGTAAATGGTATTGTTTCCCTTATTTATCAGAGGTCTCTTTGTTGGTGTAGAGGAATCCAACTGATTTTTATATGTTAACCTTGTATCCTGCCACTTTGCTGACTCTCACTATTAGTTCCAGCAGTTTTTTTGTTGAGTCTCTTGGGTTTTCTATGTATAGGATCATATCGTCCACAAATAGAGATAGTTTTAGTTCCTCTTTGCCAATTTGTATGCCTTTTATTTCTCTTTCTTGCTTTATTGCCCTGGCCAGGACTTCTAATACAATGTGAAATAGAAGTGGTGATAGAAGGCATCCCTGTCTGGTTCCCATCTGTAAGGGGGAATGCCTTGAGTCTTTCTCCATTAATAATTATGTTGGCTGTTGGCTTTGCATATATGCCTTTTATTATGTTGAGGAATTTCCCTTCTATCCCTATTTTGTTGAGAGTTCTGAAAAATATGGGTGTTGGATTTTATTTAATGTCTTTTCTGCATCGATTGATATAATCATATCCTTCTTTTCCTTTGTTTTGTTTATGTGGTGGATTACATTGATTGTTTTTCGGATGTTGAACCATCCTTGCATAACTGGTATGAATCCCACTTGATCAGGATGTATTATTTTTTTATATGATATTGGGTTCTGTTGGCTAGGATTTTGTGAAGATTTTTGCATCTATGTTCATGAGGGATATTGTTTGTAGCTTTCGTTTATAGTGGTGTCTTATCCTGCTTTTGTTATTAGTGTTATGCTTGCTTCATAAAATGAGTTTGGGAGTATTCCATTTTTTTCTATGTTCTGGAATAGCTTGAGTAGCATAAGTGTCAACTCTTCCCTGAATATTTGGTAAAATTCTCCAGTGAAGCCATCAGGGCCAGGACTTTTCTTTGTGGGGAGTTTTTTTTATGACCTGCTCAATTTCTTCTTTTGTGATAGGTCTGTTCAAGTATTCTGTCTCTGAATGGAATAGTTTAGGTAGGTCTTGTGATTCGAGAAACTTGTCCATCTCTTCTAGGTTCTCAAATCTGTTGGAGTACATTTTTTCATAATATTCTGTCAGTATCTTCTTTATTTCAGTTGGTTCTGTGGTGATGATACCCTTTTTGTTTACTATTCTTGTAATTTGTATCTTCTCTTTCTTTTCTTTTGTTAGATTTGCCAATGGTTTGTTGATTTTGTTAATCTTTTTGAAGAACCAGCTTTTTGTTTTGTTGATTTTCTCTACGTTTTTTTCCTTTCTGTTTCATTTATATCTGATCTTTATTATTTTCTTAGTTCTAGATACTGTAGGATTCTTTCATTGTTCTTTTTCTAGTTGTTGGAGTTGTTGAGTTAGAGTGTTGATTTTGTTCCTTTCCTCTTTTTTGATGTATGCATTTTTTGCTATAAAATCACCTCTGAGTACTGCTTTTGCTGTGTCCCATAGGTTTTGGTGTGATGCATCTTCATTCTCATTGTTTCTAGGAATTTTCTTATTTCACTTTTTATTTCTTCAATTACCCAGTAGTTTTTGAGCAGTGAATTGTTCAACTTCTATGTTTGATGTTTTTTCTTTGATCTTCCTATTATTAATTTCTAATTTTATAGCATTCTGGTCTGAGAAGATGCTTTGTAGTATTTCAATCATTTTGAATTCATTGAGGCTTGTTTTATGTCCTAACATATGATCTATTCTGGAGAAGGATCCACGTGCACTGGAGAAGAAAGTGAATTGTGTTTTTGTTGGGTGGAATGCTCTGTGTATGTCTATGAGGTCAAGTTAGTTGATTGAGTTGTTGAGTTCTGTGTTGTATCTTTGTTGAGTTTTTTTGTAGTTGATGTGTTCCTCCTTGAGAGTGGTGTGTTAAAGTCTCCATCTACTATTGTATCCTGCTTTTGTTGTTCTCTGTTGTGGGTTCTCTATTGGAAGGACTTCCTTAAGCATTTCTTGTAGAGTTGGTCTGGTTCTCACAAAATCCCTTAATTTCTGCTTGTCTGAGAATGCCTTGATTTTACCTTCATATTTGTTGGACAATATGGCTGCATATAGGATTCTTGGTTGCAAGTTATTTTCCTTCAGTGTTTTGTATATGCTGTCCCATTGCCTCTTTGCCTGCATGGTTTCTGCTGAGTAATTGGAGCTCAGCCTAACTGTTTGATTAATACTTGCTTCATGTATTTTGGAGCACTTTCATTGGGTGCATAAATATTTATTATCATAACATCTTCTTTGTCAAGGAGCTCTGGTAGCATAGTGCCTAAGGCACTTGACTGCTAACCAGAAGGATGGCGGTTCAAACCCACCAGCCACTCCTTGGAAGGAAGGTTGAGCAATCCTACTTCCGTAGTGATACTGCCTTGGAAACCCAAGGAGGGGTCACTATGAGGGCTGACTCAATGGCAAATAACAACAACAACAACAACCCCCACAATGGTGTGATGCACTTTTTTATATTATTAGCAAGATATGCAATCCCGTCAGTGCAGCACAAACACCTCACATTTGAGTAGTCCTACCCAGTCATTTGGTAGACTTACAAAGACTATGGCTAAAAGGGCCATATCCATATTAATTAATTCACTGCACTGCAGTTACAATCTTACTTTAAGACCATAAAATATTTCTACTTGTCTTTATATGAGCCCTGCAACTTTCTGGTTCAATATATGCCAAAATATTTTAGAGTATCATCACAACTGTGAGCACAATATTTTCTAATATCCATTTATAGGTATGTACTGTTATAGGAGAATCTCTGGGTGGGACAAATAGTTAAGATCTTAGCTGACAACTGAGAGGTTGGTGGTTCAAGTGCACCCACAGACACTTCAGAAGAAAGGCCTGGCAGTATACTTCTAATAAATCAGCCATTAGAAACTCTAAAACAGTTTTATAAACAGTCCTACTTTGACACAAATGAGGTCCCCATGAATCAGAATCTACTCAATTGTGGTTAGTTCATTGGTTGGTTAATTATTGTCAGGAAAGGGACAAGTTACTGATATTTGCACATCTTCTTTGTATCCAGCCATTTTCTAAATTATCTCATTAAATCTGGCACACTCCAGTGTCTAATTCAATATCATGAAGACAAGCTGTCAGAGACTGAACTCTAGCCTTTCTCCTTTCCAGCTGGACAAATTACTTAATTTCTCTGTATTGAAGTTCCTTTTCTATAAAATGGATAATAACCTTTGTAAAGATTGTTATGAAAATTAAGCAAAATAAATGCATTAAAAACTTAAATCTATGCCTGACATATAGGAAGTTGTACATCAGAGTTTACTCTTATTATTATCAATTCCAACCATTTTTGAAAAAAAGCATCTGGGTTATCTAAGAATGCAATCATACCAGTAGTAAAAAGAGATATAGTACTACCTCTTATTTTCCAATATTTGTGTATTGACAAATATTGTTGGAAAATTCCATCTTTGTTGACAACTATGTGGGAAGGATCATAATAAATCCAGTCCCCAAAATGTGGACATTGATCTATCCTCACCCTCCCACTTCTCCAACCATCTTTGTCACCAGTTGCCCAAACAGCACACTCTTTCTCCAAGCCTACCCACCCAGAGTTAAGTCACATCTCACAATTAGACAGACAACATCTTTCAGACCAGCTTCCTATATGGCTTTTCTCTGACCCTAGCCACAGAGGTAGGTGAGAGCTCACAAATTAAAAGGACACTGTCCTTCAAAATGCTAAATAGGCAGAGACCAGACCTTTCTGACTGTCACTGCTCCTTTGGGTTTGATAATTCACTGAAACAACAAAGAGAATTTCATGAAGAGACACATAGGATGAAGTCTTGGAGGGATCCCACATGAGGCTTCTACGTCCCAAGGGGACGTGCTAACTTCACATGAGCAGATAATCTTACCAACCAGGAAGCCAATCTAAGCCTTGGAGTTCAGGGCTCTCTTATTGGCCTCCCAATATGCCCATGATAAATGACATAATGCCTCCTGAGGTTAGTCAATATTGGAACACCAGATGGTCCCTCTTGGTCTGGTCAGTCTCCATTCATTAATGTCAGGTGTGGTCCAACTCAGAAGACCTGAGAACAAAGGCAAAATTGCTTTTTGCCCCTCATAAGCACTTCCAAACCCACTGCCTTTGAATCAATTCCAACTCACAGGTACCCTACAGGGAAGAGTAGAACTGCCTCAGATGGTTTCCAAGGCTGTAATATTTGCAGAAGACTGCCACAATTTTCTCCTTCTGGTAGATTTGAACCATTGACCTTTCATATAGCAGCAGAGCACTTAACCATTGTGTCATCAGCACTTCACAGCCAATTATTTACCATTTTATAGAATTTATTAAAACTACAATAACAATGAAGATAGAGGGCATTTAGAGGTACTGAAATAATTCCTTATTTCAGTAAATGTATTACCTTTGTGAGAATGGCCAGACTTCGTTTCATATACTTTGGTCATGTTGTCAGAAGGGATCATTCCCTGGAGAAGGATATCATGCTTCTTAAAGTGGGGCATCAGTGAAAAAGGGGAAAACCTTCAACAAGATGGATGGACACAGTGGCTGCAACGATGAGCTCAAGTATAGCAAGGACTGTGAGGATGGTGCATGACCAGGCAGTGCTTTATTCTGTTGTACATAGGATTGCAGTTAGTCAACATTGACTCAATTGTACCTAACAACATCAACAACAGCAACAAAATTGCCATTTAAGATAATATTTGCTTCCAGGTCATGGTAAAAAATCTTTACTATATTTAAATTATTTCTTCTATTTCTATTTTACTTAGGTTGTTATTGATCCTTTTTCAACATCTATTGATTGATATCACCAATTTGATCTCTTTAGTTTGTTCATGTAGCTTGATATATCTACTGCTGTTGAGCTCTGCTTGCATTCCTGAACTAAACTCAACTTGGTTACAGAATACCAATGTTCATCATTACTAAGTTGCATATTATTTTCACACTCGAACATCTCTAAAATTGGTTTGTACATTATAGTCAATAGTGTGCTACAATTTTTACTGACCAGATAGCAATTTGACATGGCTGTCATGGACTATGCATGTGGCATTGTGGTCATTTTATAGTCCATAAATTGAGTTTAATTGCTGTATAAAATCTAAAAGATTATACTTGACCCCCTTTGTCATGAGACCAGAAAAACTGGATGGTGTGCAGTTATCACGACTGAATATTTTGTTCAAAAATTCTATAGAATAATCATGATAAAAAGGTAGAAAATACAGAACAGAATTTCAACTTTTCATAGAATCCATACTTTCTGGAGCCATGGAGGTTGGATGATTTCGTGAAATGATTTTCCTGATATAATCTTTAAACAATAAACCAAAAATATTTTCTGAAGGCTCTTTTAAAATAAAACAATAGTTTAACTTAGCTGGTAAAGAATGTTTACCTGTGCATTGTGCTCTTTTAAGAATTATCTATATTTTATCAAATTGACAACAGAAACTCAAAAGATTAGATAGGAAACATGGGGGCAGTGAGTTTATGTTAATGGGGGGAACAACTCAAAAAGAAGGGTGAAAATGGTTGCACAACTTGAAGAATGTAATCACGTCACTGAATTCTACATTAGAAATTGTTGAATTAGTGTTTATTCTGCTGTGTGTATTCTCAACAAAAACAAAATAAATTAGTTTTTCAATTATGGAGATGGAGA
This sequence comes from Orycteropus afer afer, assembly GCF_000298275.1. NCBI lineage: Eukaryota > Metazoa > Chordata > Mammalia > Tubulidentata > Orycteropodidae > Orycteropus > Orycteropus afer. The sequence continues at coordinate 595,977 of NW_006921750.1, read as the reverse complement.
ACAAATAAGCAGTTTTCAGCAATGAAAGAAGTAAACAGTGTTTCACTGCTGTTCAAAAGGTTTTCACTGGTCAATTTTTTCAGAATTGGATGGATCTATACTTCTTCACAGTCTGTTTTAGTCTGGAGCTCTGCTGGAACTGGTCCACCATGGGTGATCCTGCTTGTATTTGAAATACTGGTGGCATAGCCTCCAGCCTCACAGCAATACACAAATACTATAGACTGCCAGAAAAGCAAACAAACTGTCCTGGAAGAAGTGCAGCTGGAATGCACTTTAGAAACGAGAATGGTCAGACTTCATCTCAAGTTGTCAGAAGGGATCAGTCCCTGGAGTAGGATATTATGCTTGGTAAAGTGAGGGTCAGTGAAAAAGGGGAAGACCTTCAACAAGATGGATTGGCACGTGGCTACAATGATGGGATCAAGTATAGCAAAGATTGTGAGGGTGGCACAGGACCAGGTAGTGTGTCATTCTGTTGTGCATGGGATTTCTATGATTTTGAGCTGACACAGCAGCACCTAACAACAACACAACAAGGAAGCAGAGAGAAGACATCACTATAAAAGGAAAAAACAAAGGGTAGCCTTTGTGGTAAGGGAATTGTTTCATATCTTGATTCTGGTGGAAGTTATACAAATTTGTATATATGATAAAATGTCATAGAATTATACACAAAGAAATGAGTGCATGCAAAAAAACTAGAGAAATATGAATAAACTCTGTAGTCTAGTTAATTGCACTGCAGTGATAAATTAATCTATTTCCTGGCTTTAATAATGCATATAGTTAGGTAACATATCATCATTGGAGGAAGCTGGGTGATGGCTACCTGTACTATTATTGCAACTTCTTGTAAATCTATAATTACTTCAAAATAAATAGCAAAAAATATATATATTTTTTCAAGATTGAAGTGATTCATGCTATAATTTATAATGAGGATGGAATGAAAAGTTATTTTGAATGCCAAAATTCAAGAATCAGAGCAGTGGAACATAAATTTGATATCAGTGAAACAAATTTTGTCATCAGGGGAATGTTCATTTGTCTACTTTCTTGCAAAGCAACAAGTGGTTTGTAGAACAAAGAAAGAAAGCTACATACACAAATGAAACCTATCATGTTTTGCTACTGAGATCCTTGCAAAAGTATTGCAATGTAATGGAAATATTGCCAAATGTCTTGAAAAGGATAAAAGAAATGTCAAAGTAATGAAAGGATGATGTTATCAATTCATATGTGTTTAAGAATTATCTTTAAGATGTCAAACAAAACTTCTTCCTGAAATACATAATGGTTAGGCATATAGATTCTGGAGCCAGACTGGCAACCACTTTCTAATTACATAAAATTGAACAAGTAACTTAACTTCTCCGTCCCTCAATTTCCTACTCTGTATGATGAGGATGGTAATGGCTCTCCTGCAGGACTGTTATTAAATGAGTTGTTAATTGAAATCAAAATGAAACAACTTTTCTGCTGACTTAGAGCAGAATACAGTAGTAGGCAGTCTTTGAGAAACGCTGCATTGCAAAAGGACAAACATTGTATTGTCTCACTTACATAAAAAGATAAGAAAAAGCAAATGTATAGAGGCCAAAGTTTATTAGTGTTTACCAGGGTAGGAGCTCTGATAGCATAGTGCCTAAGGCACTTGACTGCTAATCAGAAGGCTGGCGGTACAAACCCACCAGCCGCTCCTCGGAAGGAAGGTTGGGCAATCTACTGTAGTGATACCTCCTCGGAAACCCAAGGAGGGGTCGCTATGAGTCGGGTCAGACTCGATGGCAAATAACAACAACAACAGGGTTGGGGAGGAAGGAGAAAGGGCCATTAATGAGGACGGAATATCATGATGATTAAGGCTAGCACTGCACAGTCGGTTGTTGTAATTGCTATCAATAAGTTTTACACCTGAAAAATGTTGAATTAGCAAAAGTTGTGTGATAGATATATTTATAAGAATGACAAAAGTAGAAGTAGCTGCTAAGGCTGTTTATGTACAACCCAAAACTGCATGGTCATGGTTTCTTGGGACTTCCAGTTAATTGGCCTAATAATACGGTAAGTGCTTCTGTTCTACCTCCTAGTTTGATGTGTATTTCTGGGGTCTCAAAAGTTTGCAAGTGGTCCCAGGGCATAATTGGTCTACATTCACCTAGAGCAACAGAGGAAGGAGTCAGGAATAGGAGGAGGATATGGAATGTGTGGTTAATTGCTTCCATGAATAATTGCATCCCTTGCCTCGAGAGCAGAACTGAATGGTGCCTGCCTCTCATGACTGAATATTTTGATCAAGATTCCATAGGAGAATCCTGATCAAGAAGGGGGAAATGTAGAAAAGAATTTCAAATTTTCATTGCCTGGAGCCATTAAGATTGGATAATATCCTGAAATTATTACCCCAAGATAATCTTTAAACCTTAAACCAAAAATATCCCCTAAAGTCTTCTTAAAACTAAGCAATAGTTTAGTTTAACTAGTAAAAAAAAAAAAAAGTCAGCCTTGAGCATTATGCTCTTAACTATCTGTATTAACAACTATCTGTATGGGGTCAAATTGAGAACAGCAACTCAAAAGATTAGATAGGAAACCTTGGGGCAGTGAATTTCTATTAATGGGGGAGGAATAACTCAGAAGAGGATGGTGGGAATGATTACACAACTTGAAGAATATAATCAATGTCACTAACTGGTACATGTAGAAACTGTTGAGTTGGAGCATGTTTCACTGT
>NW_006921750.1:587750-593030 GCF_000298275.1 Orycteropus afer afer | reverse complement strand
TGGTCAAAGCATCAAGCGCAGACATCAGTGACTCTGAGTCCAAAAACAATAGAGAATGGCTGGATTTTGGATATGAAAATGTCTTAGGAATATGTAAAATGTGTACTTCACTTCTATTTTTGTTCTTAGTGTGCACACAGTGATAAATGGGGTAGTAATCAACCCAGACTCAAGACAATCAGAGTGTGACTCTTGCTTTGTTCTCCCCTTGGTCAAAATTCCCATATTTGATCCTAGAAGTCACCCTCTGACTACAAGAAGAGTTAGACTTATTGTGAAGTTAATACAAGGATAACAAACAGAGCAGAGAAGCAAAGAACCTGGATCATTGATTACATTATAAGGCAGTTTGAATTGGTTTTTCTGCTACTTGTAATCCTAAGCTGCCTAACTGAATAAAGGATCAGTAAACATTCATCAATAGTCCAAATGATGATGCTGCTGTTGTTGTTGTTATGTGCCGTCGAGTTGGACTGGTGAGGACATTTGGAGGCAGCCCTAATTCCCCAAGCTGGGGTGGAATGATCCCACCATCGTGCCACAGTCAGGCACTGATTCACCTGGTAAACCGTTGGCTGCATCTATTGAGAGTTCCAGAAAGTGAACCCTAAAGGTTTTACTGTGAGACACAATGGAAATAGAGCATATTTATATACTTTAAATGTGAAAAAATTCTTCAATTTCCTCATCTTTGGCTTTCGTGGTTAGTGCATAAATTTGCATAATAGTTGTATTAATGGCTCTTCCTTGTAAGTGTATGGATATTATCCTATCACTCACAGCATTGTACTTCAGGACAGATCTTGAAACATCCTTTGTGATGATGAATGCCACACCATTCCACTTCAAACTGTCATTCCTGGCATAGTAGATCACATGGTTGTCTGATTCAAAATGGCCAAAACCAGTCCATTTTAGCTCACGAATGCCAAGGATATCAATCTTTATGCGTTCCATTTCATTTTTGACAACTTCCAATTTTCCTAGATTCATACTTTGTACATTTGATGTTCCAATGTTTAATGGATGTCTGTAGCTGTTTCTCTTCAATTTGAGTGGTGCCACATCAGCAAATGGAGGTCTCGAAAGCTTTACCTTATCCATAGGAGTAAGGCTGGGTTTACTCAGATGATGCAGCTTTTTCCCAGTCCTATTGTGAGAGCCTTCTAACCTAACCAGACTATTCATAAAGTTGCACTGTATCAAACAATGTTTCTTTCCTATTCATAAGGTTTTCCCTGGCCAATTCTTTGAGAAGTGGCAGTCTCCTCCTTCTTCCTAGTCTATCTCAGTTTGTAAGCTAGGCTGATACCTGTGCACCATGTGCATCCTGCTGGGTTAGAAACACCAGTGGCTAAGCCTCAAATGTCACATCAACATGTCACCACAGTATGAAAAACCAACAGACAGGTTTGCCTCCCTGTTGGAAACCTCTCCTACCACCCTTACCTGGGTCCCTGTGGCTGATTCCTCCTCTGTCCAGATCCTAGGCCTTTTAATCCCCTTTCTCCCACTCTCCCACCCTCCTGCTTTGGGTGTACCTGGGTTTCTCTCCTCACCTGGATCCCTGCAGCTGACTGCTCTTCTGTCTGAGTTCCTGGCTTTTAATCCCCTTTTTTCTGATCTCCTGCACTGCTGCTTTGCATGTGTCTGAGTTCTTCTCCTCACCTGGATCCCTGTGGCTGACTGCTTCTCTGTCAGGGTTCCTGGCTTTTAATCCCTTTTTTCCTGCTTTCCCTCACTGCTGCTTTGGGCATGCCTGAGTTCCTCTCCTCACTTGTATCTCTGTGGCTGACTGCTTCTCCATAATGGTTCCTGGCTTTTAATCCCCCTTTCCCTGCTCTCCTGCACTGCTGCTTTGGGCATGTCTGAGTTCCCTCTCCTCACCTCGAGCTTACTGCTTCTCAGTCAGGGTTCCTGGATTTTAATCCCTTTTTTCCTGCTCTGCTGCATTGCTGCTTTGGGTGTGCCTGATTTCCCTCTCCTCACCTGGATCCCTGTGGTTGACTGCTCCTCTGTCCGGGTTCCTGGCTTTTTTATAACTCCTTTCTCCTGCCCTGCTGCTTTGGGCGTGCCAGATTTCCCTCTCTTCACCTGCATCCCTGTGGCTGAGTGCTCCTCTGTCCAGGACAGAGGTTCAGTCACCTGCAGGGGTCCAGGTGAGGAGAGAAAACCCAGGCACGCCAAAAGCAGCAGGGTGGGAGAGTGGGAGAAAGGGGGTTAAAAGCCAGCAACCTGTACAGAGGAGCAGTCAGCCTCAGGAATCCAGGTGAGGAGAGGGAACTCAGGCATGTCCAAAGCAGCAGGGTGAGAGAGCATTAGAAAGGGGATTAAAAGAAAGGGGATTAAAAGCCAGGAACCTGGACAGAGGAGCAGTCAGGTGCAGGGATCTAGATGAGGAAAGAGAACTCAGGCACACCCAAAGCAGCAGAGTGGAAGAGCATGAGATACAGGATTGAAAGAAAGGGGATTAAAAGCTAGGAACCTGGACAGAGGAGCAGTCAGACGCAGGGATCTAGGTGAGGAGTGGGAACTCAGGCACGCCTAAAGCAGCAGGGTGGGAGAGTATGAGAAAGGAGATTAAAAGAAAGGAGATTAAAACCAGGAACCTGAACAGAGGAGCAGTCAGCTGCAGGGATACAGGTGAGGAGAGAGAACTCAGGCATGCCCAAAGCAGCAGGGTAGGAGAGTGGGAGAAAGAGGATTAAAAGCCAGGAACCAGGACAGAGGAACATTCAGCTGCAGGAGTCCAGGTGGGGAGAGACTACCCAGGCATGCCCAAAGCAACAGGGCAGGAGACAGGGAGAAAAGGGATTAAAAATCAGGAACCAGGACAGCAGAGCAGTCAGCTTCAGGGGTCCAGGTGAGGAGAGAGAACCCAAGCACACCCAAAGCAGCAGGGCGGGAAAGCAGGAGAAAGGGGATTAAAAGTCAGGAACCCGGACAAAGGAGCAGTAAGCTGCAGGGATCCAAGTGAGCCAAGAGAACTCAAACATGCCCAAAGCAGCAGGGCTGGAGAGCCGGAGAAATGGGATTAAAAGCCAGGAACCCGGACAGAGGAGCAGACAGTTGCAGGGATCCAGGTGAGGAGAGGAAACTCAGGCACACCCAAAGCAGCAGTTTGGGAGAGCAGGAGAAAGGGGATTACAAACCAGAAACCCAGACATAGGAGCAGTCAGGCGCAGGGATACAGGTGAGGACAGAGAACTCAGGCACATCCAAAACAGCAGGGTTGGAGAGTGGGAGAAAGGGGATAACAAGTCAGGAACCTGGATAGAGTAGCAGTCAGCCTCAGGGGTCCAGGTGAGGAGAGAGAACCCAGGCACACCCAAAGCAGCAGGACAGGAGAGTGGGAGAGAGGGGTTTAAAAGCCAGAATCCAGCACAAAGGAGCAGACAGCTGCAGGGATCCAGGTGAGGAGAGGGATCTCAGGCACTCCCAAAGCAGCAGGGTGGGAGAGCAGGAGAAAGGGGATTAAAAACCAGGAAAATGGACAGAGGAGCAGTCAGGTGCAGGGGTACAGGTGAGGAGAGAGAACTCAGGCAAGCCCAAAGCAGCTGGGCAGGAGAGCTTGAGAAAGGGGATTAAAAGGAAGGGAATTAAAAGACAGGAATCCGGACAGAGGAGCAGTCAGTCACAGGGATCCAGGTGAGGAGAGAGAACCCAGGCACACACAAAGCAAGAGGATGAGGGAGTGGGAGAAAGAGGATTAAAAGCCAGGAACCCAGATAGAGGAGCAGTCAGCAGCAGAGATCCAGGTGAGGAGAGAGAACCCAGGGTCACCCAAAGCAGCAGAACGGGAGAGAGGGAGAAAGAAGCCAGAAACTGGGACAGAAGAGCAGTCAGGCGAAGGGATCTAGTTGAGGAGAGAGAACTCAGGCACACCCAAAGCTTCAGGGTGAGAGAGTGGGAGAAAGGGGATTAAACGTCAGGAACCCAGACAGAGAATCAGTCAACCACAGGGACACAGGGAAGGGTGGTACAAGAGGTTTCCAACAGGGAGACAAACTTGTCTGTAGGTTTGTCCTACTGTGGTGATGTGTTGATGTGAGTTTTGGGGCTGAGCCACTGGTGTTTCAAACCCAGCAGAATGCACATTGTGCACGGGTATCAGCCAAGCTTACAGACTGAAACAGAGGAGGAAGAAGGAAGAGGCTATCCACTTCTCAAAGAATTGGCCAAGGAAAACCTTATGAATAGCAGAGAAACACTGTTTGATACATTACCACGCAACTTTATGAATAGCCTGATTATTTTAGAAAGCTCTCAAAATAGGACTGGGAAAGAGCTGCATCATCTGAGTAAACCCAGCCTTACTCCTATGGATAAGGTAAAGCTTTCGAGACCTCCATTTGCTGATGTGGCACCACTCAAATTGAAGAGAAACAGCTGCAGACATCCATTAATCATTGGAACATGGAATGTATGAAGTATGAATCTAGGAAATTGGAAGTTGTCAAAAATGAAATGGAACTCATAAAGATTGATATCCTTGGTATTTGTGAGTTGAAGTGGACTGGTTTTGGCCATTTTGAATCAGACAGCCATGTGATCTACTATGCTGGGAATGACAGTTTGAAGAGAAATGGTGTGGCATTCATCATAACAAAAGATGTTTCAAGATCTGTCCTGAAGTACAATGCTGTGAGTGATAGGATAATATCCATACGCTTACAAGGAAGACCCATCAATACGACTAGTATTCAAATCGATGCACCAATTACCAAAGCCAAAGATGAGAAAATTGAAAAATTTTTTCAACTTCTCAATCTGAAATTGACCAAACATGCAATCAGGATTTGTTAATTATCACTGGTGCTGGAATGCAAAGTTGGAAACAAAGAAGAATCACTGGGAGTTGGAAAATTTGGCATGGTGACAGGAATAATGCTGGAACTTGCATGGTGGAATTTTGCAAGACCAACGACTTGTTCATTGCAAACACCTTTTTCAACAACACGAATGGCAGCTCTACACATGGACTTCACTAGGTGGAACATACAGGAATCAGATTGACTACATCTGTGGCAAGAGGTGATTGAAAAGTTCAATATCTTCAGCCAAAACCAGGCCAGGAGCTGATTGTGGAACAGACCATCAACTGCTCATATGTAAGTTCAACTCGATGTTAAAGACAATTAAAATAAGCCCAAGAGAGCCAAAATGTGATCTTGAATATATCCCTCTGGAATTTAGAGATCATCTAAAGAATAGATTTGATGCATTGAACACCAATGACTGAAAACCAGAAGAATTGTGGGAGGACATCAAGAAAATTAT
>NW_006921750.1:576275-586631 GCF_000298275.1 Orycteropus afer afer | reverse complement strand
AACCTGAGATACACAGATGATATAACTTTGCTTGGTGAATGTGAGGATGACTTGAGGCACTTACTGATGAAGGTTGAGAAATACAGTCTGCAGTAGGGATTATGTCTCAATATAAAGAAAACAAAAATCCTCACAACTAGATCAATGAGCAGCATCACAATAAACATAGAGAAGACTGAGGTTCTCAAAGAATTCTCATTGCTTGGTTCTACAATCGATGCCAATGGAAGCAGCAGTCAGGACCTTAGAGGACGTGTAGCATTGGGAAGGTCAAACATGAAGGAACTGTTTCAAGTGCTGAGGAGCAAGGATGTCTTCTTGAGGACTGAGGTGCACCTGAAACAAGTCATGATGTTTCCAATTGCTTCTTATGCATGTGAGAACTGGACAATGAATAAGGAAGACCGAAGAAGAGTTGATGCTTTTGAGTTGTGGTGCTGGCAAAGAATGCTGAAAGTACCATGGACTGCTAAAAGAACTAACAGATCTGTCCTGAAGGAAGTGCACCGGAAATGCTCCTTGGAAGCGAGAATGGCCAGACTTCATCTCACCTATTTTGGTCATGTTGTCAGAAGGGACCATTCCTTGGAGAAGGATGTCATGCTTGGTAGGGTAGAGGGTCGACGAAAGAGGTGGAGGCCTTCAACGAGATGGATTGACACGGTGGCTGTGATGATGGGCTCAAGCATAGCAGACATCATGGAGCTGGCACAGAATCAGGCAGTGTTTCTTTCTGCTGTACATGGGGTCTCTATGAGTCGGAAATGACTCGACGGCACCTAACAACAACAGCAACATGTTATTCTTTAGTGTCACATAGTATTCCATTTTGTGTATGTACATAGTTTGGTTATCCATTTTTCTGTTGATTGGCAAGTAGTTTGTTTCCATGTTTTTGCTATTGTAAATAGTGCTGTGATGAACATGGGTGCACATATATCTGTTCTTGTCCCGGCTTTCACTTTTAGGATATATACCTAGTAATGGGATTGCTGGGTTAAATGGTATTTCTAATTCCAGCTTTTTAAGGAATTGCTATACTGTTTTTCATGGTGGCCGTATCATTTTACTGTTCCACCAGCAGTGTATGAGAGTCTCAATCTCTCCACACCCTCACCACCATTCATTATTTTCTATCTTGTTGAACTTTGTCATTAGTGCTGGGACAAGATGGTATCTCATTATTGTTTTGATTTGCATCTCTCTGATGGGCTCTAGGGGCTTGGTGAAAGCCCCTCAACTTTGGGCTTCAACTCTGCCTCCTATTCCTGTCCCACTGAAACTAGAGGCTTTTCTTTACTCAGACAGCTGCTGGCTACTGAGGCTGACAAGCCCAAGCTTGACAAGTAAAAAGGTACAGTCCTGATGTTACCAAACCACACAGTAGAAAATTAAGTCCACTGAAGGTCCCAAGGTTGGCAGAGCATGGCAGGCTGTAGAATAATCACATGGCTCCATGCAGGGTTCAAGCATGCCATGAGCTAGAAACCATTCCCAAAGCTGTTTCTTATATATGGGAAGCAGACCACATACCCAAAGCAGCTACTCAGCTGCTCCAATATATTACACCATGGAATTAATGACCAATCTCACCACGGGGAATAACTACATTCAACTGCCCAGCCACTCAACCAGGCCCAGCCAAGTTGACACACAAACTTAACTACCACAGAAACCCAAAGGGGATCACTGTGAGTTGGAATCAACTCAATAGCAGTGTTTTTTGTTTGTTTGTTTAATATGATGATTGTGGTGACGGTACATGATTGTATACACATTTGTCATATATCTTCAACCCATACATTTAAAATTGGTGAATTTTATGTCAACTGGTAGCATGATGTTTTAAACATTGGGCTGCTAATCAAAAGGTCCATGGTTTGAACTCAACAGCCACAACATGGGAGAAAAGTGAAGCAGTCTGCTTCTGCAAAGATTTTCAGCCTTCAAACTCTATGGGTCAGTTCTACTCTGTTCTAAAGGGTTGTTATGAGTCAGTATCAACTCATTGGTAGTGGGTTTGGTTTTTGGTTTATACCTTAATATTAATAATAATAAAATTATAACTCACAAGAACTGAAAAAAATAAAATGAAAAAAATTGAACAAAATAATGAAGTCAATTAATAATAGGGTTGAAAAAAGGGATATAATTATAGATAAAATTTAGTTTTTAGAAAATCATTAGAGAATAACTTTAAATAAATACATTTTAAAACAGTTTAAAATAAATAATAAATAATAATACTTTATTAAAGTATTAATATACTTTAATAAAGTGAATCAGTAGAAAATTTGTTAATTAGTTTTACTAGGCTACTAATAGGAGCTCTGGTAGCATAGTGGCTAAAGCACTTGACTGCTAACCAGAAGGCTGGCGGTTCAAACCCACCAGCCACTCCTCGGAAGGAAGGTTGGGCAATCCTACTTCCGTAGTGATACTGCCTCGGAAACCCAAGGAGGGGTCGCTATGAGTCGGGGCCCAAATGTCTCCATGCTGATGAAGAACAGTATGTGCATACCTTCTGCTTCCTCCTCACCATATAAGTAATATCACTTATATAAAAAGTAATAACTTAAATATGAGAAAATTTTATCTAGCAATATTTTAAAAATGCATTTTGATTTGGTAGGTTTCATTCCAAGATTGGAAAGGCAGTTCAAAATCAGCAAACTGGTTAAAGAGGGAAAAAACCTATGATCATTCCAAAAGATGTTCAGAATTTCAGTAATAGAACACAATACCAATTTCTAGCAGTAATAACAATAATAATAATTCTTAACTTAAGAGTATCTCTCAGAATTCTACAATTAATTCCATACACTGAAATGTTTCCAAGCAAGGGAGAAAAGGAAGGATACCTACAATCAAGAATATGATTCAGTATGTTAGTGGGATTGTAGCCAATGTAATAAAGCAAAAACATGAAATAAGATGTGTAAATTGGGAAAATGGAAATCCAAGAGAATAAATTGAAAAGAATGAGGAACAATAAGAGAGCTCAGTATGATGACCAGATTCAACATGATTATTCAAAAAAATCAAAAGTTTTCTTATAACTTAAGTGTCAATAATCAATTAGAAAATGTTATGAAAAAAATCCTATTCAAAAACAAAACAAAGAGAAAACTTAACATTAAAGCAAAGAGTTTTTATTGAAGGAATTGAGAGATCCAAATTGGCATCACGAGTGAGAATTCACAAATGTACTCTGATATTCTGACAGGGAAATGAGCTTTTTATACAGAAAGGTGAGGAATGGAGTACATGACCATAATCATGGAAGTTTGGGATTACACATGGTTACAAGATAATAGCAAGTTGGAATTTTACAAGGTTAGCTGATTCACTTTCTAACATAGATTTCTTCAAACAAGCTTAGTAAGCTACATATACATTTTTCTGAGGCCTGTTATGTAAGCATTCTTCTAGGATTATCTTGATAAACATTTACTGATAAACATTTCTTCACAAACAATATTCTTGTCCACTCTATTGTTACATAAAGGTGGATAAAGTTTCACAAAAAGTTACAGCTCTAAATCACAGGTCTGGTTCTTAAGAAGGTAGAAAGAGGACTTTGGACAAGTTTAATTTAACAGTGGAGCTGTGATTTAGACCTAGGCCAGTCATCTTTAATTATGCTAAGTATTTCAGTTTTACAGTATCCTCACATAGCCATAACTAACTGAGTAAAGGATTTGCAATATATTTTCTAATACAATTTCTTAATTTTTGCAAACATATGCAGGACCACCCCCCTTGGAATAGCACCTAAACAATCACTATTGCATCTTTGTTATTACAGCCTCCTGAGGAATCTTATTTCTTCTTTGTATCTAGTTTAAACTCTACCGTTTCTCAAGCCCCTCTGAAAACACAATGGTTATAAGCAAAAGAAAAAGTGGAATTTCTTAAAAAAAAGAGTCCAGTAGACTTCTGGCAAGATGGTGGACTAGGCAGACAACCTACCCAGACCCTCTAAAACAAAGATACTAGGAACCAAATGAAACAGATGATAATTCTGGAACTCTGAGATTCAAAGGAAAGGATAAAGAAGTAGATGAAATATTGCAGCCTCTGCTTTGCCTGAGGTTGTAGGTATGCCCTAGTGGATTAGGTGTATGTCAACTCTGTGTTTGGAGACTCCAACTCCGTGGGGCAGCAAAATGTAGCATGCCAGACCAATTGCCTGCACATAGTCCTGTCCCCCACAGCCTCTTCAGTTGTTAGGACTACTGACCTGGTGCCCCACATCCCCAGTTTTCTCCTTTCTTTTTAGCTCTTTTTAAATTTTTGTTTCCTTCTCTTGTTGTCATTTCCTTACTTTCTCATTTCTTTTCCCTTTTTTGCTTCCTTTGTTTTTCATTTACATTCAATTTTCCATTTTCTTTTCTTCCCCTCTGCCTAGTGTTGTTTTGAAGGAGTTGTGGAAGCTCTGATGGTGTAGTTCCTAAGGTATTTGACTGCTAAGCAGAAGGCTGGTGGTTTAAAGCCACCAGTCACTCCTCAGAAGGAAGATTGGGCAATCCACTGCCATAGTGATACTGCCTCAGAAACTCAAGGAGGGGTCACATTGAGTCAGGTCTGACTTGACAGCACGTAAAACAACAACAACAGTGTTTAGAGTGCCGGGGCAGACTGGGTAAGCAAGCTGGGCACATAGGGCAGATGGGTGTTTGGAGCACCCAAGGCAGGCTGGGTAAGTAAGCCAGGTGTGGCAGACAGGTGTTGGAGCAGTTGGGGGAGCTCAGAAGGGAAGCAAGCTGAAAGGTTTGGATGGGCTTAGAGAGAGTGGCAGTTTGGAGTGGCTGAGGGAGTTCAAAAAGTGAGAGGAGTGGTTTGGAACAGCTTAGAGAGAAAAATTTGTCTGTCAGTTTGTCATCCTGTGGTGGCTTGCATGTTGCTGTGAGGCTGGGGGCTATGACACTGGTGTTTCCAATGCCAGCATGATTATCCATGGTGGACAGGTTTCAGTGGAGCTTTCAGACTAAGACAGACTCAGAAGAGGGAAAAGGCCATCCACTTCTCAAAGAATTGACCAATGAAAACCTATGAATAGCAGTGAAACACTGTCTGATACATTACTGGAAAACTTTATGAATAGTGCTGAAACATTGTTCAATATAATGTCAGAAGATGAGCCCATCAGGTCGGAGGGCACTCAGAATATGAGTAGGGAAGACCTGCCTCCACAGAGTAGACCCAACTTTAATGCTGTGGATAGAGTAAAGCTTTTGGGACCTCCATTTTCTAATGTGGGATGTCTCAGGATAAGAAGAAATAGCTGCAAACATCCATCAATAATCAGAACATGGAATGCATGAAGTATGAATCTAGGAAAATTGGAAGTTGTCAAAAATGAAATGGAATGCATAAAGATGAATATCTTAGGCATTAGTGAGCTGAAATGGACTGGTTTTGGCCACTTTGAATCAGACAGACATATGATCTACTATGCTGGGAATGACAAATTAAAGAAGAGTGCTGTGAAATTCATCATCACAAAGAATGTACCTATATCTATCCTAAGCACAATGCTGTCAGTGAGAGGATCATATCCATACACCTACGAGGAAGACCAGTTAATACTATTTTTCAAATTTACACACCAACCAACAAAGCCAAAGATAAGGAAATTGAAGATTTTTACCACCTTCTGCAGTCTGAAATTGACCGAACATGCAATCAGGATGTGTTAATTATCACTGGTGACTGGAATGCAACAATTGGAAACAAAGAAGAATCACCAGTAGTTGGAAAATTTGGCCTTGGTGACAGAAATAATGCTGGAGTTCTCATGGTAGAATTTTGCAAGACCAATGACTTGTTCAATGCGAACACCTTTTTTCAACAACATAAACGGCGGCTCTACACGTGGACTTCACCAGATGGAACACACAGGAATCAGATTGAATACATCTGTGGCAAGAAGTGGTGGAAAAGCTCAATATCTTCAGCCAAAACCAGGCCAGGAGCTGATTGTGCAACAGACCATCAACTGCTCATATGCAAGTTCAAGTTGAAGCTGAAGGCAATTAAAAGAAGTCCATGAGAGCCAAAACATTACCTTGATTGTATCTCTCTTGAATTTAGAGACCATCTAAAGAGTAGATTTGATGCATTGAACACCAATGATCGAAAACCAGAAGAATTGTGGGATGACATCAAGAACACCATCCATGAAAAAAGCAAAAGATCATTAAAAAGACAGGAAAGGAAGAAAAGACAAGAATGGATGTCCAAGGAGACTCTCTAACTTGCCCTTGAATGGAGAGTAGCTAAAGCAAATGGAAGAAATGACAAGATAAAAGAGCTGAACAGATTTCAAAGAGCAGGTCATGAAGACAAAGTCAATTATTATAGTGAAATGTGCAATACATTGAATGATGCAAGAAACATCAAAAGAAGATAGAAGGAATGCACAGAGTCACTATGCCAAAAAGAACGGGTTGATGTTCATCCATATCAGAAGGCGGCATATGATCAAGAACCAATGGTACTGAAGGAAGAAGTTGAAGCTGCCCTGAAGGAATTGGCAAAAAACAAGTCTCCATAAATTGACAGAATACCCACTGAGATGTTTCAACCAATGGATGCTGCACTGGAGGCACTCACTTGGCTATGCCAGGATATTTGGAAGACAACTACCTGGCCAGCTGACTGGAAGTGATCCATGTTTGTACCCATTCCAAAGAAATGTGATCCCATAGAATGCAAATTATTGAATAATATCATTAATATCACATGCAAGTGCAATCTTGCTGAACATAATTCTTTTTCTTTTCTTTTTTTTATTGTTATTTGTGTGAAAATTTGCAGAGCAAATTCACTTTCCATACAGCAGTTCACATACACTTTGTCTCATCACATTGACTACAATTTACCCCAATGCAACAGCTCCCCTCCCACTTCCTCCCCATAGTTATCTCTTCCCTGTGTCCATCCCTTCATGAATTCCTGCCCCCTGAGCTGTCTCTCTGTGCATAAACAGCCCTTCTTTCTCCCATGATTGTTCTCTCCAAGGAGTGGATCTACCTCAGGTAAATGTTCAACTCATAATCTGTCTTTTCTTTGGCTGGAAGCCACAGGTGTTGGGTTCAATTCCAGACCTGAAGGGCAGCTAGGGACCATAGTCTCAGTGGTTCCACCAGGCTCTATCTGACCAGCAAACTTGGTGCCTTTTTTTTTTTTTCCCCAAATGATTTTGAGTTTGGTTCCACATTGTTCTCCCTCTCTATGCAGGATCTTCTACATAGATCCTCCTCTGAGTGGTTGACGGTGGTAGCCGGGCACCATCTAGTTCTTCTGGTCTCATAGTCATATAGGCTGTGGATCGCATGGTGTACCATTTGCTAGGACTAATTGTTTCCATGAGTCTTTTGTTTTCTTCATTCTTCTTTACTCTGGATGAGGAGAGACCCATCATTGCATCTAGATGGCTGCTTGCAAACTTTTAAGATCCCAGTTGCTACTCACCAAAGTAGGAGGTAGAACAATGTTTTGTGTAGTATGTTATGCCAATTGAGCTTGATGTTCCCTGCAACTATGTTCTCAAGCCCACAGGTTCAACTACTCACTCCCTCTGGGTAGCTGGCTGTGACCAAGAAGTGACTACAACTTTGTCCCTTGTCAGCTCTACTATACACCTGGGAATTCTTACAGAGCATACAAATACACTTGTAAAATCATTGTCTGCCAACCCTATACATGGTCTTGTGTACATTCCCTGCTGCATAGACATACCTAATAGTTCAGCCTGCCCACCCATTTATCCACCCGTATACCCAAGTTTGCCTTCACTGACAACGCAGTACTGTGTGTGCAAAAGGGTTCATCATTGTTGTCTACACCTCCCATATAACTCTCTATGTCTTCCTCACTGAAGATAATTCTAAAAAGGTTGCAGCAGTATATTGACAGAGAACTTCCAGAAATGAAAGCTGGGTTCAGAAGAGGATGTGGAATGAAGGATATCATAGCTAATATCAGATGGATCTTGGCTTAAATCAAAGACTACCAGAAAGGGGTTTGCTTGTGTTTTATTGACTATGCAAAAACATTTGATTTTGTGCATCATGAAAAATTATGGATAACATAGAGAAGAATGGGAAATCCAGAACACTTAATTATACTCAGGAACCTGTACATAAACCAGGAAGCTGTTGTTCAAACAGAACAAGGGGATACTGCATGGCTTAAAATCAATAAGGGAGTGCCTCAGTTTTGTATCATTTCACCATATTATTCAATCTATATGCTGAGCAAATAATCTGAGAAGCTGGACTATATGAAGAAGAACATGGTATCAGGATCAGAGTAAGCCTCATTAACAACCTGAGATACATAGGTGACACAACTTTGCTTGCCAAAAGTGAGGATGACTTGAAGCAATTACTGATGAAGATTAAGGACTACAGTCTGCTATATGGATTATACCTCATATAAAGAAAACAATAATCCTCACAACTGGACCAATAAGCAGCATCACAATAAATGGAGAAACGATTGAAGTTGCCAATGACTTCATATTACTTGGTTCTACAATCAACACCAATGGAAGCAGCAGTCAAGACATCAAAAGAGGTATTGCATTCAGCAAATCTGCTGCAAAAGACCTGTTTCAAGTGCTGAAGAGCAAATATGTCTCCTTGAGGACTAAGGTACCTAACTCAAGTCATTGTATTTTCAATCGCCTTATATGCACATGACAGCAGGACAATAAATAAAGAAGACTGGGGAAGAGTTGATGATTTTAAGTTGTGGTGTTGGCAAAGAATACTGAGAGTACCATGGACTACTAAAAGAACTAACAGATGTATCCTGGAAGAAATGCAGCTGGTATGCTCCTTGGAAGTAAGAATGGCCAGACTTAGTCTCACTTACTTTGGTCATGTTGTCAGAGGGACCATTCTCTGGAGAAGGATATCATGCTTGGTAAAGTGGAGGGTCAATGAAAAAGGGGAAGGCCCTCAATAAGATGAACTGACAAAGTGGCTGCAACAATGGACTCAGGTATAGCAGAGATTGTGAGACTGTCACAGGACTGGGCAGTGTTTTGTTCTGTTGTACATAAGGTCACTATGAGTCAGAGATGACTTGATGGCACCTAACAACAACAACAACATATATCTTAGAGGAAACAGACAACGTTAGTTCACACAAAGAAACAAAATATAGTGTCTCAGACAAATGATCGAAATGCAGAGCCACAAAATGTTCCTAAAGACAAAACAGCATTGGGTTTTTGTGATAAGGAATTCAAACTAATATAGTTACCTCCAATGGTTTGAGAAAAAAAATCAGACAAACCTCTAGAAAAAAAATCAGGAAAACAATACAAGGACAAACTGATAAAATAAATGGAAGATCAGAAACCATACCAAAACAGCAAATAGAAATCCAGAAGGTTAATCCTAAAATTTAGGAAACAGATAACACATTGAAAGGGCAAAGGAATAGAATTGAATCAATGGGAGACAGAATCTGTGATATTGAAGACAAATCTTTCAATACTAATCTGTTAGAGGAACACTCAGAAAAAGGAATGAAAAATATGAAGAAAGCCTAAGAATTATGTTGAAACCACCAAGAAGAATAACTTATGTGGAATTGGAATTCCAGAACAGCAAGAGACAAAAAAAAAAAAAAAAAAAAAAAAAAATCAAGGAAATTGTCAAAGATATGTTGGAAGAAATCTTCCCTAATGTTATGAAAGATCGAAGATACGTGTTCAAGAAACTCAACAAACCTCAAACATGATAGACCCTAAAAGAAAACCATGAAGACATATCATAATCAAACTTAACAAAACCGAAGAATGAATCCTGAAAGTGGCCTGTGAAAAATGAAGTTACCTACAGAGGATTACTAGTAAGACTAATCTCTGATTTCTTGGCAAATATCATTCCAGTGAGACCCAGAAACCAACCCAGATATTGAAGTTTTCAGAGTAAACCTACAAGACTGAAGATATGGAAACAGGGATATCAATATGTAAATGAGGAAAACAACAAAAAGAGGGAATAGTATAGTTAAAAATTTCCAAATGGAAAGGAAGTCTAGATGATTTTTAAATAGAATAAACTGTTTTAAACTTGGGGAAAAATAAGTTAAAAGTAAACTCAAAGAAAATTAATAAACCTTTCATCAAAATAAAAAGAAAAACCATAAAGATTTGGTAAATATTAAAGCAACAACAATGAAGGAAATGGTAGGAAAATCCATAAACAAACTGAACTCAGAACAGAAAAATATATGGAAGAAAGAAATCAGCACTACACACACATTCGCACACACACAGAAAGCAAAATGATAGCAGTAAATTCACATACAATAATTATACTGAATGAAAAT
>NW_006921750.1:550305-570650 GCF_000298275.1 Orycteropus afer afer | reverse complement strand
TGTAGTTCGGAATGCCGTTCTTCCAGATTGTCCTTGGAATATCATTGCAAGCAGGCTCCTAGGGAAACTCCCCTTGGGCAGACTGGCCACTCAGAACTCAGTCATCTGATCCCATCATGGGAACAACCACACAGAACTGGGGTCCAGCCAAGTTGACACAGAGCTCCAACCATCACAGAGACTTTAATACTCCACTTTCAATGAGAGATAGAATAGCTAGAAAGAAACGCAATAAGAACACAGAACTGAAAAACACATTCAAAGAAATTCAGCTCATAGACATATACAAAATATTGCACCCTATATGGCACAATGTGCATTCTTTTCCAACACACATGGAACAGTCTCCAGAATACACCATATATTAGGCCATAAAGCAAACTTCAATAAATTTAAAAAAAAAAAAATCAAAATGCTACAAAGCATCTTCTCAGATTGCAATGCTATAAAATTAGAAATCAGCAACAGGAAGGTCAAGGAGAAAATAGCACATACATGAAACTGAATAACAAGCTGCATAAAACTACTGGGTAATAAATTTTAAAGCAAACTCACTCCATCTAGTTGATTCTGATTCAAGGAGACTGCTATTGGTTTCTAAGGCTGTAAATCTTTATGGAAGCAGACTGCCTCGTGTTTCTTCCATGACTGGGTAATAAAAGAAGTAAAAAAAAGAAATAAAAAAAAAAATCCTTAAATCAAACTAGAATGAAAACAAAATATACCAAAATCTTTGGCACACAGCAAAAACAGTACTTAGAGGGCAATTCGTAGCAATAAAAGCACACATCAAAAAAGAATAAAGAACCAACACCAACACCTTAATCCAACATCTCCAAAAATTAGAAAAAGAGCAGCAAAAAAAAAAAAAAGCTACAGTTACCATAAAATAGGAAATAATAAGATTAGAACAGAAATAAATGAAATAGAAAAACAATAGAAACAACAATAAGACTAGAAGTTGGTTCTTTGAAAGAATTAAAACAGTCAACAAACCACTGGCACCTCTAACAAACAAAATGAAGGAGAAAATTTAAATAACATGAATAAGAAGTGAAATGGGCAATGTCACAACAGAACTAACTGAAATAAAAATGATAATAACAGAATACTATGAAGAACTATACTCCCACAAATTAGAAAACCTAGAATAAATGGGCAAAATTCTAGAAGCACACTACTTATACTAACACAGATTGAGATAGAAATTTTGAATAGGCCCATCACAAAAGAAGAAATTGACCTGGTCATTAAAAAAAAAAAAGATCCAAAAATTCTCAGCAAAATCTTAGCCAATAGAATCCAACTATATATATAATATCATCACCAAGTGTGATTCATACCAGATGTGCAAAGATGATTTGACATTATTAACATTAGAAAATCAGTAATGTAATCTACCATGTAAATAAAACAAAGTAACAACAACCACAATAATAATAATAAAAACATGATCATAGCAATTCATGCAGAAAAGACATTTGACAAATCCAACACTAATTCTTGAGAAAAATGCTCAGCAAAATAGGAATAGAAGGAAAATTCCTCAACATAGTTAACAGTATACACACAGACAACATTATGCTCCACAGAGAATGACTGAAAACATTCCCCTTTCAAATGGGAATCAGAAAAGGATGCCCTTTATCACCATTCCTATATAATATTGTACTGGAAGTCCTAGACAAAGCAATAAGTCAAGGAAAGAAAATAAAAGTAACCCAAATTCGCAAAGAACAAGTAAAACTATCTCTACTTGCAGATGCTATGAGTCTATACATAGAAAACCCTAAAGACTCAACAAGAAACTACTGGAACTAACAGGAGAATTCAGAAAAATGGCAGGGAACAAGATCAACATACAAAAATCAGTCCATGCTATTTGTATGTGCTGTAAAAATGTCCAGGTGTATAGTAGATCTGACAAGGGATAAGTTTGTGGTGATTTCTAGGCCACAGCCAGCTACCTGCAGGGAGTGAGTAGTTGGACCTGTGGGCTTGGGACCATAGTCAAGCTCAATTGGCATAACATACTACATAAAAATATTGTTTTACATCTTATTTTTGTGAGTAGTGACTGGGATCTTAAAAGCTTGCAAGCAGCCATCTAGATGCAACGATGGGTCTCTCCTCATGCAGAGCAAAGAAGAATGAAAACCATAGACACATGGAAACAATTAGTCTGAGGAACTGGTACACCAGCCTCAGCCCATATAACTATGAGATCAGAAGGACTAGATGGTGCCTGTCTGCCACCGTCAACTACTCAGAGTGGGATCAGTTCAGGAGATCCTGAATAGAGTAGAAGAACAATGTGGAACAAAATTCAAAATCATAAAAAAAGACCAGGTTTGCTGGTTTGAAAGAGCCTAGTGAGACCTCTGAGACTATGGCCCCTAGTTACCCTTCAGGTCTGGAATTGAACCCACTCCTGTGGCTTCCAGCCAAACAATAGACAGCCATAAGGGGTGAACATTTACATCAGGTAGATACACTCCTTGGAGCCATCAATTGTGGGAGAACAGAAGGGCAGTGTTTGCACAGGGAGACAGCTCTGGGGCAGGATTGTGTGAGAGAGAAGGACATAGGGAAGAAGTATCTATGGGGAGGAAGTGGGAAGAGAACTGTTACATTGTGGGAAATTGCAGTCAACGTCATGAGACAAAAATATGAACTGCTGTATGGAAGATGAATTTGCTCTGTAAACTTTCACCCAAATCACATACAATAATCATCCAGAAGATGAAGTACTTAAGAATAAATCTAACCAGAGACACAAAGACTTATACAAAGAAAACTACAAAACACTATTACAAGAAACTAAAAGAGACATACATAAATGGAATGAATATACCATGTTCATGCATAGGAAGACATCAGATAAGCAAAGCATTACTAACATAGAACAAAAGAGGAGTCCTCATACCCCCAAATCTCAAAACCTACTCTACAATCACAGTATTAAAAACACCCTGATATTGGTACAATGACAGACACCTTGAAGCATGGAACAGACTTGAGAACCCAGAAGCAAATCCATGCACCTATGGTCAGCTCAAGATGACAAAGCAAAATATTATAATGAAATGTACAAAGACCTGGAGTTAGAAAACCAAAAGGGAAGAACGCGTTCCGCAATTCTCAAACTGAAAGAACTGAAGGAAAACTTCAAGCCTCGAGTTGCAATGTTGAAGGATTCTATTTGATTCTTCATTTTTATGGGCAAAATATTGAATAATGAATGAAGCATGTAAAGAAGATGGAAGGAATACACAGAGTCACTACACCAAAAAGAATTGATCAACATTCAACTATTTCAGGAGGTAGCATATGATCAAGAACTACTGGTACTGAAAGAAGTTCAAGCTGCACTGAAGGCATTGGTGAGAAACAAGACTCCAGGAATTGACTGAATACCCATGTTTCAACAAATGGATGCAGTGCTAGAGGCACTAATTTGTCTATGCTGAGAAATTTTGAAGACACTACCTGGCCAACTGACTGGAAGAGATTTGTGGCCATTCCAAAGAGAGGTGATGCAACAGAATGTGGAAACTACTGAACAATATCATTAATATCACACACAAGTAAAATTTTGCTGAAGATATTTCAAAAATGGTTGCAGTAGTATATTGACAGGGAACTGTCACTCAGAGGATGATTCAGAGGAGGACATGGAATGAGGGATATCATTGATGATTTCAGCTGGATCTTGGCTGAAATAAAATAATACCAGAAAGATGTTTACCTGTGCTTTATTGACTATGCAAAGTCATTTGACTATGTGGTTCCTAACAAACTGTGGATAACATTGTAAAGAATGGGACTTCCAGAACATTTCATTGTGCTTATGACGAATCTGTATATAGACCAAAAGGCTGTTGTTTGAACAGAACAAGGTTGTGCATCAGGAAGGGTGTGCATCAGGGTTGGATTCTTTCACCATACTTATTCAATCTGTATGCTGAACAAATAATCCAACAAGATGGACTATATGAAGAAGAACATAGCAACAGGAATGGAAGAGAATTCATTAAGAGCCTGTGATATGCAGATGATACAACCTTGTTTGCTGAAAATGAAGATTTCTTAATGCACTTACTGATGAAGATTAAAGACTACAGTCTTCAGTATGGATTACACCTCAACATAATGAAAACAAAAGTTCTCACAAGTGGACTAATAAGCAGCATCACGATAAATGGGGAAAAGATTGAAGTTGTCCAAGATTTCATTTTACTTGACTCCACAATCAATGACCATGGAAGCAGCAGTCAAATAATCAGACATCATATTTCACTGTGCAAATCTGCTGCAAAAGATCTCTTCAAAGTTTTGAAGAGCAAAGATGCCACTTTGAAGATCAAGGTAGGCATAACCCAAGCCATGATATTTTCAGTTGCCTCATATGCCTGTGAAAGGTGGGCAATAAATAAGGAAGACTGAAGGAGATTTGATGCCTTTGAACTATGGTGTTGGCAAATAATACTGAAAATAACACAGACTGCCACAAGAATGAACAAACCTGCTTGGAAGAAGTGCAGCCAGAATGAACCTTGGAAGTGAAAATGTCCAGACTTCATCTCATTTACTTTGGTTATGGGGTTTGGTTTGGCACCATTTTTGGAGAAGGACATCATACTTGGTAAACTTGAGAGTCAGTGAAAAAGAGGAAGACCCTCAATAAGATAGATTTACACAGTGGCTGCAATGATGAGCTCAAATATAGCAAGGATTGTGAGGATGGCACATGACCAGACAATGTTTCATTCTGTTGTATGTAAAGTTGCTATGAGTTGGAGTCAAATCAACGGCATGTAACAACATAGAGAGCTGATCTTTGACAAGGGGCCCAAACCCATTAAATGTGGAAGAGATAGGCTAACAAATGACACTGGCAAAGCTGGATATCCATTTGTGGAAAAATAAAACAGGATCCATATCTTTCACTATATTCAAAAATTAATTCAAGATTAATCAAAGACCTAAAGGTAAAACCTAAAACTGTAAACATCAACAGAGAAAACCTTGGAGAATCAACAAGAAAACTAATGGAACTAATAGAAGGATTCCGAAAAGTGACATGAGCAAATTTAGGAGCCTTAAAGCATGGCATAAATACACTATCAAACATAATTAAAAATTCACAAACAGCAGAAGACAAGCTAGACAATGGGGACCTCCTAAAAATTAAATATTTATATGTATCAAGACTTCTCCAAAAGAGTCAAAAGAGAACCTACAGACTGGGAAAAAACATTTGGTAATGACATTATTGGATAAGGGTCTAACCTCTAAAATTTATCTAAACCTTCAATACCTCAGCAGCAAAAAGAAATAATCCAATTAAAAAATGAACAGAAGACATGAACTGACACTTCACCAAAGAAGACATTCAAGCAGCTAACAGGCACATGAAGAAATGCTTGTGATCATTACCATTAGCTGGATGCAAACCAAAACAACAGTGCGATATCATCTCACCAGCATTGATAGCAGAGTTCAAATAACCAGAAAACATCAAATCCTGGTAAGGTGTGAAGAGACTGGAACCCTCATGTATGGTTGGTGGGACTGTAATATGGCACAACTACTATGGAAACAGTATGGCACTTCCTTAAAAAGGTGGAAATAGAAATTCCACATGATGCAGCAATTCCACTTCCAAGAATATATCCTAGAGAAA
Source organism: Orycteropus afer afer (assembly GCF_000298275.1). Classification (NCBI taxonomy): domain Eukaryota; kingdom Metazoa; phylum Chordata; class Mammalia; order Tubulidentata; family Orycteropodidae; genus Orycteropus; species Orycteropus afer. Next base: position 564,964 of record NW_006921750.1, on the reverse strand, counting down.
TCAGAGCCGTCATACAAACATATATGCACCTACGTTCATCACAACATTATTCACAGTAGCAAAACAATGGAAAAACCCAAATGTCCAATGTACTAAAGAAATCAACAATCTATGATATAGATATGCAATGTGCAGCATTAAAAAATAACAGCAAATCTGTGTAACACCTCCTAACATGGATTAACCTAGAGGACACTATGCTGAGTGAAATTATTTACAAATATTGTGTGAGACCACTACTTTAAAAAGTCAAGGCAAAGTTTACACACAGAAAGACCCATACTTTGAAGGTTACCAGTGGTGAAAGGGGAAGGGAGGGTGAATCAGTAACTAGAGGTTAGACACATATTAACCTGAGTAAAGGGAAAGGAAATATACGATAAGGGCAAGGCTTAGAAAGAAAGAATGTAAATGTGAAACACAGGGAGGAAGTGGGATGAGTGATGGATGTTACATTGTGGGGACTGCAATCAATGGCATGAAACAAAATGTGTATGAATTATTGAAAGGAAGACTGATTTTCTCTGTAAATCTTCACCCAAATCACAATAAAAAAGTTAAAAATGGAGTTTAGTCTGCACACTGGATAGACACCTTTCTCATACCAAGCACCTATGTCACCACTCTGAGACAGGAATTCATACTGAGAAAATGAGCCCAGAGGGAAAGTTTCAATACATCAGCCCAAGTTTTCTCTAGAGAGGATTCTGTGACTAATGACTTTGTTACTTTTGCATCCCAACCACCAGACACACCTATGCTAAGGAATTAATCAAGTACCAAACACCCACAGCTCTACTGAGTCACTGTGCTAGAGGTGGAGTTTCCAATATTTAGGAACATTCCTGCAAGCCTGGTCCTTTCAGACCTTTCAGCCCTCCTTCTCAGGAGAGAAAAACAAACCTAGCCTTCAAATGCTTTCCCCTGGGGGCACAGCAAACATGACTGAATTTGAGGGATGTTTTTCTATATACCTGGCATATATTCTCCTAAATTCTACAACAAGTCACTGCATGGCTCATTCAGCAAATGATTTATATTAATATACACCCATTATCTCTGTTGACACCAGTTGCCTGTCAGTTTGTTACACTGACAGGAATGGCAAGTGGTGGCTTGCTGAAAAGCAAAGAATACCAGAAAGATGTCTACTTGTGTTATACTGACTATGTAAAGACTGTGTGGATCATAACAAATTATGGATAACATGGCAAAGAATGGGTATCCCAGAACACTCAATTGTGCTCAGGAGGAACTTGGACACAGACCAAGAGGCTGCCATTCGAACAGAACAAGGAGATACTGAATGGTTGCATCAGCTTTGTATCCTTTCACCATACTAATTCAAACAATCTGAGAAGCTGAACTCTGAAGAAGAGTGTGGCATCAGGATTGGGGGAAGACTTGTTAACAACCTGTGATTTGCAGATCATACAACTTTGTTTGCTGAAAGTGAAGATGACTTGAAGCATTTACTAATAAAGGTAAAAGACTATAGCTTACAGTATGGATTATATGTCAACATAAAGAAAACAAAAATCCTCACAATTGGACTGTGATAGTTGGGGCTGTGTGTCAACTTGGCTGGACTATAGTTCTGAGTGGTTTAAGCAGTTGTGATCTGGTTATTCCCATGATGAGATCTGATGTATATGCTTTGAGCAGTCAATCTGTTGAAAGGGATTTTCCTTAGAGGTGTGGCCTGCTTCCTATATATATATATATGTCTATATATATATATATAGACATCCTGGGAAAATTTGGGAACTTTCTTTGGACCTGGGTCTTGTGCTGCCTAAAACTGTCCTGTGAGTGAACAATCCACCATTTTTCCTGGTGATCTTGAATTTGTCATCTGCCAAAGTCAACAGCCTTTATATTGCCTGCCAATATTGAGCCCCTGCAGCTGTGTGAGTAAAGGAAAAGCCTCCAGCTTGATGTTTGATCCAGGAACTTGGGACTTACCAGCCTCTATAACTGTGCTTTTGGGTTATGGTGTTGGCAAAGAGTGCTGAAAGTACTATGGACTGCTAAAAGAATTAACTAACAAATCTCTCCTGGAGGAAGTGCAGACAGAATGCTCCTTGGAAGAAAGGATGACCAGACTTCATCTCACCTCTTGGGCCATGTTGTCAGAAGGAACCATTTTCTAGAGAAAGATGTCATGCTTGGTAAAGTGGAGGGTCAATGAAAGAGGAGAAGGCCCTCAGCAAGATGGATTGACATGGTGGCTGCAGTGATGTGCTCAGATACAGTAGGGATCATGAGGCTGGCACAGGACCAGGCAATGATTTGTTCTGTTTCACGGCACCTATCAACAAAAACAACTCTGTGAGCCATTTTCCCAAGATAAATTTTTCTCTCTCTATATATATAAGTTTTACTGGTTTTGCTTCTCTAGAGAACCCAGTCTAACACATGGACCAATAAACAATATCATTATAAATTGAGAAAAGGTTGAAGTTGTCAGGGATTTCATTTTACTTGCATCCACAATCAGTGCCCATAGAAGCAGTAGTCAAGAAATCAAACGACAGGTTGCACTGGGCAAATACGCTGCAAAAGACCTCTTTAAGGTGGTAAAGAGCAAAGATGTCACTTTGAAGACTAAGGTGTGCCTAACCCAAGCCATTGTATTTTCAATAGTCTCATATGCATGTGAAAGTTGGACGATGAACAAGGAAGACTGAAGAAAAGTTGATGCAATTAAAGTATGGGGTTGGTGATGAATATTCGATATCATGGACTGACAGAAGAACAAACAAACAAATCTGTGTTGGAAGACGTACAGCCAGGGGGTTTCTGAGAACTAAGAATGACAAGACTTCATCTCTTATAATTTAGTCATTATCAGGAGAGACCATTCTCTGGAAGAGGATTTCATACTTGGTAAAATAGAAAGTCAGCAAAAGAGAGGAAAACCATCAATGAGATGGACAGACACAGTGTCTGCAACAATAGGCTCAAACACAACAGCAATTGTGAAGATGCAAAGAACTGGACAATATTTTGTCCTGTTGTTCATAGGGTCTATGAGTCAGAATCAACTCAAGGGTACCTAACAATAACAAGAACAACATCTATGCTGGAAGACTTTCCTAGATAATGCTGTGACTAGAGTTCATAATTGTGCTGTTGAATGTCAGCATTGTCTCTGGTGGACCCAAGTTTAGGACTGTTCTAGCTCCTTCTGGTGGTGCAGCTTCAGGAGTTTGTTGAGTGCCCAAATGTTAGCTTTGAGTATCAAAACTTCCCAAGTGAACATTGCCCTGTGACATCTGAAGTGTTCACTTCAATTTGTTTGGCTTTGGGATGGCAAAATGTTGGGGTTTTCTTTTTTTGGAGGTTTAAGGTCATGGTTTCATGGGATATCCCAGTTAACTTTCCCAATATCATTTTTTAAAATGCATTTTATTGAAATACAATTTATGTACAGTGAAATACACAAAACTAAAGTGACATGGGTAAATGCATTTTTTTTGCAGTGTTTCTTCCCTCCCCTTCCCATCTCCCATAACCAACAAAATTCCCTTCCATATATAAACCTTTCTTTCACTTTTTACAATAATGAACTAATACTATATTTGTCCATCTCTGATTGATCTGTTTCACTCAACATAATGTCCTCTGAGTTCATGCAGTGTTCTGCAGATTCTACATTATTCTTTAGTGTTGCATAGTATTCCACTGTGTGTATGTACCATAGTTTGGTAATCCATTCTTCCGTTGAGGGGCATCTCGGTTGTTTCCACCTTTTTGCTATTATAAATGGTGCTGCAATGAACATGGGTGTGCATATATCTGTTCTTGTCCTGGCTCTCACTTATTTAGGATATATGTCTAGTCATGGGATTGCTGGGTCCAATGGTATTTCTAATTCCAGCTTTTTAAAGAATTGCCATACTATTTTCCACAGTGGTTGTATCATTTTACAGTCCCACTAGCAGTATATGAGTCCCAGTCTCTCCATATCCTTTTCAGCATCTGCCATTTTCTGTCTTTTTTAACTTTGCCATTAGTGCTGGGGTGAGATGGTATCTCGTTGTTTTGATTTGCATCTCTCTGATGGCTAATAATCACGAGAATTTCTTCATGTATTTCTGGCAGCAAGAATATCCTCTTTGGTGAAGTGTCCATTCATGTCTTCTGCCCATTTTTGAACTAGATTGTTTATCTTTTTGTTGTTGACGTATTGGAGTTTTCTATAAATTTTAGAGATAAGTCCCTTGTCAGATATGTAATTATTGACAAGCAGGAATTTGTTGCTATCATTTTGTTATATGCTTTTTTTGTGGTGTTGATTTCTTTGTTCCATATAATTTTCTGCACTGATTTCATTTTGTTTATGAATCATGTTACACTTCCTTCATTGTTATTGTTTTAGTATTTGCTAAATATTTGTACTGGTCCTCTTTTTTATTTTGGTGTGAAGGTTTATCATTTTTCCTTGAGGTTAACTTGTGATTTATAATTTCTTCCCAAGTTTAGAACAGTCTGTTCTATCTTGAAGTTGTCCTGACTTCCCTACCATTTAGAAGTTAAGTAACTACACATTTTTTCCCCACTTTTTGGTTTGTAGTTGTCTTCATTTGTCAATTGATCTCTGGTTCCCTGTTTACAATCTTGTAGGCTTATTTACTTTGGATATTTCTATAACTGGACTGATTGGTTTCTGGGTTATATCATCATGTGTGTTAATGGTCAGTTGTTGTTTGCTGTTGTTGTTTCTCTGTCCAAAGGACTCCCTTTACCATCTCTTGTAAGGTTGGTCTGGTTTTAAAAAATCCCCTTAATTTCTGCTTATCTAGAAATGTCCTTCTTTCACCATTCATATTTGAGGAACAATTTTGCTGTGTATATAATTCTTGGTTGGAAATTTTTTTTCTTTCAGGTTTTTATGTATACCATCCCATTGTCTTCTCATCTGCATGGTTTCTGCTAAGAAACCTGAGTTTACTCTTTTTGGTTGCCCCTTGTAGGTATCTTTTTGCTTTTCCCATGCTGCTTTCATGATTCTTTCTTTGTCTTTGGTTTTGATGAGTTTGATGATAATATGTCTCGGTGATTTTCTTTTGGGGTCTATCCTATTTGGGGTTCGTTTAAGTTCTTGAATGGATATATTCTCATCATTCATTATACCAGTAAAATTCTCTTCCAACAAATCTTTGACATTTTTTTTTCCTGTGGTTTTATTTGTCTCTTCCTGCTCTGAAATTCTGATTACATGTAGGTTATTCCTTTTGATGATATCCCACATGAACTTTAGGATTTCTTAATTTTGTTTTGATCTTTTTTCTGATTGTTCCCTTTCTAAAGAAGTATTAAGGTATTTGCCTTCAATCTCACTAATTCTTTCTTCCATTGATTCTATTCTACTCCTTTGCCTGTTCAATGAATTATCTATTTCTGAAAATTTAGTATTAATCTTCAGGATTTCTGTCTGTAGATTTTGTATCATTTCTAATTTTTCATTTCGTTTGTCATTTTGTTCTTGTGTTGTCTTCTGAAATTGGTCTAGGGTTTTTTGCTTAATTTTGTCAGTGTTTTCCTTGATCTGTCTCTCAATTCATTGAAGGTATCTGCAGTGAATTGCTTGATGTGGCCCTTCTAGCCATTGTCCTCCATTTGGTGATGTATTGTAAATCCTATTACTGATGCCAATTTAGGGTGGTGTGGTAGGTAAGGTCAGTTGTCAACTTGGCCAGGCAGCTGGTAGTAGTCATCCCCTATAATGACTGGCAATCGGCTCTGTGGTGGGATTTGCCATGAGCAACCAAGTAGTTGTTGATTGTTAAACCCATCCACTTGGGTTATTTCTGTTGGAGCAATACAGGTGGAATGTATCTTGAGTCCTGCCTTGCTGGAGGGTATAACTCAAATCACCACCCTTAGCTTCCTTGAGGGTATACTTCTGAATCTCTTGGGAAGATTTGCCCTTCTTTTGCTCTGGTTCTGTGTTTTGGCTCATCCTCATCTCACTCCCAGATTTGGGACAGCAGCTGTCATATGATCTGCTGATCGAGGTTCATCACACCCTGAGAATTGAGAGGATCCTCCAGACCCACTCACAGACCTGGGACTTGCCAGCCTGCCAGCCTCCACCCCTGTTGTGTGAGACAATCCCTTGGGTGTCTATGAGTTCTGTGAGGTGTTACAGTACAATACAGAACCCTAAGATGGGAGGAGATTACTGGGAGGAGGAGGAAGAGTTAATGTCTGAAATGATGGAGTGGCACAGTAGTTTGGACATTTGGGACATTTTTAACTTCTGCCTCATAGGGACTGGCCTTGTGCTGATCTTTGTAAGAGAAATTGTTCAAGCAGCACCTAAATATAATTCTTTTGTATTCCTTATCAGGGAGTTCCAATGTTGCTCCTTTCTTAGAGATGTGTTTTGGGTCTGTATCCTGGTCCCTTGTTTCTCCTGCTTTATCTTTCTTCTTTGTGTGGACTGTGATACTCTGTTGTCTCCTAGGCATTGTGACGTTTTTGTGTTTATATGTAATTGGTGATTGTATGTTGGATTGACTTGCCCACGATTTTCCTTTTCTTTGTTTTGTTTGTATGTTATCTATGTAAACCGGGTACTGAGCTTTGTTCCTCTATTTGCTAGTTGCAGCACTTATACACTCACCACCTGTCTCCTTTCCCTTTGTCTGCTTCCCATATGTCCCTGCCATCCTTGACAAATGGAGGCTATTCTTAGGTCCCTGGAATCTGAATGAGAATGCTGTCACTTTAAAATCCAAAATGACAACCATTTGTAAACATTCAAAGTGGCTGCACCCTCAGTCACTTTAAATATCCTAAATGGCCTCTGTGTGTAAGCAATCAAAATTGCTGCACCCTCCAGACAGCCAAAAGTCCACAGCTCAGGTTGTCTACCTACTTGCTGTTTCCGTTCCTAGTCATAGGCCACCAGTGCAGTCATCCTTATAGCCCTTGGTGACCAGGGCTGATCTTTAGGCCAATTCTCAGGTCCCAACACCACTTGGAAATATTCAGGCTGTTGGTTCTGTCAGAGTATCTGACAGTCCCTGCTCTAACCATCTCTGTACTCAGTGTTTTCATTCATGTTTTTCCACTAGTTGGTGCCTAGTCCACTTCTGTATACTTCCTTTCAAATCAGGGATCCAAGATTATCTTCTATATCTCTGTCAATTGGTTTCTCTTTTCTTTGTTGAAGAGAGTCTGTGGAGCTTGTCTGCCTATTCTACCATCTTACCGGAAGTCCTGTTTTTTTTTTCTTTTTTTGCATATGTGTGTGTGTGTGTGTGTGTGTGTGAAATATGGAATCAAACTCATTTTAAAATGGCACAAGGATTTGTTCAAGGTCACTATCCAATTATTTAAGATGACTTGACTCATAGTCAAACACAGTTTGTGCTCTAGCAACTAGCCACCCCAGCAGTGTGAGTAGGAACAAAGGCCCTATGGTGCTCTGAGCCAGGATGCATGGAGAGGCTCAGCAAGGCTCTAAATTCGAATCAGTATCACTCCCTTCTTTCCCCTCCTCTCATCACCCTGCTGTTTGATCCTGAGTGAGGCAGGGAATGTGTGGACTGACAGAAGAACGAACAAACAGTGTTGGAAAAAGTACAGCCAGAGTGCTCCTTAGAAGTGAGAATGGCAAGATTTCATCTCTTGTACTTTGGTTATTATCAGGAGAGACCATTCTCTGGAAGAGGATTTTATCCTTGGTGAAACAGAAAGTCAACAAAAGAGAGGAAGACCATCAATGAGATAGATAGACACAGAGGATGCATGTCTCTCCCAAGGGCAGTGTGGGCCCATGTAGTGTGGTAGCAAGAGAGTCCTGTGGGCCAGAGTAGAGTGGCAGGAGCTGGCCAGCAAAGCCCAGTGGCAGAGTAGAAGCCATGGGAGCTGAGTAAACCGTGCAGTGTTGTGCTAGCCAGAGGCAACATGAACACATCATCTGAACTGAACCACACACGGCATGCTTGCCCAGTGACATAAGAATGAACATGGGTAATTTGGAGAAGGGTAAGCACTTCCCTTTTGGGAATTTGTTATTGTTTATTATTTGCTTTCTATAAATAATAATAATAATTTCCACTTTGCCAAGACTGTGTAGAATGGTTGATGCCAGTGGGTGTACTTGCCTCATTAGCAGTTTATGGCTGCCTAGAAGTTTAAGACACAGCCTATCTACATGTGAGATGAAGATAGACAGACAAACAATGCAATAGCCGTGGAACTAAATCAAGTACCACCTTGAGTCCTGAAGATAACCAAAGCCCAGGGTGTTGCTGCAGTGGGTCGAATTGTGTCTCCCAACAGGTTTTAAGAAGCTAGACTATATGAAGAACATTGCATCAGAATTGGAGGAAGACTTATTAACAATCTATGATATGCAGATGACACAACCTTGCTTGCTGAAAGTGATAAAGATTTGAAGCACTCACTGATGAATATGCAGGCTCAACATAAAGATTACACCTCAACATAAAGAAAACAACTGGATCAATAAATAAAAACATGTTTAATGGAGAAAAGATTAAAGTTGTCAAGGATTTTCTTTTACTTAGATCTACAATCAATGCTCATGGAATCAGCAGTCAAGAAATTAAAAATTATGAATTGCACTGGACAAATCTGCTGCAACATACCTCTTTAAATTGTTAACAGTAAAGATGCCACTTTGAAGACTAAGGAGTGCCTGCCCCAAGCCATACTGTTTTCAATTGCTTCATATGCATGTGAAAGCTAAACAATGAATAAAGAGGACTGAAGAAGAATTGATGCATTTGAATTGTGGTGTTGGGGAGGAATATAGAATATGCTATGACCTGACAGAAGAATGAACAAATCTATTCTGGAAGTACAGCTGGAATGCTCCTTAGAAGCAAGAATGTCCAAACTTTGTCTCTTGTACTTTTAATACAGGAGGGACCAGTCCCTGGAGAAAGATATCATGCTTGATAAAGCAGAGGGTCAGTGAAAAAAGTGAAGATCCTCAGTGAGATGGACAATGATGGGCTCACGCATAGCAGTAATTGTGAGAGTGGCGCAGCACTGAGCATTGTTTAGTTCTGTTGTACATAGGGTCACTATGAGTTGGAACTGAATTGATGGCACTTAAAAACAACAAGATACAGCCAAGTCCTAACCCCTGGTACCTGGGGAGGTGATCTGATTTGGAAAAAACATCTTTGTTAATATAATTAAAGATATCGAGAGTGGTTAAAGCTTGGACTTGGGGTCAGGGTAGACTTTCATTTTTAACAGGCTTTATCTCATAACCTCAGATAGTCTTTTACATCACTAAGACTCAGCTTATAAGAGAAATGGAGATAACACTGTACCTAGTGTGTGAGGATTTGATGACAATGCCTTCTAGATCTTAATCCAGATCTAGATCTAGCATAAGCTCAGTTTGAAGCACCTGGAAAGTGTGAGCCATTGTCTTTACATAGGTATCCCTTGCTGCCACAGAATAGGCTCATTTATCTGTTCTGGTTATCTGCTCTGGACATATTCTGTGCATCCCAAACTCTGACTCTGCCTTGATTGGCTGGGTCGTCTTCTGCAAAGCCTATCAAGGCCCAGATCAATGTCACTACCTTCATGAAGCCTCTCTTGACCCTGATAGCCAAAAGTATCATTATTGGAGGTTGATTTGTATTACTCTGGGCTATTATGTAGCTGTAAAGGAATTGTGCTGCAGATGCGTTTTGCCAAACTTACAAGCTCCTAGACTGTGCAAGATGATCCTCACAGTGACTTCTGTCCTTTCTCTAGCTTCATTCTTGTAGTTGGCTTCAGTGAGCTCAAGGGTGAAGCAAGTAGTCACTATACCATGGGCACAAGAACAGTGGGTGAGGGGGTATGGTCCACACTGGGGGTCTCATGAGGTGAAAGGGCCCAGGCTGTGTCCAGGATATTGGTCCCTTTGAGATACTATCAGGGTGAAAAATCTGTCCTTAACTTCTCCTTGCTTCTTGAACTAGTTCAGAATTTGAACTAGGGCTTAGGTTCACATAAAATATCCCTTCTAAAGGTCAAGCTGAAATCTCTTTGGTTTTTGGGTCGCTATGGAGGTTGGTATCCACTGGAAAGTATCTTCATGATGTTCAAAAACTCCTGTGATATGTCTGTGTTTTCTTATTTTATAGATTTTAAAAAAAGTGGTATCCAGGGAGAGCAGCTGACTCTGACCGTGGTCACCAGCAAGCTCTTGTCAGACCCTGTGTGAAAAGGCAGTAGTAGTAGTAACAGAACCTGTCTAACAAAAACCACCACCATCAAAAAAAAAAAACAAACCTACTGCCAATGAGTTGATTCCGACTTATAGCAACCCCCATTGGGTTTCCAAGGCAGTAAATCTTTATGGAAGTAGATTGCCCAGTCTTCCCTTCATGGCATTACTGGTGAGTTTGAACTGCCAACCTTCTGTTTAGCAGTCAAATGTTTTAGGCACTGCACCACCAGAGCTCCTTTGTCTAATGTAAGGGAGCATAATGCAAATCAAGATCAGCCCAAGGTGGGTCTCTATGAGGTGGAGATCAGACATACTTTCCAACTTTTTAACATTTCTGACACCAGCTGTGCCTCCCACAGCAATCTCTAATTCTCTTCTGGATTAGATAATCTGTTGCAATGGCCACACAGAACTCATAGACCATACTTAAGTTATGTAGCTTATTAAAGGAGTAACAGGGTACAACTTGGGATCAGGATCAACAGGCTACAACTCAGGATCAGGAAGCATTCAGGCAAAGTCTGGAAACCTCCCTTGAAGAGCACCTCTCTCCCTCTTTCAGTGCAGGGTCGCTCTCTCAGCTCCTTTCAGCTGTGCAAGTTAGTAGGCCCTTCTCTCTGCCTTGCAGCCCTCTCTTAAGTTGTGCAGGCCTCCTCTTGGCCCACTGATGATGAGACTCCTCTAGGCTCCCTGAAGAAAGGCTCCTCTTGGCCCCATGGGGACAGGCCTCTCTGCCTTTGGCCTTCCTGCCATCAACGTCTCTAATGCTAACTGATCCTGCTTATAGCCAATATAGCAGTTTTGTTCAGCTCTCTTAGCTGCATTCTTAGAGTGGGTTTCTGCTGTCACCCCCAACTCTACTGAAGGGCCCCTTCTGGCTGTGCAGCTGGATCTCTTCCAGACTTCTTGACGCCAGCTGTGCCACAGGGCCTCTTCCTTGACTCTTGGTGTCTTCAGTGTTACAGCCCTAGACAACTATTACAGTTCTTTTAGGAGATTCTTGGCCTCCCCTCTCTCTCTGCTTCTCTTTTCTCCCTTTTTTCTTCCTTCTGCTTCTGTCTGCCAACCTCTGTGGGGTTGGCTGCACATATAAGCAAATCACTTATCAATTTCAAGGCATGACACTCCGAACAGGGCATGAACTAATACATCCCCTCTTGGTAGGGCAGAGACACTGCATTTGTATAGAAGGCTATAGTCATTTCATTTGCACAGTTTATAGTCACTTCATTTGCAAAGTATATTGATGAAGATGTGTACTTATCACAGGGCAGGCTGCAGTCTGACAGGGCCAGACAAAAGGTATCAAACCATCAGTTGTTTACAGCTTACTCAGGAAATATGAATCAACTGGGACAAAAATAATAAATGCTCTAGGACAAAGGTAACTCAGGGTTTAGGGAGGAAAATCTCTCAAGCTGTTTTTCCAAAGAACCAAGGCAAAACACCATATAAAGGAATTAATTTCACCACAGTCTGGCCCAAGTTCAGGTCTTCCAGCTCCCTGCCCAGAGCTCTAGCCACCATTCTGAAATTATTTCGTTTTTAAGTCAACTCAATTTATGCTTATTTGGGACAAAACTATTAGAAAGAACATGCAATTTCAAAATCTCTGAAAATTAGCCTTCTAAAAACAGATAGCTCCTCTAGTTTCTCTTTTTCATTGCGAGTTTGAGGCTGCTTGAAGCAGTGGAGAAAGGGTTGACTTTGTCTTGGGTTCTCTGTCTTGGGAACATTATTTTCTTTCTCCAAACCTGAGACCCTCCTCTGTTGTATTCCTACTTATCTTTGGATCTCAGATCTAGAGTTACTTTCCACAACCCCAGACTCATTATCTAAAGTGGCCTCCCTGGGATGTGGAGAGATTGGGACTCTCATACACTGCTGGTGGGACTGTAATATGGTACAACCACGGGGGAAAGCAGAATGGTGATTTCTTCAAAAGTTGGAATTAGAAATAACATTTGACCCAGCCATTCCATTACTAGGTATATATCCTAAAGAAGTGAGAGCCATGACAAGAACATACATATGCACACCTATGTTCATCGCAGCACTATTTACAATAGCCAAAATATAGAAACCACCTAGATGTCCATCAATTGAGGAATGGATAACCAAACTATGGTACATACACACAATGGAATACTATGCCACACTAAAGAACAATGCAGAATCTGCGAAACACCACATAGCATGGATGAACTTAGAGGACGTTATACTGAGTGAAATAAGTCAATCACAAAAGGACAAATATTGTATTAGTCCATTATTGTAAAAGTCAAAGAAAGGTTTATCTATGGAAGGAAATTTTCTTTGTTGATTACCAGGGGTGGGAGGGTAGGGTAGGGAACATTGTTAGATAGGTAGAGATAAGTATTGATTTGAGTGAAGAGAAAGGCAATGTACCAAATGTGAGTGATCAATAAGGTGGCATTGAGGAAGAGAAAGACATGGAGAGGTACATGAGAGGTACAGACAACAAAGATTAATCCCTTTGCACATACAGTACTGCATTGTCAGTGAAGGCAAACGTGGGTATATGGGTGGATAGATGGGTGGATAGATGGGTGGACAGACTGAACTAATAGGTATGTCTATGAACCGGGGAGTGTACCCAAGACCATGTATAGGGTTGGGCAGACAATAGTCCTATAAGTTTTTGTATGATCTGAATTCCTAGCTGTATAGTAGAGCTGACAAAGGGCAAGGTTGTAGTCACTTCTTGGTCACAGTCAGCTACCCAGAGGGACCGAGTCATTGAACCCATGGGGTTGGGACCATAGCCACAGGGGACATCAAGCTTCATTGGCATAATATACTACACAAAGCATTGTTCCACATCCTACATTGGTGAGTAGTGACTGGTATCTTAAAAGCTTGCAAGCTGCCATCTAAATGCAACAATGGGTTTCTCCTCATCCAGAGATAAGAGAATGAGGAAAACCAGAGATTCATGGAAATAGTTGGTCCTAGTGACTGGTATACCATCCAATCTGCAGCCTGTATGACTATGAGACCAGAAGAACTAAATGGTGTCTGGCTACCACAGCCAACCACTTGGAAGGTGATCTATGTAGGAGATTCTGGATAGAGAGGGAGAACAATGTGGAACAAAACCCAAATTCATTTGGAGAAAAAAAAAGGGGGGGGACCAGGTTTGCTGGTGGAACCACTGAGGCTATGGCCCTTGGCTGCCCTGCAGGTCTGGAATTGAACCTGTACCTGTGGCTTCCAGCCAAACAAAAGACAGACATATGAGTTTAACATTTACCTGAGGTAGATCTGCTCCTTGGAGAGAACAATCATGGGAGAAAGAAAGGCTGCTTGTGCACAGGGAGACAGTTCAGGGCGGGAGTGCTTGGAAGAGGTAACTATCGGGAGGAAGTGGAAGGGAAGCTGTTGAATTGTAGTAAATTGTGGTCAATGTCATGAGACAAAGTGTATGTGAACTGCTGTATGGAAAGTGAATTTGCTCTGTAAATCTTCACCCAAATCACAATAAATAAATAAATATATAAGTAAATAGATAGATAGATAGATAGATAAAGTGGCCTCCCTGGAGGCCTTTTGGTTTCAGCTCTGACATTTAAGGAACTTGGAAATCACCACTATCTCCTTTATAAGAAAATCTGGATTTCAATGACCAGAGAACTGACATTTAAGGGCAAACTAAACCTAAAAACCAAACTCACTTCCATGGAGTTGGTTCCAACCAATAGCAATCCCTTCTTGGGTTTCTGAGTCAGTATCGCTACAGGTAGATTACCCAATCTTTCTTCTGAGGAGTGGCTGGTGGGTTTGAACCAGCCGGTTAGCAGTTGAATGCCTTAGGCACTTCCATCCCCAAATCTGAAAAGTCTCATCTAGACAAACAAAGCCGTGATGTGCTTGCCTGGAGCAGAAACTAGGTAAGAAACACTTAAATGGTAATTTTGATGAATTGCTGGAGATTGGTGAGAGGAAGAAACATCTAGGGACCACAGTCATAGAGAGGACCCCATACTTCTGTGGGATTTACCTCCAGGAATGACAGCAGATTTTCTAAGTGAAGACCTGAGAATGTTCCCCTCATGGCTCTGGCTGCAGGAGGGGAAGATAAAACATTGCAAGATATACCCAGACATTCTCCAAAATAAAGGCTTACTCTGAAAGACATCTTTTCACCATACTTATTCAATCTGTATGCTGAGCAAATAATTCAGAAAGCTGGATTTTATGAAGAAGAATGTGTCCTCAGGATGAGAAGAAAACTCATTAAAAACCTGTAATATATCCGGTTCCAGCAAGATGGCGGACTATGCAGAAGAACTGCACAGACCCTCTTCAACAAAGAAAAGGGAAACCAATTGACACAGACACAGAAGATAATCTTGGACTGCTGAGCCTTGAAGGGAAGGATACAGAAGTAGACTAAACCCCAACTAGCAGAAGAAT
>NW_006921750.1:517230-525218 GCF_000298275.1 Orycteropus afer afer | reverse complement strand
TTTTTTTTTTTTTTTTTTTTTGATAATTTTGTTTATGATCTGTTCACTTTATTCTTTTCTTAAGTGTCTATTCAAATTTTGCACCTCAATCTGTGTTAGTTTATGTAAGTAGTGTGTTTTTAGAAATCTTTCCATTTCTTCTAGATTTTCAAATTTATTGGAGTATAGTTCTTCACAGTATTCAAATATTATCCTTTTAATTTCTGCAGGTTCTGTTGTGATGTTGCCCAATTACTTTCTTGTTTATATTACTTGTACTCTCTCCCTCTTTTCCTTTCTTAAATTCGCCAGTGGTTTGTCAATTTTATTAATATTTTCAACAAAACATCTTCTAGTCCTGTTGATGTTTTCTTTTGTCATTCTATTTTCTGTGTCATGTATTTCTGCTCAAATCATTATTATTTCTTTTCTTCTGGTGACTGTATGCTTTTTTGCTGTTCTTTTTCTAATTGTTGGAGATGTTGGAGTAAGGTGTTGATTTTGGCTCTCCCTTCTTTTTTCATGTGTGTATTTATTGCTGTAAATTGGCCTCTGATCACTGCTTTTGCTGCATCCCAAAGATTTTGATATGTTGTGTTCTCATTCTCTTTTGATTCAAGGAATTTTTTAATTCTTCTATTACCCAGCCATTTTCAAGGAGGGTGTTATTCAGTTTCCATGTGTTTGCTCTTTTTCCATTGATCTTCCTATTGTTGATTTCTTATTTTATAGCATTATGATCTGAGAAGATGCTTTGCAGTATTTCAATGCTTTTAAATTTATTAAGGCTTGCTTTATGGACTAACATATAGTCTATCCTGGCAAATGTTCCATGTGCACTGGAAAAGAATGTATGCTGTGCTCTTGTTGTGTGAAGTGCTCTGTAGATGTCTATAGGGTCAAGTTGGTGGATTCTATTATTTAGTTCTTCTGAATCTTTGTTGCGTTTCTTTCTGGTAGTTCTTCTATATCTGATTGAAAGTGGTGTGGTAAAGTCTCCTACTATGACTGCAAAGTCATCTATTTATCTTTGCAATTCTGTTAAATTCTGGTTTATGTATTTTGGGGCCTTTTCATTAGGTGCATAGATATTTATTATTGTTATGTCATTTAATCATTATTTAATGCTCTTCTTTGTCTCTTATGGTGGTTTTTGTCTTAAAGTCAGTTTTATCAGAAATTAATATTGCCACACTTATTCTTTTATGGTTGCCATTTGCTTGATATATCTTTTTCCAACCTTTGATTTTTCAGTCTATTTTTGTCTTTCTCTCTAATGTGTATCTTGTAGACAGAATATTGGTGGGTTATGTTTTCTCATCCAGTCTGCAGCTCTCCATCTCTCAATTGGCTCATTTAATCCATTGACATTCAGTGTAATTATTGACAAGTATGAATTTGTTGCTGTTATTTTGTTGTGTGCTTTTTCATGGTGTAGCTCATTTCTTGTTTCCTTATAATTTTCTGTGCTGAGCTTGTTTTGTTTATGAATCATGTTATCACTTTCTTCATTTCTGTTATTTCAGTATTAACTAAATATTTGTGCTTGGCCTCCTTTTTATTTTGATATGAAGGTTTATAATTTTTCTTTGAGGTTACCCTGTGATTTATAATTTTCTTCCCATGTTTAAAATAGTCCATTCTATCTTGCAATTGTCTTGACTTCCTCAACATTTAGAAGTTTTGTAACTACACATTTTTTTCCCTCTTTTTGGTTTGTAGTTGTTCTCATTTGTCAATTGATGTCTCTTGCTCCCTGTTTACAATCTTGTAGGCTTATTTGTTTGGATACTTCCATAACTGGTTTGGTTTCTAGTTATGTCAACATATGTGTTAATTATCACTTGTTGCTTGCTGTTGTTGGTTCTCTGTCCAAAGCGTTTCTTTCTCCCTTTAGCATTTCTTGTAACACTGCTCTTGTTTTAACAAATTCCTTTTGTGGTAGTTAAGGTTGTTGTCAACTTTGCTTGGCCTGGTTGAGTGGCTGGACAGCAGGTGGTCATTATTTCCCAGGATGGGACTGGCAATCAGCTCCATGGTGGAATCTGCCATGAGCAGCTGAGTAGCTTCCTGTATACAACAAGAAGCTTTGGGATTGGTCTCTAGCTTTATGGCATGCTTGAACTCTGCATGTAGCCATGTCATTTTTCAGCAGCCTGCCATGCTCTGCTGACTTTGGGACTTTCAGTGGACTTGAATCATGGCCTGCTGTGTTGTTTGGTAATATTGGGACTGAGGCTTTTCAGTTGTTAATCTTGGGTTTGTCAGACTCAGCAGCCAGCAGCTATCTGAGTGAAGAGAAGCTTGCAGCTTCAGTGGGTGGCAAGCAGGAAGCAGAGCCAAAGCCCAAGGTTGAGGGGCTTTCACCCAGCCCCTAGAGCCTGGCACTTTGAACTCAGACTTAAAGCCTCCAAACTGTAAGAGAATAAACTGTTTGTTAAAGGCATCCCATTTGTTAGATTGGCACAGAGGTAACAAAAACACCTTTAATTTCTGCTTATCTGGAAATGTCCTAATTTTATCATCATATTTGAGGGACAATTTTGCTGGGTATAAAATTCTTGGTTGGAAATTTTTCACTTTCAGGGTTTTATATATGTCATCACATTGCCTCCTTACCTGCATGGTTTATGCCAAGAAATCAGTTTATTGTTATTGGTTGCCCTTTGTAAGTAATTTTTCATTTTCCCTGTGCTGCTTTCAAGATTATTTTCATTGTCTTTGGTTTTGGTGAGTTTGATGATGATAAGTCTTGATGATTTTCTTTTTGGGTCTATCATGTTTGGCGTTCATTGGACTTCTTGAATGGATGGGTATATTCTTGTCTTTTATCATATCAGAGAAATTTTCTTCCAACAAATCGTCAATTTTCTCTATGGTTTTATTTCTCTGCCTGTTCTGGAATTCTGATTACATGTAGGTTATTCTTCTTGATGGTATCCCACATGAACCTTAGAGTTTCCTCATTTTGTTGTGATCTTTTTTTCTGATTGATCCCTTTCCAAAGATGTAGTGAGGTATTTGTTTTCAATCTCACTAATTCTGTCTTCCATTGATTCATTTCTACTCCTTTGCCCATCCAATGTGTTATCTGTTTCTGAAAATTTGGTAATAATCTTCTAGATTTCTATCTGTAGACTTAGTATCATTTCTAATTTTTTATTTATTTTGTCATTTTGTTCTTGTATTGTCTACTGAAATTGTTCTAGGGTTTCCTCTGTGTTTTTCTCAATTTTATCAGTGTTTTTCTTGATCTTTCTCTCAATTCATTGAAGGTACCTAAATATAATTCTTTTGAATTCTTTATCAGGGAGTTCCAATGCTGCTTCTTCCTCAAGGATGTGTTCTGGGTCTTTATCCTGGTCCCTTGTTTCTAATGCTTTATCTTGCTTGTTTGTGTGGCCTGTGATGATCTGTTGTCTCTGAGACATTATGACCTTTTTTTGGTTTATATTTAATTGGTGATTTTATGTTGGAGTGATTCACCCAAAATTTTCATTTTCCTTGTTTTGTTTGGATGAATATGAGTAAACAGGGTACTGTGTTCATCTATTGGATAGTTAGCAGCACTTATGCACTCAGCACATGTCTCCTTTCCAGTTGCTAGCCTCTCTTATATCTGTGCTGTCCTTGGAAAATGGAGCATATTCTTCGGTCCCTGGAATCTGAATGAGAATGCTGTCGCTTTAAATATCCAAAATGGCTACTGCTTATAAATATTCAACATGGCTGTGCCCTCTGGAAAGCCAAAAGTCCACAGCTCAGTTTGTCTCCTTCTTTGCTATTTCCTTTTTTAGCCATTAGCCATCAGGGCAGTCATCCATGCAGCCCTTGGCAAACAGGGCTGATTTGTGGGTTAATTCTCAGGTCCTAACCCTACTTGGAAATATTCAGAATATCCATGCCATCAGAAGAGCTGACAGTCTGCAGCAACATTTATCTTCTTATTCACTGTTTTCATTCAGGTTCTTCTACTAGTTGGTGTTTAATCCACTACTGTACCCTTCCTTTCAAAGCCCAGGGCTCCAGGATTATCTTCTGTATCTGTGTCAATTGGTTTCTCTTTTCTTTGTTGAAGAGGGTCTGTGTAGCTTGTCTGCCTATTCCACCGTCTTATCAGAAGTCACTATTGTGAATTTTGATGTGATTAACACACATGTGCATATATTTGCTTGTTTCATGGCTCTTATTTCTCCAGAATATATTTCTAGTAGTAATACTGGTCATCATATGGTATTTTTATTTTCAGATTTTTGCAGAAGTGTCATGCCATTTTCCACAGTGACTGTACCATTTTGTAGCCCCACCAGCAGTATGTGAGAGTTCCTGTCTCTCCACACCATCATCAGCATTGGTTGTTTTCTGTTTTTTTGAATTTTGCTATTAATTTTGGGGTAAGATGATATCTCATTGTTTCAAGTTGCATCTCCCTAATGACTAATGATTGCAAGCATTTCTTCATGTGTTTCTTAGCTGCCTGAATGTATTTGTTGAAATGTCTGTTCATCACCAATGCCCATTATTCAATTGGATTGTTTGTCTTTTTGTTTTTTGATATGTTGATATTTTCTATAAATACTAGATACTATTCTTTTGTCTAATGTATCGTGGTGAATTTTTTTTCTCCAAGGTTTAGGTTTTCTTTTTACTCTTATTGTTAAAGTGTTTTGATGCACATAAATGTATAATTTTACAAGGCTTCAGTTATCTAGTTTGTTTCTTTTTATTTATGTATTTTTAATTATGTTTGATGGTGTATGTATGCCATGTATTAGGGCCTTTAAGTTTTCACCTCTTTTTGCTTTGATGATCTTTATAGTTTCAGGTTTTACATTTAGGTCCTATATCCAACATGAGCTCATTTTTGTATATGGTGTGGGATATGAGTCCTATTTCATTTTTCTGCAAATGGATATTCAGGGTTATTTTTTTTTTAAGAGTTTGTTTTACATTCAAAATTAGGTGTACATTTAATTTCACTCCCCATTTACCATGCCCAACCCTAACCCAGTCTCCTCCCCTCCCTGCCCAGTGACACTTTCCTGTGCTCCTCATAGTTATGCACTCCTGTTTGTCCTGAATTTCCTCAGTGTGAATGTTGTCTCTCTGGTGCTCTGTGGTCTATTGCTGTAAAGGATGTATTACCATAGAATATGTGGGTGCATCATCCTGGGTTGAGTGGTCTGCATGTACATCTTGTTAACTATTGGGCTGAGAGCCAGCCCCTGGGAGTGAGTTTTATTCCAGGTGCAGAATGTATTCCAGGGCCATAGTATTGGGGGTCTCATCAGACTCCATCTGACCAGTAATTCTGGTCACTATTGAGTTTTTGGATTTTGTTTCACATTTTTCCTCTCACTCTATCCAGGATCTCCAGATCTGATTCTTTACAGAATGGCTGGCATTGGTAGCCAGGCAAAATCTACTTCTTCTGGTCTCGAGGTCCTTAGGGCTGATTGCTTCCAAATGCCCTTGTTTTCTGCACTCTTCTTCGCTTCCGATGCTAGGAGAACATTAGCTGCAACTTAGAAGGCCACTTGAAAGCTTTTAAAACCCAAGTTGCTACTCACCAATGTAGGATGCGGAACAAGGGTATTATGTATTTTGTTGTGCCATTTGAGTCTGGTGTCCCCCAGTACTATGGTCCTGAGATGGTAGATCTTTTGGATCTCTCTCCCACAGTGTCTGGGTGTCTGTCTTCTATGGTTTCTGTAAGGATTGCAGGTATTTTGTATCACTGGTGTCTGTGAAAGATTAACCTCAGCCGAATCTATCCTTGGTCTACAGTATACTCCTGTTCACTGACCCCTATATGATCCTCTCAGGTGTTTATGTATTTATCTGTAGCCTGGTGTTTGGTGTTAATGGTAATACAGTATTATGGACACGTTGGTTGGTATTAGAATCTGTCATCTAATTCTAATGTGCACAATTCAGTGTCCTCCCATATCCTAATGTTATTATGGTGGTCACAGACCCTTTCCGTATATTCCTCTCCTTACTCACCTCAGTGTGTGGGTACCAACTAGAGTGAAATTAACCCCTTCCTTTCGCTTCCCATCCTGGTAACCTACAAAGTGAGTTCCCGTTCCCAAGCAACCCTTCTTTGTCTTTTTACAGAAATGGGCTCATAAAGTACTTCTCTTTCTGCAATTGACTTTTTCATTCAGCATAATGTCCTTCAGGTTCATCCATGTTGTGAGATGATTCACGTATCCCTCATTATTCTTTAATGTAGCATATTTGTGATGGTTATGTTTGTGTGTCACCTTGTCTGGGCCTGGTTGAGTGGCTGGGCAGCTGGTGGTAGTTATTCCTCATGATGAGACTGGCAATAAAATCCATGGTAGGATCTACCACAAGCCGCTGAGTAGCTGCCTTAGGGAATGTGGTCTGCTTCTTGTATATAAGCAGCATCTTTGGGAATGGTCTCTAGGCTATGGTACGCTTGGACCCTGCATGTAGCCATGTCATTGCTCAGCAGCCTGCTATGCTCTGCCAACCTTGGGACACGATAGACTTAAGTTAATGGTCTGCCTTGTGGTTTGGTAATATTAGGACTGTGCCATTTTACTTGTCAAACTTGGGCTTCTCAGCCTCAGCAGCCAGCAGCTGTCTGAGTGAAGAAATGCCTCTAGCTTCAGTAGGACAAGAGCAGGAGGCAGAGCTGGAACCCAAGGTTGAGGGGCTTTCACCCAGCCCCTAGAGCCTAGCACTTTGGACTTGGACTTAAAGCCTGCAAATTGTAAGAATAAACTCCTATTTGTTAAGGCAATCCCATTTGTGGTAAATTCTTGTCAGACTGGCACTAGGTAACCAGAACATTAGTATTCCCTTGTGTGCATGTACCATAGTTTGGTTATCCACTCATCTCTTGATGCGTATTTAGGTTGTTTCCATCTCTTTGCTATAGTGAATTGTGCTGTGATGAACATAGTGTCCATATGTCTGTTTGTGTGCTCT
The DNA here is from genome assembly GCF_000298275.1 of Orycteropus afer afer. Classification (NCBI taxonomy): domain Eukaryota; kingdom Metazoa; phylum Chordata; class Mammalia; order Tubulidentata; family Orycteropodidae; genus Orycteropus; species Orycteropus afer. The sequence goes on along the minus strand of NW_006921750.1, from coordinate 518,276 downwards.
CACCTCTTTAGGATATATTTCTAGTAATGGAATAGCTGGGTCAAATGGTACTTCTATTTTCAGTTTTCAAGGAAATGCCATATCATATGCCACAATGGTTGTATCATTTTATAATCCCACTGGCAGTGCACAGGAGTTCCAATCTCTCTGCAATCTCATCAGAATTTGTTATTTTCTAACCTGTTGAACTTTGCTATCATTGCTGGAGTGAGCTGATATCTCATCATTGTTTTGATTTGCATCTCCCTAGTGACTAATGATCCTGAGCAATTTTTCATGTGTTTGTTGGCTGCAAGTATATCTTCTTTGGTGAAGTGTCTGTTCAAGTCATTTGCCCATTTGTGAATTGAGTTATTTGTCTTTTTGTTGTTGAGGTGTTGAAGTTTTCTATAGCTTTTGGAGATAAGTCTTTATCAGATATGTTATAGGCAAATATTTTCTCCCAGTCTGTAGGTTTTCTTTTTACCCTTTTGATGAAGTCTTTCAATGCACATAAGAATTTAATTTTTAAAAGGTCCCAGTCATCTAGTTTCTCTTCTACCTCCTGCACATTCTGTGTTATGCTTAATAGTTTATGCCATAAATTAGGGCTCCCTGATTTGCCCCTATTTTATCTTTGATGGATTTTATAATTTTGGGTTTTATATTTAAGTCTTTGATCCAACTTGAGTTTGTTTTTGTGCATGGGGTGAGGTATGGGTCTTGTTTCATTTTTCTGCAAATAGATACCCAGTTTTGCCAGCACCATTTGTTAAAGAGGCTGTCTCTTCCCTATTTAATGGGTTTTAGAACTTTGTCAAATAACAGTTGTCCATGGATGAATGGGTCTATATCTGGACTTTCAATTCTGTTCTAATTGTACCGAGACCATGGTGTTTTGACTAATGTGGCTGTATAGTAGTTCTTAAGATCCAGGAGCGTGAAACCTCCCACTTAGTTTTTCTTCTTCAGAAGTGCTCTGCTTATCTGAGGTCTCTTTCCTTTCCATATGAAGTTACTAAATGGTTTTTCCGTGTCCTTAAAAAAATTTGTTGGAATCTGGATTG
>NW_006921750.1:493631-513858 GCF_000298275.1 Orycteropus afer afer | reverse complement strand
AGGTGCATCTCACTGGGTTTTAAACACCAGAGGCTTAGCCTCAAAACTCACGTCTACATGTCACCACAGTAGGACAAACCGACAGACAAGTTTGTCTTGCTGTTGGAGACCTCTTGTATCACCCCCAACTGGGTCCCTGTGGCTGACTGTACCTCTGTCTGGCTTCCTGGCTTTTATTCCCCTTTCTCCTACTCTTCTGCCCTGCTGTTTAGTGTGTCCCTGAGTTGTCCCTGGGGCTGACTGCTCCTCTGTCTGGGTTCCTGGCTTTTATCCCCTTTCTCCTGCTCTTTTGGCCTGCTACTCTGGGCGGGCCTGAGTTGCCTCTCCTCACTTAATCCCTTCAGCTGATCGCTCTTCTCTCTGGCTTCCTGAATTTTAATCCCCTTTCTCCTGCTCTTCCCGCTTGCTAGTTTGGGCGTCCCTGAGTTGTCTCTCCTCACCTGTAACCTGGGGGCTGACTTTTGTTATAGATCTGTTCAAGTATTCAATCTCTGAGTGGAATAGGTTAGGTAGGTCTTGTGGTTTTAGAAAGTTGCCCATCACTTCTAGGTTCTCAGTTCTGTTGGAGTATAGTTTTTCATCATATTCTGTCAGTATCTTTCTTATTTCAGTTAGTTCTGTTGTGATGATACCATTTTCGTTTTCAATTCTTGTGATTTGGATCTTCTGTTTTGTTAGACCTGCCAATGGCTTATCAGTTTTATTAATGTTTTCAAAGAATCAGCTTTCTGTTTGTTGATTTTTCTCCATTTTTTTTTTGTTGTCTTCTGTTTCATTTATTTCTGTTCTGATCTTTATTGTTTCCTTATTTCCAGATACTGTAGGATTCTTTTGTTGTTCTTTTTCTAGTTGTAGGAGTTGATGAGTTAGAGTGTTGATTTAGTTTCTTTTGTCTTTTTTTATGTATTCATTTATTGCTATAAACTTTCCTCTGAGTACTGCTTTTGCTGTGTCCCATAGGTTTTGGTATGATGTATCTTCATTCTCATTTGTTTCTAGGAATTGTTTTATTTCAGTTTTTATTTTTTCTATTACCTAGTAGTTTTTGAGCATTGAATTGTTCAGCTTCCACATGTTTGATATTATTTCCTTGATCTTCCTATTATTAATTTCTAATTTTTTAGCATTATAGCTTGAGAAGATGCTTTGTAGTATTTTTTTAAGATCTTGTTTTACATTCAACATTAATTGTACATTTAGTTTCACTTCCTATTTATCATCCCCAACCCCAACCCCAACCCAGTCTCCTCCCCTCCCTGCCCAGTAACCTCCCCTTGTGCCCCTCCTATTTATGCAATCCTGTGTGTCATGCATTTCCTCAATTTGAATGTTGCCTCTCTGGTGACCCGTGATCTATTGCTCTAAAGGATGTATTACCATAGAGTATGTGGATGCATCACCCTGGGTTGAATAGTCTGCATATACATCTTGTTAAATATTGGGCTGAGAGCCAGCCCGTGGGAGTGAGTTTTATTCCAGGCACAGAATGTATTCCAGGGCTACAGTATTGGGGGTCTCATCACACTCCATCTGACTCCTAATTCTGGTCATTATTGAGTTTTTGGATTTTTTTCCATGTTTTTACCCCACTCTATCCAGGATTTCCAGATTTGGTTCTTTCCTGAGTGGTTAGCATTGGTAGCTGGGTACCATCTAGTTCTTCTAGTCCTGAGAGCCATCATGTCCTAGGGCTGATTGCTTCCAAATGCTCTTCTTTTTTTTTGCACTCTTCTTTGCTTCTGACACTAGGAGACCATTAGTTGCATCTTAGATGGCTGCTTCAAAGCTTTAAAGACCCCAGTCACTACTCGCTATGTAAGATGCGGAACAAGGCTTTTATGTATTTTGTTGTGCCAATTGAGTCTGGTGTTCCCTAGTGCTATGGTCCTGAGTTGTTAGATCTATTGGGTATCTCTCTCCCATAGTGTCTGGGTGTCTGTGAGGAATTACTCTGTGTCTGTCTTCTATTGTTTCTGTAAGGATTGAAGGTATTTGATATTACTAGTGTCTGCAAAAGATTAACCTCAGCTGAATCTATCCTTGGTCTAGAGTATACTCCTGTTCACTGACCCCCATCTGATCCTCTCAGGTGCTTATGTATTTATCTATAGCCTGATGTTTGGTGTTAATGGTAATACAGTATTGTGGACACACTGATTGGTATTAGCATCTGTTGTCTATCTATTATGTGGAAAATTTAGTGTCCTCCCTTTTCCTAATGTTATCATGGTGGTCACAGACTTTTTATGTATATCCCTCCCCTATGCACATCAGTGTGTGGGCCTCAACTAGACTGAAATTAATCCTTCCCTTTCCCCATCACAGTTATCTACAAAGTGAGTTTCCTTTCCCAAGCAAAGCCTTCTTTGTATTTTAAGAGTAACGGGTTCATAAAGTATTTGTCTTTCTGCAATTGACTTATTTCACTCAGCATAATGTCCTTCAGGTTCATCCACATTGTGAAATGATTCACATATCCCTCATTTTTTTAGTATTCCATTGTGTGCATATACCATGATTTGGTTATCCACTCATCCATTGATGGGCATTTAGGTTGTTTCCTTCTCTTTGTTATAGTGAATTGTTCTGTGATGAACATAGGTGTACATATGTCTGTTCGTGTGCCATCTCTCACCTCTTTAGGTTATATTCTCAGTAATGAAATTGCTGGGTCAAATGGTACTTCTATTTTCAGTTTTTTAAAGAAATGCCATACTGTTTCCCACAATGGTTGTACCATTTTACAATCCCACCAGCAGTGCACAAGAGTTCCAATCTCTCCACAACCTCGCCAGCATTTGTTATTTTCTGACCTGTTGAACTTTGCTATTATTGCTGGGATGAGATGATATCTCATCATTGTTTTGATTTGCGTCTCTCTAATGATTAATGTTCATGTAATTTCTCATGTGTTTGTTGACTGCCAGTATTATCTTGTTTGGTGAAGTATCTGTTCAAGCCATTTATCCATTTGTGAATTGGGTTATTTGTCTTTTTGGTGTTGAGATGTTGAAGTTTTCTACAGATTTTGGAGATAAGTCCTTTATCAGATATGTCATAGGCAAATATTTTCTCCCACTCTGTAGGTTCTCTTTTTACTCTTTTGATGAGGTCTTTGAATGTGCATAAGAATTTAATTTTTAAAAGGTCCCAGTCTTCTAGCTTCTCTTCTACCTCCTGCACATTCTGGTTTATGCTTGATAGTCTATTTATGCCATAAATTAGGGCTCCCAGATTGCTTCTATTTTATCTTTGATGAATTTTGTAGTTTTGGGTTTTACATTTAAGTCTTTGATCCAGCTTGAGTTTGTTTTTGTGTATGGGGTGAGGTATGGTTCTTGATTCATTTTTCTGCAGATGAATATCCAGTTTTGCCAGCACCATTTGTTAAAGAGGCTGTCTCTTCCCCATTTAATGGATTTTGGACCTTTGTCAAAGATCAGTTGTCCATAGATGGATGGGTCTATATCTGGACATTCAATTCTGTTCCATTGATCTATCTGTCTATCACTGTACCAATACTATGCTGTTTTGACCACTGTGGCTGTATAGTAATTCTTAAGATCCAGGAGTGTGAGACTTCCCACTTTGTTCTTCTTCAGAAGTGCTCTGCTTATCAGAGGTCTCTTTCCTTTCCGTATGAAGTTAGTAATTGGTTTTTCCTTGTCCTTAAAAAATTTTGTTGGAATCTGGATCAGGATTGCATTGTGTGTAGATTGCTTTAGGAAGTATTGACATTTTCACAATATTCAGTCTACCTACCGTGAAGAAGGTAGGTTCTTCCATTTATGTAGTGCCTTCGTTGTCTCTTACAGCAGTGTTTTATAGTTTTCTTTGTATAGGTCTTCTGTGTCTCTGGTGAGGTTTATTGCTAGACATTTTATCTTTTTAATAGCTATTGTAAATGGTATTGTTTTCCTCATTTCTTTATCAGAGGACTCTATGTTGGTGTAGAGGAATCCAACTGAGTTTTGTATGTTGACCTTATATCCTGCCACTTTGCTGAACTTCTCTATTAGTTCCAGTAGATTTTTTGTTTTTAATTGACTCCCTTTGGTTTTCTATGTACAGGATCACATCATCGCAAATAGAGATAGTTTTAGTTCCTTTTCACCAATTTGTATGTCTTTTATATCTCTTTCTTGCCTTATTGCCCTGGCGAAGACTTCCAATACAATGTTAAATAGAAGTGGTGATGGAGGGCATCACTGTCTGGTTCCTGCTCATAAGGGGAATGCCTTGAGTCTTTTTCCATTAATAATGATGTTGGTAATTGGGTTTGCGTATATGCCTTTTATTGTGTTGAAGAATTTCCCTTCTATCCCTATTTTGTTGAGAGTTCTGAACAGGAACAAGTGTTGGATTTTATCAAATGCCTTTTCTGCATCAATTGATATAATCATATGGTTCTTTTGTTTTGTTTTGTTTATGTGGTGGATTACATTGATTGTTTTTCTGATGCTGAACCACGCTTGTAAACTTGGTATGAATCCCACTTGGTCAGGGTGTATTAGTTTTTTGATACGTTGTTGGATTCTGTTGGCTAGGATTTTGTTAATGATTTTTGCATCTATGCACATTAGGGATATTGGTCTGTAGTTTTCCTTTTTAGTGGTGTCTTTCCTGGTTTTGGTATTAGTGTTATGCTTGCTTCATAACATGAGTTTGGCAATATTCCATCTTCTATGTTCTGTATTAGCTTGAGTAGCATAGGTGTCAACTCTTCTCTGAATATTTGATAGAATTCTCCAGTGAAGCCATCAGGGCCAGGACTTTTGCCTGTGGGAAATTTTTTATGACCTGCTCAATTGCTTCTTTTGTTGTAGGTCTGTTCAAGTATTGTATCTCTGAGTGGGATAGTTTAGGTAGGTCTTGTGATTCTAGAAAGTTGTCCATCTTTTCTAGGTTCTCAAATCTGTTGGAGTACAATTTTTCATAATATTCTGTCGGTATGTTTTTTATTTCAGTTGGTGCTGTTGTGATGATACCCTTTTCGTTTACAATTCTTTGATTTGGGTCTTCTCTTTTCTTTTGTTAGATCTACCAGTGGTTTATTGATTTTATTAATCTTATTCATCTTTTTGAAGAATGAGCTTTTTGTTTTGTTGATTTTCTCCATTTTTTTTTTTTTTTGTTTTCTGTTTCATTTATTTCTGCCCTGATCTTTATTATTGTCTTACTTTTAGATAATGTAGGATTCTTTTTTTTTCTAGTTGTTCGAGTTCATGAATTAGAGTGTTGATTTTGTTTCTTTCTTCTTTTTTGATGTATGCATTTATTGCTATAAACTCTCCTCTGAGTACTGCTTTTGGCATGCCCCATAAGTTTTGGTATGATATATCTTCATTCTCATTTGTTTCTAGGAATTTTTTTTATTTCAGTTTTGATTTGTTCTGTTACCTACTAGTTTTTGAGCAGTGAATTGTTCAGCTTCCACACTTGATGTTTTTTTCTTGATTTTCCTTTTATTATTTTCTAATTTTATGGCATTGTGGTCTGAGAAGATGTTTTGTAGCATTTCAATGTTTTTGAATTTATTGAGGCTTGTTTTATGTCCTAACATATGGTCTATTCTGGAGAAGGATCCATGTACACAGGAGAACAATGTGAGTTGTTTTTTTGTTGGGTGGAATGCTCTGTATATGTCTATGAAGTCAAGTGGGTTCATTGTATTGTTGAGTTCTTCTGTATCTTTGTTGAGTATTTTTGTAGTTGACCTGTCCCTCTTTGAAAGTGGTTTGTTAGAGTCTCCTATACTATTGAAGAGTTGTCTATTGTCCCTTTTAATTCAGTTAATATTTGCTTCACATATTTTGGAGCACTTATATTGGGTGCATATGTACTTATTATTGCAACATTTTCTTTGTCAATTGACCCTTTCGGCATCCTAAGATGTCCTTCTTTGTCTCTTAAGTTGTTTTTCACTTTAATGTCTGTTTTATCAAAAAATAATACTGCCACTCCTGTTCTTTATTGATTACCATTGGCTTGGTATATTTTTTCCACCCTTTAACTCTTTTTTTTTTTTTTTTAATCTTCGTGTCTAAGGTGGATTTCTTGTAGGCAGCATATTGATGGATCTTCTTTGCTTATCCAGTCTGCCACTCTCTTTCTCTTGATAGGGGTATTTAGTCCATTCACATTGAGTGTAATTAGTGATAGGTATGAATTGATTGTTATCATTCTATGGTGTTTCCTTGGTCCATGTACTTTTCTGTACTGAGTTTGGTTTGTTGCCAAATGCTTCCTCTCTTTTCTTCTTTATTGTTGGTTTTGTGTTTACTAAACCCTTATATTTTCTTTCTTTCTGAATTTGCTTAGTGATATTGTTAATTTTCTCTGTGGTTACCTTGCAGTACATTCTTGTCTCTACATGTTTAGAACAGTTTGTTCTGTGAAGACATAGTCCTGTTTTCCTCTCCATTTGGAAATTTGTGCCTAGAAGTTTTATTCCCTCTAATAGGTTAGTTGCTGTTGTCATGTGTTGATTGACTTCCTTGGTTTTTAGTGTACAATATTTTATGGTCTTATTTTGAGTTTCCATTTCTGAATTGGTTTTAGTGATGATGCCACATATCCTCATTTTGTTGATCTCTGTTGTGGGTTCTCTATTGGAAGGACTTTCTTAAGCATTTTCTGTAAAGTTGGTCTGGTTTTTACAAAATCACTTAATATCTGTTTTTCTGGGAATGCCTTGATTTTGCCCTCATATTTGATGGATAATTTGTCTGGATATAGGATTCTTGGTTGGAAGTTCTTTTCCTTCAGTGTTTTATATACGCTGTCCTATTGCCTTTTTGCCTGCATGGTTTCTGCTGAGTAATCAGAGCTCAGCCTAACTGTTTGAGTATTATAAGTAATACTTATTTTGTCCCAGGCAGCTCTCAAAATTTTTTCTTTGTCTTTGGTTTTGGAGAGTTTGATTATAATATGCCTCAGTGTTTTTCCCTTGGGATCTATCTTGTGTGGAATTCCATGAGCTCTTGGACAAATATCTTTTCTTCCTTCATGATATGGGGGAAGTTTTCTGTTAGTAGATCTTCCACAATTTTCTCGGTGGTTTTTATTTCCTCTTCTTGTTTGGAAATTTCAGTGAGTCTTATGTTGTTTCTTTTCATGTCTTCCCCTATAACTCTTAGGTTTTCTTCATTTCTCTTAAATCTTTGTTCTGATTTTTCTCCATACAGGCTGGTGTTCAGGGATTTGTCTTCTAGTTGGGATATGCATTCTTCAGGCAGTTCTATTCTACTCTTTTGTGCTTCTATTGTATTGTGTAATTCTGTAATTTTGGTATTCATCTTCTGGATTTCTAACTGCTGTTTCGTATAAGTTCTGATTGTACATTAATTTTATTGTTTTGTCCTTGAATGATTTTCCTGCATTCTTCCAGGGTACTGTCTGTGCTCTCCTTGCTTCTGTTTGTGGCTTCCTTAGGCTCTTATAAAGCTCTGTAAACATATTGTCTATATTCCTTCTCAGATAATTCTATTGCCTCCTCTTCCTCCACATTTAATGAGACCTTTGTTTGTAATTTTGCTTCTAAAACCTTGTCCTGTTTTTTTATTATTTGATTTGAGGTTGCCTGTTGTTTGCCAGACATTTTGAGGTTGTCTTTCACTGTTGATTATGTATTGATTTGTTTCGTCTTTGTTTTATGATTTAATATTTTGAAAAGGTGGAGCTGGTTTATTTATTTTTTTGGTTATTAATTCAGGTATGTTGAGTTGCTGTGCGGTTTTCTTTGTGATGATGAAATCGCTGTGTGGAATGTGGATGTAGGTCTCTGTTTGTCATAAAAATGGTTCAGAATTTGAACCAGGAGGTATTAGGGTGGCTGAATGTGATTTCTTCTATTGGATGAATGAGGGCATTGGTAGAGAAGATGGGAGCAGAAGTGAGAAAGAAGAGAAGCTCCATGTTGCTAGGGGTGGTTTCTAGGGCTTTGAATGGGCTACTAATGATGACATTGTACAGTTATTCACAGGCCCACAGCTCAACTTCAGCAAAGACTCCAGTTGTTAGGGGGTCACCACTTTTCACCAGACTCAGACAAATGCAAAAACCCTGCTACTGAGGCCCCTTGGTGCCAAAAAGCCAACCCAAGACAGCTTCCCATCTCCGTGATCTGCCATAGGAGTTCCTCTCTTGGCCTGTGCACTTGCATTGCTAGCCCATACCATGATCCCTTGTGGGAGTTCTTCACTGGGCCCGCCCACTTGCGCTGCCAAAGATCTCTCCCCTTGGGTTTCAATGGTGCTGGAATCAGGGAAATGCCTGCTCACACCCAGTGGACCCACAATTACTGACAAAATCAAGTGCAGGCCCCTCAGTTCCTAAAAGGTGGCCCAAGACCATTCACTAGTCCACTGTGGGAGCTCCTCCTCAAGCCTGCCCTCTTGCAGCACCAATGGTTTGTCTGCTCAGGTTTCAGCAGCACTGGAAGTGCCAACCCCAGTTACCAATAAAAGCAGATGCTGAAGGTAGATCCTTGGGGTGATCATTGGTGTGTTGGTGTTGTCACTGGTATGCTGGTGTGGTATGTCTTCTTCCTTAACCTAGGGAATTCTCAGATGGCCTTTCTTGCCTGCCAGTTGGTGCTCTGCAGGGTGGATCTCCTGTTCTTGTTATTTTTTCCCTTGTCCCTTTGTCCTTTGTAATCCTACTTCCCTGAGTTTGGCACACCCTGACTCAGTGAGCTGTTCAGAGCACCACAATCCCTAATTCAAACTTCTATACCTAATTTTTCAGGCACTAACATGCTAGAGGGAATTAGCGTGGTGACTACAGACAAAACTCCATTTTGAATCAACCTGGATAATCAGTTCTGCCAAAACTAGAAGCAAACTCACTGCTGTCAAGTTGATTCTGACTCATAATAACTCCAATTTTGTTTCCAAAGTTGTAAATCTTTACTGAAGCAGACTTCCACATATTTCTTCTGCAGAGAAGCTGGTGAGTTTGAACCACCAACCTTTTGGTTAATAGCCAAATGCCTTGACCACTACACCACCAGAGCTCCTTCAGTTTTTCCAGCACCATTTATTAAAGAGATTATCTCTTTCCCATTTAATTAGTTTTGGCTGTTTGTCAAAGATCAGTTGTCCTTAGGTGGATGGCTTTACTTCTTGGTTTTCAATTCTGTTTCATTGGTCTATGTGTCTGTCATTGTACCAGTATCAGGCAGTTTTAACTATGGTTGCTATATTGGAGGTTTTAGATTGGGGAATGTGTGGCCTCCTATTTTGTTTTTCTTTAGCAGTGCTTTACTTATCTGGGGTCTTTTTTCTTTCCATATAAAGTAGTTTTTCCCTCACTTTAAAGAAAGATAATGGAATCTGGATCAGAATTACATTGTATATGTGTATTGCTTTGGATAGTATTGACATATTCACAATGTTAAATCTTGGTTTTTTGCAGTAGTGATTTGCAGTTTTCTTTGTATAGCTCTTTTGTGTCTCCAGATAGATTTATTTCTAGATACTTCATCTTATGTTTGATTATTATAAATGGTGTTGTTTTGCTTTTCAGAGTAATCTTTGTGATTGTAGAGGTATCTCACTGATTTTTGTGGTTGATCTTGTACTCTGTCTCTTTTCTTCTATTAGTTTCAGTAGTCTTGTTGGTTTCTGCAATTACTTACTTATAGGATCATATTATCTGCAAAAAGAAATAGTTTTACTTCTTTCTCAATTAGTTGCTTTTTATTTCCTTTTCTTTCCTTATTTCTATGGCTAAAACTTCCAATATAATTTTGAATAGGAGTGGTTGTAATGGGCATCTTTGTCTGGTTTCTGCTCACACGGGAAATGTTTTCTTTCTCTCTTCATTGCGAATAATGTTGACCATTGGTTTTGCAAATATTCTCTTGATTATGCTGGGTAATTTCACTTCTATTCCTATTTTGCTGTGCATGTTTATAAAGAATGGGTGTTGGATTTTGTCAAATGCCTTTTCTGCATCAACTGATTAGATCATGTGGTTGTTTTCCTTTGTTTTATTTATGTGGTGGATTATGTTGATTGTTTTTCTAATGTTGAACCATCCTTGGATAGCTAGTATGAATCTCAAAAAAAAATTTTTTTGTATGTTTTTGGAGTCTATTGGCTGATTTTTTTTTTTTGAGAATTTTTGCACATATTTCATGAGGAATATTGATCTATAATTTTCTTTTTTAGTGCTTTCTTTGCCTCATTTTGGAATCTGGGTTTTGCTTGCTTCAGGGTGCAGAGTGGTTCAAGAGTGTTCCATTCTTTTCTATGTTCTGGAATAGTTCAAGTAGAACTGATGTCAGCTCTTTGAATGTTTGGTAGAATTTGCTAGTGAAATCATCTGGGTCAGGACTTTTTCTGTTGGATTTTTTTTTTTTTTTAATGACCTGTTCAATTTCTTCTTTTGTGATAGGTCTGTCAACTCTTCTACCTCACATTTTGTTAGTTTGAGTAAGTAGTGTCTTTTTAGAAATTTGTTTACTTCAAAGTTTTCAAATTTGTTGAAGTGCAATTTCTTCATGGTATTCTGTTATAATCCTTTTTATTTTAGTAAGTTCTATTTGATATCATCTATTTTACTTCTTATTCTTGTTATTTACATCTTCCTCCTTTCCTTTGTTAAAGTTGCCAGTGAGTTTTCAACTTTACTAATCCTTTTGTCACTGAAAACAATGGGTTTGCTACTTTAACTTGAATAAGAGTGAGAGAGAGAAGCAAAATAAGTAAGCTGTATTTTATTTCTTTCAGCAAGAAAGGAGACAGAGAAAACAGTTTCTCAAAGAACTGCTTCCATGAGCAAGAGATCAGGGAGCTTTTATGCTTAAGTGAAAATGGGGAAGTTATACATATTCATTGAAATTATGGGAAATTATGTTTTATTTATAAGGAGGTGGGAATGGGTGTGGCAGATGAAAATACAGCTGCACTTTCAAGATGGTGTCTTTTTGGTCAATGTGGCACCTGTGCAGTTTTCTTCGAGGTGGTGGATTCCTCCCTGCTCCTTTGTTGGTGACTGGTTTTCTTAGGTGCCTTTTTGGGTACAGCTGCACATATCTGTTATTCTTTTTTTGTGCTGGCTCTGATCTTTGTGGTTACCACTGAGCTGTAACATGAAGACAAGGAGAAAACCAAAGGCAGGGTGCAGTATCTTTTTGCACTCTGTGGTTAATCACCAAAGTTGTGCAAAACAAACTAGACCTCATAGACATATAAGGAACTTTCCACCCAGCAAGAGCACAATATACATTCTTTTCCATTGCACTAAGTAAGCTAGTAACTCCCCATTCCTTCCTATGCTGTTTGGTTTCATTTTCAGAGAACCAAATTCTAGTCCTGTTGATTCTATTATTTTTCATTTCATTTATTTTTTCTATAATCTTTATTATTTCCTTTCTTTTTATGATGTAAGCTTCTTTTCTTTTGCTGTTCTTTTCTCTAATTGTTGGAGATGTTAGGTTACTGTGTTAATTTTGGTTCTTTTTATTGCTATAATTGTCCTCTGAGCACTGCTTTTGTTTTGCCCTGTTGATTTTCATTTGTTGTTTTCATTCTCATTTAAGGATTTTTTTTTATTCTAAAATTCCATAGTTTTTTAGTTAGGTGTTATTCAGTTTCAATATATTTGATTTTTTTTTTTCCCTCTGATCTTCCTGTTGTTGATTTCTAATTTTATAGCATTGTAATCTGAGAAGATTCTTTGTAGTATTTTGATGTTTTAAAATTTTTTAAGGCTTGCTTTGTGGGTTTACATATGCTGTATTCTGAATTAAAAAAATAAAAAGGCAAGGAAGAAAGAGGAAGGACTTAGAAGAAAGATGAAGCAAAAAGAAAAAGGAAAAAATAAGGTCCTATATCAATGGCAGTGGTGGGGGTTTGATGAGTTGCTGGGTAGGTAGGTGTGAATGGGAGCCATGCCTTTGATACCCAGGAGGCTTTGCCAAGCAAGGGGAAGATCACACTCCTCTGATAGCCAATCACCGATGTGGGTGCTGGTGCAATCCTGGGCAAATGGAGTTGGTTATCTGGTTCTGGCTATGATTGGAATGCTATTTGCAACAATTCAACATGACTGTACTGTTCTAATTGGCAATTACCACTCCATATGCCTCCTTGTCCTCTCATCAGTATTTGATCTACTTCTTTATCCTTTCATTTGAAGTTGTGAGTTCCTGATTTTTCATCTGTAGTCATTTTACTTGGCTTATTTTCTTTGTTGTAGAGGATCTGGATAGAGTATCTGCCTTGTTGGATATTATTTATTACCTTTATTGTGGTGAAAGTATACATATCAAGATATTTCACCAACATAACAACTTCCACATTTACAGCTCAGGGACAATGATAATATTTTTCATGTTGTGCCATTATTATTGCTATTCTTTGCCAAATATTCCATCATCATTAGCATGAACTCTATGCCCTGCAAACAAATGCTTTCCTTTTCCCCTCCCTCTTACCCCTATAACCACTAATAATCTTTGGTTTCTCTCCATATATGTATTTTTTTTCAACCTATCTGGGAATTTCCTGTTCCTCTCCTCCCTTCCCTTGTTACCAACAGAGAAAGTTTCCTTCCATATACAAACCTTTCCTTGACTTTTTACGATAGTGAACTAATACAATATCTGTCCTTCTGTGATTGACTTATTTCACTCAGCATAACGTCCTCCAAGTTCATCCACATTATGCAGTGTTTCACAGATTCTACATTATTCTTTAGTATTGTATAGTATTCCACTGTGTGTATGTACCACAGTTTGGTTATTTACTGTTCTGTTGATGGGCATTTAAATTGCTTCCATCCCTTTGCTGAATAGTGCTGCAATGAACATGTGAATAGTGCTGCAATGAATTGTGAATAGTGCTGCAATGAACATGGGTGTGCATTGTATCTATTCATGTCCTGGCTCTCACTTCTTTATGTGAATTAACTCATTTAAGCAGCACAGGAAGTAGTGGAAGGTTGGTTGAATGTTCTTAGCTGGGATAACCAGAGACTGCCTTCTTGAGTTTGAGATACCTGAGTACTATAAAACCAGAAAACCAAAGTAATTTCTGTTGAGTCAATTCTGACTCATAGTGACCCTGAGGACTATACTTGGTAGGAAAGATTTGGAAGCATTTTGCTGATGATAGTTATATTAGTGATCACAATACTAGTCATAAAGCCTTGGATGGTGGTAATTGCAAATGTCATTATGTTACCTGCAAAGTTCTGGGTCCGTTGCTTGGAGTGACTTAAGCCAAAAAGACAAGGTGAAGCATAAGAAGCACAGCTTTTACTATATTTGTCCACAAGCTGAGACAAAGAGTAAGGTCCCTTAGATTCTTTTATAGGGCGAGAATTACATCATAGTCATGTTGTACATACAATTTCATATGTTTACAGGTTAACCATGGGCAGTGAGGAATTCAAAGATGGCGACCCTTAACATGTCTCATTATAATAGTAGATCTTCACCACGGGTGTGTGATTTACTATGCTACTATCCCTTTTAATCTAGGTTCAGGCTGTAGCTCAGTCAGTGATAATAATCAATGGTGGATGACCTTTTTCTAGCATCTACAAACATTCTGGCCATATTTTTTTTTTTTTAAGTTACATTTCTACTCTTCTTATCTCATTGGGAGTGTAGGGAGAAGGAGATGATCCCCAGTGAGTTCAGGGCAGCACTTTCATTATGTAATGCAGAGCTGCTGAGACACCAGGACACGGAGTTGTTTCAGAGAAGTAGTTTATTAGCACTCCCGGGAGAGGTTCTCGTGTCCTACCATCAAGGCCAGAGAAGTCGTACCCCCAGGCAGGGGGGATAGATTCTTATAGACACAGAGAGGACTTAATTGGAGACACTAAGGAAATGGCAGGGTCCAATTAGCTGTTGGCACGGGTCTACACTTAATTAACATGAGGGGGCTTCACAGGAGGAAGTTTGTCATCATGTGGAACTTTCCAGCCTGGGCAGGTTTTGTCACCTTGGTTGTCTTATCAGGCTGTCTCATCAGGGCCTGACACCCGGAGGAAGCTGCTAACCGAAATGTTGGTGGCTTGAGTTTACTCTGGCCTAACATTCTAACTTCTTTTAATGGATAAAGGGTGACGTGATCCTCTTAGCTTCTTTGTGCAGAACGGGGTCAGAGAGGGAGAGAGGGGTTTCATAGGTTGGGGTCTGAAAAGCTGGGGTCGTCAGTTGGCAACTTGGTGTAAGGATGTAGGAGAAGTTGATTCACCATGACCCGAGATATTTCTTCAAGTCAGCTTTGGAGAAATTTGAGGAGGTAAGGGGTAAAGAAGAAGAAGATGGTAATTAGTATAAATGGGTTTATGAGGGGAAGTAGTTACGCGGTTAATGGGGATTGAAACTACGTGCAAATGGAGAGTTGTTGATTTTGTGTGTATGTGTGTGTGTGTGTGTGTGTGTAGGTTTTCATTCAGATGGTTTAAGGTTCTGTTCTATTAGACCAGATTCATTGATATAATAACAGTATTTTTTCTCAGGAAGATACAAGTTTTACTTTCTGCTGCTGTTAGTAGGTCTAGGGTTTTCCAGTTCTGCAAAGAAACTTGGGCTAAAGAGGTTAATTGTCCCTGGAGGGAGGTTAGGGAGTCTGTAGTGGTTTTTACTAGGAGCTGTAACTGATTTTTTAGTTCTGGTATTGATGTGATACTGTGTTTCAACAGCCAGGGTGGTGGGGGTTAGAGAAAGATTAATTGTGATAGGAAGGAAGGCTGGTGTTTTGTGTTTTTTTTTTTTTTTTGCGCGGGGGTTTAGTCTTGTAGAAAAGATAAAGAATTCAGTTTTTGTGTAGAGTGTAAGTTGAGGAATGAAAGTTACTGGGAGGTATGGATTTTTTGTGGAAGAATTTATGCAAGGAGTTATTGTACTATTACACTAAAAGAAGATATGGTAAATAGTGTGTATAGTTAAGAGTAGAATTGGGGAGGAAGTATACAGGTAGTAAAGAAGAATTAATGAGGGTACTTTTTTTTTTTTTGTACAAAGTGGAGCCAGGAAAAGGAAGGGGTTCGTGTGTGTTTTTGAGAGTCTGTGGATAGAACTTGTAATGTTTGTTTTGCTTGTACTGGTAGGAAGGGGGTGTTACAAGGGGATTGAGTGGAGATTAAAAGTTTTTTGGATAAGAAGTGCTGTATAAGAGGTTTTAGGTTGTGTCGGTGTGTGCGAGAGATGGGAAAATGGGGTTTGGGTGGAAACTGTGTGGGATTCTTTAAATTTACCATAACAGGGGGGTGATGAGAGGCAATGGATGGGGAAGAAGTATTTTATATGTATGGATTAATAAGGTCAGGGGACATGGGGAAAGTTGGTGCTTGCGGGGAGGTAGTAGTTAGTGATAACAGGAGAGAGGTAGAGTGATTCTGAGTTCAAGTTAGAGTGGTTTTAATTTTTGTGAGGAAATTTCATCTCAAAAGGGGGGTAGGGCAGGTTGGTATAACAAGAAATGAGTGTGAGAGAATTTTGTTATTTATTAAATAGGTGATGGGGCCTGTCGTAAGGGGGTTTGAGGGTTGCCCGTTAATTCCCATAACAGAGACTGAGGAAGGGAAACATGGTCCCAAGAAGGAGGGGAGTACAGAATAGGTAGCCCCCATATTAAATAAAAAGGAGATTAACTTACCCACTACCTTATTAGTGACTCTGGGCTCAGCTAGAGTGATTGGGGTTGTTGAGTCCGGGCTCCTTCAGTCGTCAGTGGCCAGGCCCAAGATTGTCAACAGCGGGTTAGTGGATGGGGAGGATGGCCCTCCGTGCTTTGGCACAGAGGGACAGTCACTATTGCAATGTTCTTTTAAACCACACGCTGGACATGGGCCGGGGGCCGGTCGGAGCTGAGGGCAGGATCTGGCCCAGTGCCCTTCCTTACCACACTTGAAGCAGGATTGGGGAGTTGCGGAGGAAGGAGGTCTTCTGTCACTATGTGCTGGCCTCAGGGCAGCTAGCAAGGTGTTGGCCTGCAAGGCAGCCTTCTGGCGGGTCCTGGCTTCCCTATCTGCCTCCGCTTTCTCCTCCTGGGTGTTAAAGACTTTAAAGGCCATGTTTACTAAGTCTCTGATGGGAGTTTGGGATCCCTCTTCAGCTTTCTTTAATTTCTTTCTAATGTCAGGAGCTGACTGGGTTATGACATAAGTGGGTAGGACCATGGCCCCAGCTGGAGAGGAGGGGTCTAGGTGGGTAAATTGGGTGAGGACTTCAGTTAATTGGTTCAGGAAGGTGGCTGAGTTCTCATCTGGAAGTTGGGTAGTCTCTTGGAGTTTGTTAAAATTAATTGCTTTATGAGAGACAGTTTGCAGACCTGCCAGGTGGCATTGGAGTATTTTATTTCTGTGGGACTGCCTGGTGTGTCTGGACTGGGTGTCTGGAGAGGAAAGCGTGGGAAAGGTAGAGGAGGAGGTGGTGTTGGGGAGGTAGATGAAACGGGAGGACAGGGAACTGTAGGGGTAAGGGGAAGGAAGGGCAGTGCTACCTGGGGGAGAGGGGGTTGTGTTGCAGCTACCTGGGGGGTAGGGACAGGCTTTCCAGTGGGTCAGAAAAGGTGGAAGAGGAGATGGTTGGGTTGGTTTCTGAGGGGGAGAGAGGTGTGGGTTTACAAGGTTTGGGGTTTTTGTAGGCAAGGAGAATCTGGGTGGTATTATATTTTTTACACAATGAGGGTCGGGAGTGCAAATAAAAGAAGACTTGGACATAGCGGACTTCCGGCCATTTGCCTGTGTGTTGGTAAAAATTGTCTAAGTCTGTAAGGATATTAAAGTCAAAAGTCCCGTGCTCTGGCCAGGGAGAGCTATTGTCTAGCGGATATTGGGGTCACGTTGTGGTGGATTAAAAGATGTGGCGTTTGGGGCAGATGTCTTGGTCTAGTAGTAAGGTCTGAAGGTTCGTTAATAAACACCCCAGAGGGGTTGTTGGATCTATTTTGGAGTTTTGATTACCCATTGGTTTTGAGCTTTTCAGATAGGGCCACCAGAACTCTATGGCAACTGGACTGTTTTGCATAGGTGGACATCTCCGCCTGATGCTAGACAGTTGAACGAGGGGTACACCCTCAGGGGAGGTAGGATGTCAGGCCTCCCCGAGCAACCAAACTCCCGGACCATGAGGAGTTTCTGACATGGTACCACGATTTTTCTGGGGTTCCTGGAACCCTGTGCCAGTGATGCAGAAAACTCCGGAACAAAACTCAAACCTTTGGGCAAGTCTCTTCTCCAAAAGTAATCCACAGGAGATATTAAAAGAGGAAAATAATCACACTGGAGACATGAAAAGAGGAAAGTAATCACACTAGAGACATGTCCCAAGGACCAGTCAGATGCCCGGTTTTCTGCTCCCCTCTTGGGGATTTAAGTGAGTCTTTGGCTAAGGTGTCTCCGTATAAACACCGGAGCGGAGGGCAGAGCCACACCGTTGTGCCGATCTGACTTCACATGGAAATCAACCACTCAGATTCCGTGACTTAGATCTTGGAGCGTCACAGAAACATTCGCAGAACTTCTCAGTCAGACGCAGACAGGTTACAACAGAACTAATTTAAATTGTCTGGTAGTAGGCACTGGTTCATTGCTGAGTTAAAAAATTAAAATGGCCCACAGGATGGAGGACAACAAAATACAAAATGTATGTCCTCTGGTGGGCATTGAGTAAAGGGTAAGATGTGACTTACCGGTGGTGGATGCAGGGGGCCGGAATTCCCTGGTCCGGAGGGAAGAGGGAGAAGAGGAATAAGAATTCCCTCAAGTTCTACTCCTCTTCCCGGGTTTTGGCACAAAATGTAATGCAGAGATGCCAAGACACCAGGACATGGAGTTGTTTCAGAGAAGTAGTTTATTAGCACTCCGGGGAGAGGTTCTCGTGCCCTAGCATCAAGACCAGAGAAGTCGCACCCCTGGGCAGGGGGGATAGATTCTTATAGACACAGAGAGGACTTAATTGGAGACACTAAGGAAATGGTAGGGTCCAATTAGCTGTTGGCACGGGTCTGCACTTAATTAGCATGAGGGGGCTTCACAGGAGGAAGTTTGTCATCATGTGGGACTTTCCAGCCTGGGCAGGTTTTGTCACCTTGGTTGTCTTATCAGGTTGTCTCATCAGGGCCTGACACCCGGAGGAAGCTGCTAACTGAAATGTTGGTGGCTTGAGTTTACTCTGGCCTAACACATTAAGGGCCAAGAGACCAAAGAAATGACCTGGAGACATGCTCTGTGACATAGATTTATTGGAACTTACTTACAGGAGTCCAGGGGTAGTAGGCTGGACAGACAGGAGAATAAAAGAGAGAAAACCACACGATCTTAAAGCTACAGGCAGTTTTTATGCTTAAGTACACAAAAGGGGCAACCTGCCAGGCTTACACGACCTTTGACTCTCATTCCTGTACCTCCGCCTTCCAGGAAGTAGAGCTTTGGTCCAGGTGTCATTGTAAATTTCTCCAGGCTGTTTCAAGGCCTGGCATACAGCCCTGATGCATGCCTGCAAAAACAATGATCAGAATGAGGCAGCCTGATATCTTTAGAGTGGTGTCATCAGGACCTTTGCCATATGTAGATATGCGTAGTGTTTATCCTACAGGAAAGAACCTTGAGAAACCCGCCCAAGAACACTGCGCATTTTTTTAATGAAACACTGTGCATTTTCTAATGAATACTGTGCACTGTTTTAGGGAAATGCTGTGCATCATTTATAATGATAAGGTGAAGGTCTTTTATGAGAAAAGAGAAGTTTTAGTGGGTTCCCCTTCTGATTTTACAATAGTGGTAATAGTTTATTTAGGATTATGTTCAGATAGATAAGTAGTCAGTTAAACTAAAGAAGTGGGGTCTCCTATATCTTTCAAGGAATTTAGAACTGCCTTTTGGGCCAGCATCACTCTGTCTCTCCTACCAAGTTGCAGGTGAAAAAAAAAAAAAAAAAAAACCTCACTTCTGTCAAGTTGGATCCAACTCATAGTGACCCCTCCTTGGGGTTCCGAGTGGTATCACTACAGAAATATATTGCCCAACCTTCCTTCCAAGGAGTGGCTGGTGGGTTTGCACTGCCAGCCTCTGGTTAGCAGTCAAATGCCTAGAGAAGCTGAAACTGTGAGCACGAAGACCTGCTGATTTTCTAAGTACCTGTATGTTCAAGAGACCAAGGAGGAAAATCAGACATTTAATAAATTGACCCTGCCCCACAAAGATATGTGATCCAGGACTAACAGGCACCTAACCATCTCAACAACCAGAGTGGTCAATTTTCCTCATAGAGGGAGGACAGTTGTAGAAAGGAATAAGAAGAATTTACTTCATGATTGTCCCATTCATGGAGACTGGAGTAGAAGACTCCTGTAGAAACAAAAAGCCCAGGAAGTAAAATATTCCATTGAGCAGTCACAATGGAAGCTCAAGCTACAATGTACATTTCATACTTTTTAAAATAAAAAAAATTGACCTTCCAGTACTTATATTGGTAAATTTTATTTTTCTTCAGTGTAAATTTTATTTTACTCCAAAAGAAAAAAATAGCTCAATTTAATTTTGGTTTTATAAAGGATTCATGATCATTATATATATGCTTTATAATACAGAAAAGCATAAGAAAATAAAAATTCAACATAAGCTTATCAACCAATGATCTTTCCAGATATTTCTCTGTGCATACGTACTCACATGTGCATGCATGCATGTACACGCACATATAAACACACATACTCACCTTGAATAGGAGGAGCAAGTTCCCTAAATAAACCCGGTGCCCATGAATTTCGCCTTTCCTCTTCCTGTTGGCATATTTCGGCCTCAGAACAAATCACCACCCCCATTGAGACTTGATGTTTTTTAGCAAGATTAAAAAGATACAATTCTGGGGTAGCCACCTCCCAGGAAGTCAAGGGGGCAAGGGGCAGTAGAATGTTTGTTAGCAAAGTTAAAAAGATACAATTAGTCACATGGGCTGGGGGTATAAAATAACTAGGAGAGGAAATTTCCTTTGTTGCCTCAGCTATGGTGTAGGTGGGGCACATACAGCATAAGTTTACAGTTGACCTAAGTAGACCAACCCTGGCCAAGGGGAAACCAGCAATAGGTAAGGTCCCATTTAAGCCTCTCATTCATGGCACAAAGTATGGTGTGCAAGGAAAACTCATCATCTCTGCCCAGACAACTTTTTTTTAGGATTTGGGTGAAGATTTACAGAGTAAATTCACTTTTCATACAGCAGTTCACATATACTTTGTCTCATGTCATTGACCAAAAT
>NW_006921750.1:458789-463958 GCF_000298275.1 Orycteropus afer afer | reverse complement strand
GGATTGCCCAACCTTCCTTCTGAGGAGTGGCTGGTGGGTTTGAACCGCCAGCCTTCTGGTTAGCAGTCAAGTGACTTAGCCACTATGCTACCAGAGCTGGTATATAGGGTGTAGTAATAAGAAGAATGTCATACCTTTTCAGTCTTGCATGCCCCAAGTGTCCTTGGGGTTTCTGGAAAGCTGAACGTGTTCGTAAGCCCCAGAAGTCTGCAAGAGCTCTGTCTCTTTATATATCCAAAATAGTGAAGCCCTTTTTTAAACCTTCAAAATGGCGGTGCCCTCTGGACCGGCAAAAGACCACAGCTCAGCCCACCCTTCTCTTCACCTTCTCCGTTTGTTCCCCAGCCACCGTGCACAGTCCTTCATACAGTCCCTGGCTAGCAGGGGAATTTTTAGGTTAATTCTTAGGTCCTTCCACCACTTGGGAATCTCCAAGCCGTCTGTACTGTCCTGGTCACTCAGGTCGCTGCCAGACCGCAGCTCTGTATGTCTCCTTTTTTTGGTATTTTCACACAAATTATTCTGCTAATTGAGGTTTAGTCCACTTCTGTATCCTTCCCTTCAAGGCTCTGGAGTTCAAGATTATATTCTGTGTCTGTGTTAATTGGTTTCCCTTTTCTTTGTTGAAGAGGGTCTGTGCAGTCCTTCTGCATAGTCCACCATCTTGCCGAACCTTGTTTCCAACTCTTGCATTCCAGTCACCAGTGATAATTAACACATCTTTATTTCATGTTCAGTTCATTTCAGACTGCAGAAGTTGATAAAAATCTTCAAATTCCTAATCTTTGTCTTTGGTGGTTGGTGCATAAATGTGAATAATAGTCATATTAATGGGTCTTCCTTTTAGGTGTATGGATAGTATCCTATCACTGACAGCATTGTACTTCAGGACAGATCTTTAAACATACTTGGTGATGATGAGTGCTACGTATTCCTCTTCAAAATATCATTCCTGACATAGTAGATCATATGGCTGTCTGATTCAAAATGGCCAAAACCAATCCTTTTCAGCTCATTACTGCCTAGGATATCAATCTTTATGAATTCCATCTCATTTTTGACAACTTCCAATTTTCTTAGATTCATAATTTGTACATCCCATGTTTCTATTATTAATGGATGTTTGCAGCTGTTTCTTCTAAATTTGAGTGGTGCCACATCAGCAAATGGAGGTCTTGAAAGCTTTATCTTATCCATATGAGTAAGGCTGGTTTCACTCTTATGATGCAGCTCTTTCCCAGCCCTATTTTGAGAACCTTCTAACCTAAGTGACTCAACCTCCTCCTCTATATTGGACAATGTTTCCAGACTATTCATACAATTGCACAGTAATATATCACACAGTGTTTCTCTGCTATTCATAAGGTTTTCCCTGGCCAATTCTTTGAGAAGTAGATGGCCTCTTCCTTCTTCCTAGTCTATCTCAGTCTGCAAGCCAGGCTGATACCTGTGCACCCTTTATTATGTTGAGGAATCTCCCTTCTATTCCTATTGTGCTGTGCACACTACTGGGTTTGTTACACCCGTGGTGCAGCCTCAAGACTCACAGCAACACGTCATCATAGTAGGACAAACTGAGAGACAAATTTGTCTCCCTTAGGTGTTGGAAGCCTCTCCAACCTCCCCTTACCTGGATCCCTACAGCTGACTAATTGCTCTATCCCGGTGCCTCTGGTCTTTTACTCTCCTCCCGTTTTCCTGCCTTGCCACTTTGGGGTGTGGCCTGGGTTTCCTCCACTCACCTGGATCCCTGTGGCTGACTCCCCACTCTGTCCCAGTCCCCTTAGCCTTTTACTCGCCTTTCTCCTGCTTTCCCACCTTGCCCCTTGTGGGCCATGGCCTGGGTTCCCTCACCTCCCCTGGATCCCTGTGGCTGAGTCCTCCTTGAATCGCTTAGGTTTCCTATATATAGGATCATATCATCAGCAAACAGGGATAGTTTTACTTCTTCCTTACCAATTTGGATGCCTTTGATTCCCCTTTCTTGCCTTATTGCCCTTGCTAGGACTTCTAATACATTGTTGAATAGGAGTGGTGATAGAGGACATCCTTGTCTCATTCCTGTTTGCAAGGGGAATGATTTCAGTCTCTCTCCATTGAGAATAATGTTGGCTGTTGTTTTTGCCTGTATGTCCTTTAGGCATTTGACTGCTAACCAGAAGGCTGGTGTTGAAACACACCAGCCACTCCTCAGAAGGAAGATTGGGCAATTTACTTCTGTAGTGATAATGTCTCCGAAACCTAAGGTGGGTTCACTATGTGTTGGATCTGACTCGAAGGCAGTGAGTTTGGTTTTGAGTTTTGCACTTTCTTATATTGAGGAATTTCCCTTCTGTTCCTATTTTACTGAGAGTTTTTATCAGGAATGGATGTTGGATTTTATCAAATGCCATTTCTGCATCAATTGATATCATCATATGTTTATTTCCCTTTGTTTTATTTATGTGGTGGATTTTTTTCCTAATGATTATTTGATTATTTTTCTAATGTGGATCTATCATTGCATGAACCCCACTTGCTCATAATGTGTTATTTTTTGGATATGTTGTTGACTAGGATTTTGTTGAAGGTTTTTGCATCTGTATTCATGAAGGATATCATTTTCAGTGATGTCTTTGCCTGGGTTTGATATCAAGGTTATGCTTGCTTTGTAAAATGAATTTGGGAGGATTTCATCCTTTTCTATGTCCTGGAATAGCTTGAGTAGGATTGGTGTCAGTTCTTGTCTGAATGTTTGGTAGAATTCTCCTGTGAAACCACCTGGGCCAAGTTTTTTGTTGTTGTTGGCAATTTTTTTTATGACCTGTTCAATTTCTTGTTTTGTTATGGGTCTGTTCAAATTTTCCAGCTCAGTCTGTGTTAGTTTAGGTAAGTAGTGTGTTTCTAGAAATCTATCTCTTTCTTCTAGATTTTACAATTTGTTCTTTGTTGTTGTTGTTGTTGGTATGTGCTGTCAACAGTTCTTCATAGTATCCTGATATTATCCTTTTTTATTTCCATTGGTTCTGTTGTGATATCACCCAATTTTTTTCTTATTCATGTTTCTTATTTGAGTTATTTGTATTCCATCCCTCTTTTCCTTTGTTAAACTTGCCAGTAGTTTGTCAGCTTCTTAATCTTTTAAAAAAACCAACTTCTAGTCTTGTTCTTTTTTTTCTTTTCTTGTCTTTCTATTTTCTGTTTCATTCATTTCTGCTTGAATCTTTATTGCTTCTTTTCTTCTGGTGACTGTAGGATTTTTTTGCTGGTCCTTTTCTAATTGTTGGAGATGTTGGGTTAAGGTGTTTATTTAGGCTTTTTTGATGTGTGAATTTATTGCTGTAAATTGGCCTTTGATCACTGCTTTTGCTGTGCCTCAAATATTTTGGTATGTTGTGTTTTCATTGTTTTATAATTGAAATAATTTTTCAATTTCATTTTTTTGTTTCTTCTATTACCCAGTTATTTTAAAGGAGGGTCTTATTCAGTTGCCATGTGTTTGCTGTTTTCCTGTTCATATTTCTATTGTTTATTTCTAATTTATAGCATTGTGGTCTGAGAAGATGTTTAGCAATGTTTCAATGTTTTTAAATTTATTGAGGTTTGCTTTGTGGCCTTACCTATGGTCTATTCTGGAGAATATTCCATGTGCACTGGAAAAGAATGCATATTTTGCTGTTGTTGGGTGAAGTGGTCTGTAGATACCTATAAGGTCAAGTTGGCCGACTGTATTGTTTAGTTCTTCTTTGTTGAATTTCTTCCTAGTTCTATCTTTCATTGAAAGTGGTGTATTAATTAAAGTCTTCTGCTATGACTGTGGAGTCATCTATTTGTCTTCTCAATTCTGTTAATGTCTGATATATACATTTTGGGGCTATTTCATTGGATGTGTATATATTTATTATTGTTATGTCCTCTTGTTCAATTGATCCTTTAATCATTATATAATGTCCTTCCTTGTATCTTATTGTGGTTTTTGTCTTAAAGTCAATTTTATCGTAAATTAATATTGCCACTCCTGCTCTTTTTTGATTGCCATTTGTTTGATATATCTTTTCGCAACCTTTGATTTTAGTCTATTTTTGTCTTCATCTCTAAGGTGTGTCTCTTGTAGACAGCATATTGGTGGATTATGTTCTGTTATCCAGTCTGCAACTCTCCATCTCTTGTGGAGAGTGGTGTGTTTAATCCATTGGCATTCAATGTAATTATCAACAAGAATGAATTTCTTGATGTCATTTTTTTTTATGTGTGGTGTTGCTGATTTCTTTGTTATATATAATTTTCTGTGTTAAGCTCATTTTGTTTATGAATCTTGTTATCATTTCCTTCATTGCTATTGTTTTAGTATTTGCCAAATATTTCTGCTTATTCTCTTTTTTATTTTGATGTGAAGGTTACCTTTGAGGTTACTCTGTGATTTATAATTTTCTTTCCAAGTTTAGAACAGTCTGTTTCATCTTGCAATTGTCATGACTTTCTCACCATTTAGAAGTTCTGTAAATACACTAATTATTCACTCTTTTAGGTTTGTAATTATTCTCATTTGCCAATTGATGTCTCTGATTCCCTCTTTACAATCTTGTAATCTTATTTTACTTTGGGTTCTCCAATTTGAATGCCTTTGATTTCTCTTTGTTTTCTTATTTCTCTGCCTATTACTTTTCAATGTAGTGTTGAATGGAAGTGTAGATTGGGGGCATCCTTGTCTGATTCCTGTTTGCAAGAGGAATGCTTTCAGTCTCTCTCCATTAAGAATAATGTTAGCTGTTTGTTTTACATATATGCCTTTTATTATGTTGAGGAATTTCCCTTCTATTCCTATTGTGCTGAGAGTTTTTGTCAGGAATTGGTGTTGTATTTTATCAAATGCATTTTCTGTATCTATTTATATGATTGTGTTAGATTGGGTTCTCTAGAGAAACACACACACACACACACACACACACACACACAAACCCAGCAAGGTATATATATATATATTTAGAGAGAGATATTTATCTTAGGCAAATGGCTCACAAGCGTATAGAAGTTGACAAGTCCAAGCTGCAAAGTCTGTCTCTGTAGGAGGTGGGGCTTGCAGCCGCCTTTTTTTCCGCAAGCACAGCAGAGCTGAGAGATTCAAGCTGGCATGCAGTATATTGGTTGTTGTTTCCAATAAAAGATGAATCCGAGATCTCCAGGGGAGCG
>NW_006921750.1:418044-427116 GCF_000298275.1 Orycteropus afer afer | reverse complement strand
TGATATTTCCAATCGCCTCGTATGCATGTGAGAGCTGGACAATGAATAAGGAAGACCGAAGAAGAGTTGATGCTTTTGAGTTGTGGTGCTGGCGGAAAATGCTGAAAGTACCATGGACTGCTAAAAGAACTAACAGATCTGTCCTAGAGAAAGTGCAGCCAGAATGCTCCTTGGAAGCAAGAATGGCCAGACTTCGTCTCACGTATTTTGGTCATGTTGTAAGAAGGGACCATTCACTGGAGAAGGATGTCATGCTTGGTAGGGTGGAGGGTCGACGAAAGAGGGGGAGGCCTTCAACAAGATGGACTGACACGGTGGCTGCGATGATGGGCTCAAGTATGGCAGGGATTGTGGGGCTGGTGCGGGATTGGGCAGTGATTCGTTCTGCTGTGCATGGGGTGGCTATGAGTTGGAAACGACTCGACGGCACTTAACAACAACAACAACATAACATCCCTCCCTCCAATCTTTTCCTTTTTCAAGGTAAGAGAGAGGGATCCAGGCAAGCTGAGAGTGATCCTGTTGTACAGAAGGCCAGCTGATGCCTTCTAACAGATGAATCGTTAAATAGTACATCAGCTAGTGAAAGGGGGATGGGAATGTTGGAAGAGGAGATGGCACAGGCAAATGCATGTTGCAGTTGGGCATTTTCAGGTTATTCTGTGTGGCTGGCTTATAGGGATCCTAAGGAGTTAAGTGGGAGAAGTCACTGAAAAGGCTGGCAGCTCCCCCTCCTACATAAAGAGCTTTGTATATGATCCTAAGGCATTCAGAATTTATGTCGAGCAGGCAGAGAACCACAAAGGATAGTGCCACATGCCAGTTGAAAACTCTGTTCTTTCTTGATGCTATAAAATGAGGAGGATGGCATATGATTGCTAAAATTATGTTGATCTGAGAATCTAAATGTGACTCTTAACTTAGTTAAAAAGGGGTAACATGGATTTGAGAAGTTACTATTTATGTAAAAGTCCACAAAATGAGGATGTTCCTCAGTAAAGGCTTTTTCCTGTCTTTCTCATCCTGAATTCATCTCTTCTACCCTCTATCTTGCCTCTCTTGACTTTATTTCCATGTTTCACTGTTTGGCCATGCTGGCATTTTTGGTGAATTTCCAATTTACCCAGTCCATATATCAGCTTGAACTTTCTGATGATTTCTCTCACATAAGTTCTCTGCCAGCCTTTCAGACATTTTCCCATTTAGCTTACTTGTGTCTTCTCTTGTTCTTGTGCAGTGGGGACCTTCTCCACTGCCTGAACCTATGGTCTTTTACCTATGAATGCCTTGTGTATTACTGTGCACTATTTCTTTGGTGTAATCTTCTATTTTTCGAAGAGCTGTATATTCAGTGTCACAGGCAGAATTCTACTATGGCCTCAGGATCCTTACATCCTGGTGTATACATCATGTATTATCCTTTCTCCTTTAGCATGGGCAGACCTGTGAATATGGTAGGCTATCATATTATTGTTATTTGCCGTCAAG
The DNA here is from genome assembly GCF_000298275.1 of Orycteropus afer afer. NCBI lineage: Eukaryota > Metazoa > Chordata > Mammalia > Tubulidentata > Orycteropodidae > Orycteropus > Orycteropus afer. Next base: position 425,628 of record NW_006921750.1, on the reverse strand, counting down.
TCATAGTGACCCCTCCTTGGGTTTTTAAGGCAGTATCACTATGGAAGATTTCCCAACCTTTCTTCTGAGGAGTGGGTGGTGAGTTTAAATCGCCAGCCTTCTGGTTAGCAGTCAAGTGCCTCAGGCACTATGTTACCAGAGCTCATAGGCTATCATATTAGTGGATTACTAATCAGTTGACTTTGTGTGAATCTTAAAGGGAGATTATTCTAGTTGACTCTGACCTAATCAGGTGAGCCACTCAAGAACTCAGATTAAAATAATTAGAAATCATTCTGCTAACCTTGAAGAAACAAACTGCCATATTGTGGAGAGGACCATGTGGTAGGGGAATGAATGGTGGGGGATTCTAAGAGCCGAGTCTGGGCCCCAGTGATAACAAGTAAAAAAAGTGGGGACCTCAGTCCTACACCTGAAAAGAACTGAATTCTGCCAACTTTGAGCCTCAGATAAAATTGCAGCCCACCTGGATTTCAGCCTGTGAGACCCTGAACAGAAAATTCAGTTAAGCTATGCTTGGACTTGTGACCCATAAAACTATGAGATTGTAAATAGGTTTTGTTTTAAGCTTGTTACACAGCAATAGGAAACTAATACATTCAATTTTCTGTATTAAAATGTAGAACAGAAGTTTTCAATCTTTTCTCTCAGGGCACTCCAGAAGGAACAGATAAAGAGTATCAGTAACATTGGCTCTTCACAGTAGGGACTTTTCCCTCAGGATGGGAGAGAGAATCCCAAGAGCTCTCTAATGTAAAGAACTGAGACATTTTATCTCACTTTTGCTAAATATCAAAACACTATAAATAAAGATGAATTTTTACCTTGATGGCCTTTCTATGGAGGGGGAGTAACATAGAAGGGGGGCAAGAAATGTTGTAAGTGATGGTGATGAAGTATAAATAGGATGGCTGGAAAAGGCCTTAATGAGAACAGTGGCTGTGGTGGTAGTGGAGTGCAGATCACACTACAGACACTGCCAGAGGAGCTACTCCAAAATTACAGTGTATAAATTTTGTGCAGTGTTTCAGCAGAAAATATTATTTTTAAAAAAAAATCTCTGTAGTTATTTATAGTTACAAAAACATTTTTCATAAGCCCTGTTTACATCTATCAATATACCTACAATGTTAAAACTCTATGTTAATTTACTTTTTCAGCCTCCTAATGGGCTCTAGTCAGAGTTGTCATTATTACACAATTACAATGATGCTTCTAATTACGTGGTTACATCTGCATGCACTACAAGCACACACTGTTGCTTTTGTTGCTCTCATGGTATTTTTATACTTGCTGATTTTGTCAAATTTTCTAGTGTTTTAGCTACAATATTATGGTTATTAGTATTTGTGAATCTTTAACTTTTTTGAGAATGATGTAGTAATTAAAAGGAGAAAAATCAAAAAGGCTCTGTTTAGTTGCTAATAATTTTGTAACTAATGTTGTAATTCAATGTAGAAAGATTTTACATAACATTTTTTTGTTAGCATTCACATAATCTAAGAAATATTACATTTAAGCAACTTGCAACTATTTATCACATGTTATTCTGTTATTAAAACTGATAATAAACATTACTAAAAATTCTGTGTGGTCTGATATGGAAGGAGGTACATGGGTGGTGGTGGTGGTGATGGTGATACCACGATTTATCACATTGGGTGATACCAACCCTAGTGATGCCACTGACTGAGGTTTCTCCTCCCCTTCAATTAGTATATACTTTACATAAATGTATTTTAAAATTTTTAATGAGATATAATTTACAAAATCTACAATTCGCTCATGGAAAGTATACAGTTCTATAGTTTTCAGTATATTCCTCGAGATGTGCAAAGATGACTTTTGAGTAAAGATCTGAAGAAAGAGGGAATCTGCAGGAATATAGGGTTGGAGTTATATTCCCATCAGCAAAAGAGAAATCACGTTGTGAATGAGACCATGCCTGATGTCCTGAAGAGCAAGGGGTCAGTGTGGCTGGTGTGGAAAGGACAATGTATAAAGGAGAAAAATAATGAGGAACCCATTGGATATGTCTGTGACTGAGATGGAAAGCCACTCCCTAGACATTTTGAGTTTTGCCAGGGTTACCTGGCTTCAGTGTCGAGGACAGGCTACAGAAGGGCAAAAGCAGAAGAGAGACCATTTAACAGACCACTGCAATAATCCAGGCAAAACATGATTGAAACTTAGACAAGAGTGCTGCCAATAGGGGAGATGAGAAATGGTTGATTTCAAACTGATTTTAAATGAAAAGCCAACAGACCAAATGACACCAAGAGCTTTGGCCTGAGACTGAAAGAATGGAGGTGACATTAATGAGATGGGAAGACTACAAAATAAATTGGTTAAAGGCAAATATCAGGGATTCCATTTGAATAGGTTGAGGTTAAGATGCCCTTGTTGTTATGACCCGACTCATAGCGACCCCTCCTTGGGTTTCCAAGGCCTTGAACTGGGTTTGAACTGCAGTCAAGTGCCTCAGGGACTATGCTACCAGAGCTCCCTAAGATGCCCTTAGGCTATTCAAATAGAGGTCTCAAGCAGACTGTAGAAGGGAGAAGTCTCGATTAAAGACACAAATCTGAATCCTTCAGCTTCTGTGGAAAATAGTTTGGTGGCTCCTCAAGAAGTCAAATATGGAATTACTATAAAACCAAACAAAATGCACTGCCATTGAGTTGATTCTGTCTCACAGTGACCCTTTAGGACAGAGTATATCTGCCCCATAGGGTTTCCAAGGCTGTACATCTTTATGGAAGTAGACTGTCTCATCTTTCTCCTGTGGAGCTCTGATGTATTTGAACTGCCAATCTTTTCATTAATAGTCAAATACTCCTAGGTATATATCCAGAAGAATTGAAAGTAGATACTCTAAAAGATACGTATACACTAACGTCCATAGTAGCACTATATAGCCGAAAGGTGGAAAAACCAAAATTCCTACCAAAAAATGAATAAATAAGCAAGTTGTGCTATATACATATAATGGAATATGATGAAGCCATTAAAAAGATTGAAATATTGACAAATGCTACAGTATGGATGAACCTCTCAAACATTATGTGGAGTATGAGAAGCCAGATACAAAGGTCACATATTGAATGATTTCATATTTATGAAATATACAAAATAGGTAAATCATAGAGATGGATAGCATATTGGTAGTTGACAGGGGCTGGGGAGGGGGGAAGAGCAAAATGAGGACTGATTGCTTAATGAGTACATGGTATTCTAGGGTGATAAAATGTTTTGGAACTAGACAGAAACAGGGGTTGCACAGATTGTGAATATGCTAAATGCCATTGAATGATACACTTTAAAATTGTTAATTTTATGAGAATATGACCTAAAAAACATATAATTCTGGCAACTGCCAGCATATTGGTGATATTTGAATGAATGTTACTTGGAAACTTTGGAGCTGTTTCAGAATAGGGATACAGCTTTGCCCATACTGCAAAGTGCAGATAAAAACAAGACATGAACACAAGAGAAGGAAGTTTTCACAGTTCAGTCTCCAAAATAAATTTTAAGAAAGGAAAAACGCTCATCAGTTTGGTTACTTATTTTCAATCATTATTTTTTGTTTGTTCTGTCCTACAATTATGTCTCTCCACATAATTAAAGGTTATCAGAACAGGATCTGGATTGGAGAGTTCCTGTAGACACTTCCATCCACAGCCTCTTACACTAGTTTAATCAACGTAATTGTCACCTTCAAGAGCCCTTCTAGCTCCCTGTGTTCTTGGTTTGCAACTTTGAGGGAAGCATCATGTAGCTTCTGATAACCTAATACAGAGATATGGAACTTTTGGGGAGCAACTTGTGGAGTTACAAAGTAGGTCTAGCCAGTTGACACTGAAGAAGGAATCTTTAAAGCATTGCTGGAGTGATCCTGGAGGTACCTGGCAGGGATTCCTGGTTGAAGGGCTCTTTCTCAAGTTGTTTAATGCTTTCCTGTATGAAAATGGCCTTCTTTGTGGATGTAGCTACAGAAATTGGTACCTAATAGAAAACAAAACAAAAAAGCATAAAGGTTATTGTTGTTGTTATATGCCTTTGAGTCGGACCCGACTCATAGCGACCCCTCCTTGGATTTCTGAGGCAGTATCACTACAGAAGTAGATTGCCCAACCTTCCTTCCAAGGAGTGGCTGGTGGGTTTGAACCACCAGCCTTCTGGTTAGCAGTCAAGTGCCTTAGGCACTATGCTACCAGAGCTCCCAAAAAGTTTATTTGCAAAGACCAAAATACTCTCAGGTACGGCAAGTTATTTAGAAAGAGCTAGAAACCTCTGGTTCATGCCTGCAATTCCATCCATATTTGTCCACCCAGTGAGGCCCAATTCAAGTTCTCCTCTTTCACACTGTCCCAGCCCACATCAACCCACTGCCTCTCAAAGAGTTGCATTTAATTTCTGTACCATTTATTTAGTGCCCAATATTAACATGGTACTGGGATTTCAAGAGTTAGTGTCATTCCCCTATTCCAAAAGATCAAAGAAAACTGAATACTTGTTTGTATCTCACTTTAGGCCCATCACAACAGTCTGTTTTTGTGCTTAATGAGGATTTTTTGAATGGATGATTCTCTTTCATCCCTTCCAGTAAATAGGCCACCACATTCTATCATATCTTAATTTGGAACTACTGCTAGTAATTCCAAAATGAAACTGAACAAGAAAATTACCTGAGGAACTTGATAAAAATACACATTCCTGGTATTTTCCTGATCTATGAATTCAATTGATCTAGGATGAAAAGTAGGGATGTGTATTTTTAGAAAGTATTTCATTTTATTCTAATGTAGCTAGACATTATTCTTCAATCTTTGAACCATTAGCAAATTCAATTACTCTTTATTCCTACTATGTGTTCCAACTGTACAAAACATGGAATTACATCATTATTATTTTCACTCAACAGTATAATAGGAAATCTTTCTAGGACAATAAATATAGATCTACATCACTGTTTGCAAAGCCACATAGTATTCTATTTGGGTGTGTATGTGAATATATGTGTATGTATATATCTCTATCTTTTTCAAGTGAATTCTAACTTATAGTCACCACATGCACATCAGAATAAAACACTGCCCAGTCTCACACCATCCTCACAATTCTTTTTATGTTTCAGCCCATTGTTGCAGTCCATCTAATTGAGGGTCTTCCTCTTTTTTGTTGACCTCTACTTTACTCCACACGCTGTTCTCCAGGGACTGGGCCCTTCTGATAATATGTCCAAAGTAAGTAAGACAAAGTCTCACCATCCTCACTTCTAAGGAACATTCTGGCTACATTTTTTTTTTTTTTTCCATGAGAGATTTGTTTGTTCTTCTGGCAGTCCATGGGATAGTCAATATTCTTTGTCAACACAATAATTAGAGTACATTAAATCTTTGCTTTTCCTAATTCATTGTCCAGAGTGGCATGCATATGAAGCTATTGAAAATACCATGGCTTGGGTCAGGCATACCCAAAAAGATCCACAAAGTCAATCTTTGCTTTTAAACACTTCAAAGAGGTATTATGCAGCAGATTTGCATAACACAATACATCGTTTCATTTCTTGACTGCTGCTTTCCTGGGTGCTGATTGTGGATTGAAGTGAAATGAAATCATTGACAAGTTCAGTTTTTCTCTATTTATCATGATGTTGCTTATTGGTCCAGTTGTGAGGGATAGTACAGGTAAGGCAATTTGCTGCTAACCAGAAAGTTGGTGGGTCAAACCCACCAGCTGCTCTGTAGGAGAAAGATGAAACAATCTACTTCCACAAAGATTCACAGCCGTAGAACCCAATGCGGGTTGCTATGAGTCGGAATCGACTTGATGGCAGTAGGTTTGTTTGGGAAGTGTAATCCAGACTTAAGGCTGCAGTCTTTGAGCTTCATCAGTAAGCACTTCAAGTCCTCTTCTATATACAGTGAAACTTATGAGAGCTAGAACTCGGGACTGCCTTGTTTTTCCAAGTCTTTTAAGTTTTCCACCTTTGACAAGGGTCAGTTTTACCACTTTTCTATCACTCTCTATTAAGAATTTTACCTTATAAAATCCCAGAAAGCATTTCTTTATAATTTTGTAGGACTGGAAAAAAAATTAAACCAATTTTTTTTTGTTTATTACCTTTTCATTTTATATTTGATTTGACTGAAAGTTTATAGAGCAAATTCATTTTTCATTCCACAATTCACACACATTTTGTATTGTGACTTTCATTGCAATCCCCGCACTGTAACAGTACTCTTCTCACTTCCTCCCTGTGTTTACCAATTCCCTTCATCTTTCTTTCCTATCTCTTCCTGCCTTCTGAGCTAAATCCCTGGGCAAATGCTGTCCTTTTGATCTCCTATGGTTAATTGTTCTAATATGTGGATACCTTCTTGGTATTGTTGTGGACCTTATAAACCTGTCTATTGTTTGGCTGAGTTGAGCCATGGGAGTGAATTCAGTTCCAGGCTTGAACAGTGTCTAAAGGCCAGAGTCTTAGTGGTTCCACCATCTCTACCACACCAGTAAGTCTGTTTTTTTTTTTTTTAACACATTTTATTGAAATATAATTTATGTCAGTGAAATACATAAAATTAAAGTGACATGGGTCAATACATTTAAAATTTTTTTTTTTTTTGCAATTTTCCTCTTGTCCCCTCCCAACACTGGTAAATAACAAAGAAAGTTTCTATCCATACATGAACCTTTTCTTAACTTTTTACAATAATGAATTAATACTATATTTTTCCTTCTGTGATTGACTTATTTCACTCAGCATAATTTCTTCCAAGTTCATCCATGTTATGTGATGTTTTGCAGATTCCACACTACTTTTTAGTGTTGCAGAGAAATCCATTGTGTGTATGTACCATAGTTTGGTTATCCATTCTTCTGTTGATGGGCACATAGGTTGTTTCCATCTTTTGGCTACTGTAAATACTACTGAGATGAACATGGGTGTGCATATATTTGCTCTTGTCCTGGATTTCATTTCTTTAGGATATAAACCAAGTAATGGGATTGCTGGGTCAAATGATATTTTTAATTTCAGCTTTTTAAGGAATCACCATACTGCTTTCCACAGTGGTTGTATCAGTTGACAATTCCACTGGCAGTGTATGAGCATCCCAATCTCTCCACATACTTGCCAGCATTTGTTATTTACTGTCTTGTTGAACTTTGCCATTAGTGCTGGGTGAGATGGTATCTCATTGTTGTTTTGATTTGCATCTCTCTGATGGCTAATGATCATGAACATTTCTCAATATATTTGCTGGCCACCTGAATATCCTCTTTGGTGAAGTGTCTATTCCTATCTTCTGCCCATTTTTTAATTGGATTATTTGTCTTTTTGTTGTTGAGGTGTTGGAGTTTTCTATAAATTTTAGAGATAAATCCCTTGTCAGATATGTCATTGCCAGATAATTTTTCCCAATCTGTAGGTTCTGTTTTGACTGTTTTGAAGAAGTCTTTTTTTTTTAATAAATTTTATTTTGATTTGGGTGAAGATTTACAGAGTAAATTCACTTTTCATACAGCAGTTCACATATACATTGTCTCATGTCATTGACCAAAATTTACAATGCAACA
>NW_006921750.1:409075-410478 GCF_000298275.1 Orycteropus afer afer | reverse complement strand
TTCAAGGCTCAGGGGTCCAAGATTATCTACTGTGTCTGTGTTAATTGGTTTCCCTTTTCTTTGTTGAAGAGGGTCTGTGCAATCCTTCTGCCTAGTCCGCCATCTTGCCAGAACTCTCTGAAGAAGTCTTTTGAAGCACATAAAAATTTAATTTTTTGAAAGTCCCATTCATCTAGTTAGTCTTCTGCTATTTGTGTCTTTGGGGTTATGTTTGACAGTCTGTTTATGCCATAAATGAGGGCCCCTCTTTTTCCCTTGAGAAACTTTATAGTTTTAGGTTTCACATTTATGTCTTTGATCCACCTGGAGTTAGTTTTTGTTTATGGTTTGAGGTATGGAGTTTGTTCATTTTTCTGCAAATGGATATCCAGTTTTGCTGGCACCATTTGTTAAAGAGACCATCTCTTCCCCATTTAATGGATTTTAGCCCTTTGTCAAAAATCAGCTGACCATAAGTCGACAGATCTATTTCTGGGTTCTCAATTCTATCCCACTGATCTATATGTCTTTTGCTGTACCAGTACCAGGCTGTTTTGACTACTGTGGCTGTAGAGAGGTTTTGAGATCTGGGACTATGAGACCTCTGTGTTAGACTGGGTTCTCTAGAGAAACAAAACTAGTAAAACTTACAAAACTTTCCTAAGAAAGAGAAATTTATCTTAGGAAAATGGCTCACACACTTACAGAATGTCGCAAGTCCCAAGTTCTTGGATCAAATGTCAAGCTGGAGGCTTTCCCGTCTCATGCAGCTAGAGGGGCTGAGGAGCTCAAGGTTGGCAGGCAGTATACTGGCTGTTGACACCAAAGAATGATGAATCCAAGATCTCTAGGCTGAATGGTGGACTGTTCGCTCATGGAGAATTGTAGGCAGCACAACAGAATCTGATCCACAGAAGAGTGTCCTTTTTCCCAGATGTCCATAGATATACTGGAAGCAGGCCACACCCCTAGAGAAACTCCCTTTTAACAGATTGGCTGCTCAAAACATATACAGCCAGTCCCATCATTGGAACAACCCACATCACAATTGCTTAAACCATACAGAATTGTGGTCCAGCCAAGTTGATACACACTCCAACTATCACAACCTCCTATTTTGTTGTTCTTTAATAGTGCTTTGTTTATCTGAGGTCTCTTTCCTTTCCACATAAAGTTAGTGATTGTTTTTTCTATATCCTGAAGGAATGCTGATGGGATCTGGATTGGGATTGCATTCAATGTATAGATTTCTTTGAGTAGATTTGACATTTTCACAATGTTCAATCTTTCTATTCTTGAGCATGGTATGTTCTTCCATTTATGTAGATCTCTTATGGTTTCTTGAAGAAGTCTTTTATAGTTTTCTTTGCACAAGTCTTTTGCATCCCTAATAAGAACTATTCCCAAGGTTTTTTTTTTTTTTT
>NW_006921750.1:398701-403495 GCF_000298275.1 Orycteropus afer afer | reverse complement strand
AAAAAAAGGGGGATATTAGTCTGTAGTTTTCCTTTTTAGTGATATCTTTGCCTGGTTTTGCTATCAAGGTTATGCTTGCTTCATAAATGAATTTGGGAGGATTCCATCCTTTTCTATGTTTTGGAATAGTTTGACTATGACTGGTGTCAGTTCTTTGAATGTTCGGTAGAATTCTCCACTGAAACTGTCTCGGTCAGGTTTTTTTTTGTCTGTAATTTTTTTATAACCTGTTCAATTTCTTCTTTTGTTATGGGACTGTTTACATTTTCCACCTCAGCCTCTGTTAGTTTAGGTAAGTAGTATGTTTCTAGAAATTTGTCCATTTCTTCTAGATTTTCAAATTTGTTGGAGTATAGTTCTTCATCGTATCCTGATACTATCTTTTTAATTTCTGATGGTTCTGTTGTCATGTCACCCAATTCATTTCTTGTTCATGTTATTCGAATTCTATCCCTTTTTTTTCCTTTGTTAAATCTGCCAGTGGTTTGTCAATTTTATTACTCTTTTCAAGGAACCAGCTTCCAATCTTGTTGATTTTTTTTCTATTGTCTTTCTATTTTCTGTTTCACTTATTTCCACTCAAATCTTTATTACTTCTTTTCTTCTGGTGACTGTAGCTTTTTTGCTGCTCTTTTTCTAATTGTTGGAGATGTTGGTTTAAGATGTTGACTTTGGCTCTCTGTTCTTTTTTAGGTGTGCATTTATTGCTATAAATTGTCCTCTGATCACTGCTTTGCTGTGTCCCAAAGGTTTTTATCTATTGTGTTTTCATTCTTGTTTGATTCAAGGAATTTTTCAATTTCATATTTTATTTTTTCTATTACCCAGCTGTTTTCAAGGAGGGTATTACTCAGTTTCTACGTGTTTGCTCTTTTTCATCTTCCTATTCTTGATTTGTAATTTGATAGCATTGTGATCTGAAATGATGCTTTGGAGTATTTCAATGTTTTAATTTTGAGGCTTGTTTTGTGGCTTAACATATGGTCTATTCTGGAGAATGCTCCATGTGCACTGGAAAAGAATGTATATTGTTCTGTTCTTGAGTGAAGTGCTCCATAGTTTCCTATAAGGTCAAGTTGCAGAATTGTGTTCTTTAGTTCTTCTGTGCCTTTGTTGACTTTCTTTCCAGTTATTCTATTTGTGATTGAAAGTGGTGTATTAAAGTCTCCTACCATGATTGTGGAGTCATCTATTTGTCTTTTCAGTTCTGTTAGAGTCTGGTTTATGTATTTTGGGGCTCTTTCATTGGGTGCATAGATATTATTGTTATGTCCTCTTGTTCAATCAATCCTTTAATCATTATATAATGTTTTTCCTTGTTTCCAATGTTGGTTTTTGTCTTAAAGTCAATGTTATCAGATATTAATATTGCCACTCCTGCTCTTTTATGGTTTCCATTTGCTTGATAAATCTTTTTCCAATCTTTGATTTTTAATCTATTTTTGTCTTTGCCTTTAAGGTGTGTCTCCTGCAGACAGGATATTGATGGGTTACGTTTTCTTGTTCATTCTTGAACTCTTCATCTCTTGAGTGGTGCATTTAATCCATTGATATTCAGTGTAATTATCGACAAATATGAATTTGTTGCTGTCATTTTGTTATGTACTTTTTAGTGATGTTGCTGATTTCTTTGTTCTATAAATTTTTCTGTGCTGAGCTCGTTTTGTTTATGAATTGTGTTATCATTTCCTTCCTTGGATTTGTTTTAGTATTTGCTAAATATTTGTGCTTGTCCTCTTTTTAATTTTGATGTGAAGGTGTATTATTTTTCTTTGTGGTTACTCTGTGATTTATAATTTTCTTCCCAAGTTTAGAATAGTCTGTCTTGCAGTTGTCTTGACTTTCCTATCATTTAGGAGTTCTGTAACTACACAATTTCCTTCCTCTTTTTGGTTTGTAGTTGTCCTCATTTGTCAGTTGATATCTCTGGTTTCTTGTTTACAATCTTGTCGGCTTATTTACTTTGGATACTTTCATAACTGAGTTGGTTTATGGCTTATGTCATTATGTGTGTTAATGGTTGGTTGTTGTTTGCTGTTGTTGGTTCTCTATCCAAAAGACTCCCTTTAGCATCTCTTGTAAGTTTGGTCTGGTTTGAAAAAATTCCTTAATTTCTGATTATCTGGAAATATCCTCATTTCACCATCATATTTGAGGAACAACTTTGCTGAGTATAGAATTCTTGGTTGGAAATTTCTTTTCTTTCAGGGTTTTATATATACCATCCTATTTATTGCCTTCTTGCCTGCATGATTCTGCCAAGAAATCCGAGCTTAGTCTTATTGGTTACCTCTTGTAGGTAACTTTTTGTTTTTCTCATGGTGCTTTCAGGATTCTTTCTTTACCTTTGGTTTTGGTGACTTTGATGATAATATGTCTTGGTGATTTTCTTTTGGGGTCTATCCTGTTTGGGGTTCATTGGACTTCTTGAATGGATATATTCTCATCTTTCATCATACCAGGGAAATTGTCTTCCAACAAATCTTTGGCAATTTTCTCTATTTGTCTCTTCCTGTTCTGGAATTCTGATTACACGTAAGTTATTCCTTTTGATGGCATGCCACATGAACCTTAGGCTTTCTTCATTTTGTTTTGATCTGTTTTCTGATTGACCCATTTTCAAATATTCAGGTATTTGTCTTCAATCTCACTAATTCTGTCTTCCATTGATTCAATTCTACTCCTTTGTTCATTCAATGTGTTATCTATTTCTGAAAATTTAGTATTATCTTCTTGATTTTATCTATAGATTTTGTATCATTTCTAATTTTTCATTTATTTTGTCATTTTATTCTTCTATTGTCTTTTGAAATTGTTCTATGGGTTTCTCTGTGTCTTCTTCAATTTTGTGTTTTCCTTGATCTGTCTCTTCAACCATTGAAAATACCTAAATATAATTCTTTTGAATTCCTTATCAGGGAGTTCCAATGCTGCTTCTTCCTCAGGGATGTGTTCTGGGTCTTTACACTGATCCCTTGTTTCTCCTGATTTATCCTGCTTCTTTGTGTGGACTGTGATGCCCTGATTGTCTCCTAGACAATGTGACATGTTTGTGTTCATATTTAATTGGTGATTGTATGTTAGGGTGATTTTCCCAAGACTTTCATTTTCTTTGTTTTGTCTGGATGTTATCTAAGTAATCAGGGTACTGTGTTCCTCTATTTGCTAGTTGGCAGCACTTATACACTCACACCTGTCTCCTTCCTGTTGTCAGCCTCCTGTATGTCCCTGCCATTCTTGTCAAGTAGACCCTATTCTTAAGTCCCTGGAATCTGAATGAGAATGTTGTTACTTTAAATATCCAATGGCCACCTCTTGCAAACATTCAAAATGTCTGCACCCTTGGTCACTTTTAATATCCAAAATGGCTGCCTCTTGTAAACATTCAACATGGCTGCACCCTCCAGACAGCTTAAAGTCTACAGCTCAGGCTGTCTCCTTCTTTGCTGTTTCCTTTCCAAGTCATCAGCTACCAGCTCAGTCATCCCTGCAACCCTTGGTGACCAGGGCTGTTCTTTAGGGTCAATTCTCAGGTCCCAACACTACTTGAGGAGTTCGGGTAGCACAGTGCCTAAGGCATTTGACTGCTAATCAGAAGGCTGGCAGCTCAAACCCACCAGCCACTACTTGGTAGGAAGATTGGCCAATGTACTCTATCTAGATACTGCATTGGAAACCCAACTCTGTGAGTTGTGATCGACTTGACAGCAGTGTGTTTTTTTTTTTTTTTTTGGTTTGGAACACCACGTGGAAATATTCAGGATGTTGGTGTCATCAGAGTAGCTGTCAGCAGCTCTGTCTGTGCTCACTGTTTTCATTCAGGTTCTTCCACTAGTTGGTGGTTAAGCCACTTCTGTATACTTCCTTTCAGAGCCCAGGGATTCGAGATTACCTTCTGTATCTCTGTGAATTGATTTATCTTTCCTTTGTTGAAGAGCATCTGTGTAGCTTGTCTGTCTATTCCACCATCTTACTGGAAGTCCAGAAATCTGGTCTTTTTTTAAATGATTTTAAATTTCATTCCACATTTTTCTCCCATTCTATCTAGCATCTTCTAATGTGATACCTTTCAGAGTAGTCAGCACACATTGCTGGGCACCATTGAGTTCTTCTGGTCTCAGGGTTTTGGAGGGTGAGGTTCACATGGTCCATTAGTCCTTTGGACTAATTGTTTCCTTGTGTCTTTGATTTTCTTTATTCTTCTCTGCTCTGGAAGAGGAGAGACCAATAGTTGGACCTCAGATGGATCCTCACAAGCTTTTAAGACCCCAGTTGCTACTCACCAAAGTAGGATGTAGAAAACTGTCTTTGTGCACTATGTTGTGCTAATTGACCTTAGTGTTCCCTGAGACTATGGTCCTGAGGCCCCATGCCCCATGACTCATTACACAAGGTGTTCAGTTATGAGTAAAAAGTGCCCATAATTTTGCCCCCTGTATGCTGTAATATATTCATGGGTATGTGTGCAGCATATATTAATACATATGTAGAAATACCCTTTGCCAAACCTACATATATTCATGGATGTGGATATATACATAGACACTGAAGTAAAACAAGAGTGGGAAGGTGAATGGGAAAACATACATGAAACTAAAGCATTTTTTAATGATGTGCATGCTATTAAAATTATATACATATATGTGCATATACTACTCAAACAAAATTATGGAAAATTCATTTTTTTTATTGTGATTGGGGTGAAGATTTACAGAGAAAATTCACTTTCCATACAGCAGTTCACATATACTTTGTCTCATGTCATTGACCACAGCTTACCACAATGCAACAGCT
>NW_006921750.1:392993-394966 GCF_000298275.1 Orycteropus afer afer | reverse complement strand
GAGTGTCCTTGGGGTTGCTGGAAAGCAGAACGTGTTATTAAGCCCCAGGAATCTGCGAGAGCACTGTCTCTTTAAATATCCAAAATAGTCAAGCTGCTTTTTAAACCTTCAAAATGGCAGCACCCCCAGACAGGCAAAAGTCCACAGCTCAGCCCACGTTTTTCTTCACCTTTTCTGTTTGTTCCCCAGCCACCATGCACAGTCCGCCATGCATTCCCTGGCTAGCAAGCTGATTTGTAGTTTAATTCTTAGGTCCTACCACCAGTTGGGAAACTCCAAGCTGTCTGTGCCGTCAGGATCGCTGCCAGACCGCAGCTCTGTCTGTCTCTTTTTTTGGTATTTTCATGCAAATTCTTCTGCTAGAGGGGTTTAGTCCACTTCTATATCCTCCCCTTCAAGGCTCAGGGGCCCAAGGTTATCTTCTGTTTCTGTGTTAATTGGTTTCCCTTTTCTTTGTTGACGAAGGTCTGTGCAGTCTTTCTGCCTAGTCCGCCATCTTGCCGGATCTCCGGAAAATTCACTTTTTAATAAAACATCTAACATTAACTTTTTTTTCCTTGAAATTATTGGAACAAATTTCTATATCCTAACGTTATCAAAAACTCTCACTCTCCTTTAACATTTCCAAATTTCTTGAAAGACTATTTATGGCTGAAAACTTGTGTTTGACTTAAAAGCTTAGGCTCTTCTAATGGTAGGTGAAGCATCAGGATTAGAGGAAGACTCATTAACAACCTGAAATATGCAGATGACACAACCTTGCTTGCTGAAAGTGAAGAAGACTTGAAGTACTTACTGATGAAGATCAAAGACTACAGCTTTTGGTATGGATTACAACTCTACACAAAGAAAACAAAAATCCTCATAACTGGACCAATAAACAACATCATGATAAATGGAAAAAATCTGAAGTTGTAAAGGATTTCATGTTACTTGGGCCCACAATCAACACCCAAGGAAGCAGTAGTTAAGAAAGCAAATGACTTACCGCACTGGGCAAATATACTGCAAAAGAACTCATTAAAGTATTAAAGGGCAAAGATGTTATTTTGAACACTAATGTGAGTCTGACCCAAGCCATGGTATTTTCACTAGCCCCATGTGCACGTGAATGGTGGACAATGAATGATGATGACTGTGGGGGAATTGATGCATTTGAATTATGGTGCTGGTGAAGAATATCGAATGAAAGAATGGATAAATCTGTCTTGAAGGAAGAACAGCCAGAATGCTCCTTTAGCAGCAAGAGTGGCCAGATGTTGTTTTTTATACTTTGCTTATGTTGTCAGAAGGGATGAGTCCCTGGAGAAGGATATCATGCTTGGTAGAAGGTCAGCAAAAAAACAAAACAAAACAAAACAAAACAAGTCTTTCAGTAAGATGGACTGACACAATAGCTGCAACCATGGGCTCAAGCTTGACAAAAATTATAAAAATGGTGCAGGATTGGGCACTGTTTTGTTCTGTTGTCCATGAGGTCGCTATGTGTCAAAACCGACTCAACTCTTTGTAGGTATTCAATGGTAGGAATTCATCATCTTTATTGTCATTTTGGATTGCAGTCCACAATTTCTTGCAGATTTATATCATCCATCCAAAAAACAATCTGTGGCAAATTCTTTGTTAGTATCAATGTAAGATGCAGCACTGACCCTATATTCTTAATCACCACTATAAATGTCATATATTATGTCCTGAATCTGAATGATGTTACTGGACTTGTTTCATTTTGTATGCTATCATCACTGCCAAATAAGAAACCACAGTTCTTAAAGCATTTTCTTAATGCTTGTTCCTTAACTATTTTGATTGATCACTTAAGATAGGAAATTGGATTAAACCAAACAAACCAAACTCACTGCCATTGAGTCGATTCAACTCATACTGACCCCTCCTTGGGTTTCCAAGGCAGTATCTCTATGGAAGTAGATTGCCCAATCTTCCTTCTGAGGAGTGGCTGGTGGGTTTGAACC
>NW_006921750.1:391961-392493 GCF_000298275.1 Orycteropus afer afer | reverse complement strand
GAACTCCAGATGGATCAAAGACTTAAATGTGAAACCTAAAACTATACAGTTCCTCAAGAAAAATTTAGGGTCAAATTTAAGGGCCCTAATATATGTCATAAATAGACTATCAAGCATAATCAAAAATGCACAAACAGCAGAAGAGAAACCAGATGATTGGGACCTTCTAAAAATTAAATTTTTATGTGCTTCCAAAAACTTCTCCAAAAGAGTCAAATGAGAGCCTACAGATTGGGAAAAAATATTTGGTAACAACATATCTGACAAGAGACTTATCTCTGGAATTTATAGAAAACTTCAACACCTCAATAACAAAAAGACAAACAATCCAATTAAAAAATGGGCAGAGGACATGAATAGACATTTCACCAAGGAGGATATTCAAGCGGCCAACAAACATATGAAGAAATGCTCACAATCATTAGCTAGTAGAGAGTTGCAAATCAAAACAACAATGAGGTATCATCTTGCTCCAGCACTAGTAGCAAAGTTCAACAAGACAGAAAATAACAAATGCTGGCGAGGTTGTGGA
>NW_006921750.1:388716-391861 GCF_000298275.1 Orycteropus afer afer | reverse complement strand
TTGAACCACCAGCCTTCTGGTTAGCAGTCAAATGCCTTAGGCTCCCATGAAATTGCACTGAGGACAGTAATTTTCCCGGAAATCTCTGAAGCCATCTTGCATATCTCAATCTTGGCCATCACTTTTTGAAGCTATAGAATCCTGTAACTTAAGTTACTATTTTTGAATAATGCCATTATCCAGAGGTTGTAAAACCAATGTTGTGGGTGGTAAAAAAATGAATTTTTATATTGGATAGGGGCAGTGACTGATGACAAGTAGCACTGTCCATGAACAAAGGAATATTTTTAGTTTGTTTTTTCATGCTGTTGTTAAATTTAAAAACTCTTTGTAAATTTGCTTTCATCATCCAAAGCTTTTTAAATCCATTTCCAGTCTATTGAAACCTGACTAATTTTGATATTACTGAAGCACTGTGGTTTCTTGTTCTTTCCAATTACCCAATGTCCAATTTGCAGACATGGCCCAGAGGAATAGTAAGGTGTTCTTTCGAAAACCAACCCTGTGAGCATTTTCCTACCTTTATTTTCGGAGTCTTCTTACACATTGTCCTGAAAAATAGAGTAGTTTTATCAGCATTTTCAATGTCTTTAGGATCATACCCTTTTATGATCTCATTTATTTGGAAAAAAAAAATCTTATTGTGTTTTGGGTGAAAGTTTACAGAGCAAATTAGGTTCCCATTTGACCATTTCTATACATATTGTTCAGTGAGATTGGTTACATTTTCCACATTGTGTCAACATTCTCGTTATTTCCATTCTGGTTGCTCCATTTCTATTAATTTAGCTTCCTTAACCCATTCCCCAACCTTCTCATTTTGCTTTAGGATAGATGTTGAACATTTGGTCTCATATAGATGACTTTTTTTTTTTTTTTTTTAAAGGAGTATAGTACTTATGGGCGATATTTATTTTCTGAACCAATTACTATTTAGCTTAATGGTGACCACTACACGTGGTTTCAGCTCAAAGTTTAAAGGGTATCTCAGGGTGATAGTCTCAGAGGTTCTTCTAAATTCTACTGGCCCAGTAAGTCTCAATTTTTTTTAAGAAAAAGAATTTTAGTTTTGTTGTACAATTTTTTTCCTGTCCTATCTGGGACTATCTATTGTGTCCCTGTTTAGAATGGTAGTTGTAACCAAGCACCATGTAATTCTGATCTCAGGATAGATGAGGGTGTGGTTTACCTAAGCAATTAATTCTGTAGATTACTTTCTTCTTTGAGTCTTTAGTTTTCTTCTTTCTGTGTTGCTCCATATAAGTAGAAACCAATAGTTTTATCTTAGATGGTTCCTTGCAAGTGTTTAAGACCCCAGACACTATTTACCAAACTAGGATACAAAACCTAAACTCTATGGGTTATGTTGTGCCAATTGGCTGAGTTGTTCCATAAGACTAAGCTCCTAAGACTTCAAATGCAGAACAAAAATCCTGTGAGGTGTTTGGTTATGCCTGAGAAGTATCTGTGAGTGTGTTCTCTATGTGCTTTATTATATATATGAATACATGTGCAGCACACACATTTATCTGCATATACCTTTATATGCACTCATATATGGACAATATGCATACCTATTTACCTATGTAACCATTCTCATAGATTTTGTTGTTTCTGCTTTTGCAAAATTATACATGATACAGCATTTACCAATAACACTTATTCTTATGTATTTCCTAGTGTCATCATTAAACTTTGTCAAATTGTACAAACTTCATCCACATTTGATTGTCTTTTTTTTTTTTTTAATTGTGATTTGGGTGAAAGTTTGTCAAATTGTTCAAACTTCATCCACATTTGATTGCAGTTTTTTTTTTTTTAATTGTGATTTGGGTGAAAGTTTGCAGAGCAAATTCATTTTCCATACAGCAACAAATTTTGTCTCATGACATTGACTGCAATTCCCCAGTGTAATAGCTCTCTTTCCATTTTCTCTCAGTAGTTACCTCTTCCCTGTGTCCTTCTCTCCCATGCACTCCCACCCCTTATCTGTCTCCCCTGTGCAAACACTACACTTCTGTTTTCCTATGATTGATTACTTCAAGGGATATATCTACCTGATGTAATTGTTCATCTCATATGCCTGTCTATTATTTGGCTGGAAGCCACAGGAGTTCAATTCCAGACCTGAAGAGTGGCTACAGGACATAGTCTCAGGGGTCTCATCAGGTTCTATCAGACCAGCAAACCTGGTCTTTTTTGTTTGTTTGTTTTCCCCATGATTTTGAGCTTGGTTCTGCATTGCTCTCCCACTTTATCCAGGATCTCCTGTGCCAATCCCCCACTAAGTGGTTGAAAGTGGTAGCTGGGCACCATTAGTTCTGGTCTCATAGTCATATAGGCTAAGGATCACATGGTCTACCAGTCCCTCGTACTAATTGTTTCCATGTGTCTTTGGTTTCCTACATTCGTCTTTGCTCTAGACAAGAGAGACCCATTATTGCATTTAGATGGCAACTTGTAGGCTTTTAAGATCCCAGTTGCTACTCACCAAAGTAGGATGTAGAATAATGTTTTTGTGTAGTATGTTATGCCACTTAAGCTTGATGTCACCTGGGACCATGGTCCTGACCCCAGAGGTCCAACTACTCCCTCCCTCCGAGTAGGTGGCTGTGGCCAAGAAACCACCACAAACTTGCCCCTTGTCAGCTCTACTATACACCTGGATTTTCTTATAGTGCACACAAATATGCATGTAGAAACATTGTCTGCTAACCCTATACATGATCATGGACACACTACCCACTTCCTAGACATACCTGTTCATTCAAGCCTGTCTACCCATCTACCCACCTGTAGATCAATGCTGGCCATCACTGGCAATGCAGTACTGTACTGTACATGCAAAAAGTTCATCATTGTTGTCTATACCTCCCATGTACCTACCTCTCTGTCTTCCTCTTTCTCAATGCCACTGTGTTGATCACTCACATTTGGTACATTGCCATTCCCTTCACCCAAACCAATGCTTGTCTCTACCTATTTAGCACTGTTTCCTCCCCTCCCCTCTCACTCCTGGTAACCAATAAAGTTTCCTTCCATATATAAACCTTTCCTTGACTTTTTACAATAATAAACAATATTGTAAAAATATAACAAATTTCCTTCTGTGATTGACTTATTTCACTCAGCATGTCCTCCTAGT
>NW_006921750.1:376252-379651 GCF_000298275.1 Orycteropus afer afer | reverse complement strand
GGGGACCAGGTTTGCTGGTCCAATAGAGCCTGATGGAACCACTGAGACAATGGCCCCTAGCTGCCCTTCAGGTCTGGAACTGAACCCACAACTGTGGTTTTCAGCCAAACAAAATAGAGGCATGTGAGTTAAACATTTACCTCAAGTGGATACACTCCTTAGAGAGAACAATCATGGGAGAAAGAAGGGCTGCTTATGCACAGGGAGACAGCTCAGGGTGTAGGAGGGTATGGAGGGATGGACACTGGGAAGAGGTAACTATGGGGAAGAAGTCGGAGGGGAGCTGTTGCATTGTGGTAAACTGTAGTCAATGACCTGAGACAAAGTATATGTGAACTGCTGTATAGAAAGTGAATTTGCTCTGTAAATCTTCACCAAAATCACAATAAAAAAAAAAAATCTCATTTTTAAATGAGTAACATTAATCGTATTTCCTGAAATTTAAAATAGAATTTCATAGACAAATATTGTCAGTAAGACTGACTTATATTTAAGTATATAAGTATGGAAGCAAAAGTAGGCTACTGGGAGCCTCATATGTATTGCACTGTACTGGGCTGACTTATGGAGTTCCTAGTCTCCATTTTTGTGATGTGTGTGCCCAGTGCTCATTTCCTCCTTCCTACCTTGTAACACTTTTCACATTTCTGTTGACTCTCATACTCTTCTTGCTTCAGCATTTCAGCTATTTCTGATTCCTTGAGGCTCTTGTCATAGTCCTCCTTTAGCTGGATGTTCTCTTGCATATTCTAAGTGATGAGATAGAGTTGAATCAATTCAGCATCTGAGTGCCTTGCACAAAACAGCCACCTTCCCCTGTTGATAGACCCCAGACCTTCCAGGCCTGCCCAGTTTATTCCTGTAAATAGCTTTATTCTACTAGTTGCTCTAAATCCACCAACTCCACAACCCTCTGTGGGTTGTACTCCCTCCTTCTATAGCCCCCAGACTACCTATAACCCATCTACTGCGAATCAATTCTGACTCATAGAAATCCTTTTAAGGACAGAGTTGAACTGCCCCAATAGGGTTTCCAATGCTGTAAATCTTTACGGAAATGGACTGCCTCATCTTTCTTCCACTGAGTGGCTGGTAGTTTTGAACCACCTTCCTTTTGGTAGCAGTTGAATGCTTTAACCACTACACCACCAGATCTCCCTAGACTGCCCATACTTCAGAGATATTTGGGCCCAAACGAAGAAAACCCCCACACCTGTTTCCGAAGTACTCTAGGGAAAGCTGGAAGGCAGACCTAGTCCACATACAAACCTCTTCTTTTGCCTTCGTAATTTTCCAGTGATGATAAAGCCAGTGAGCCAAGTACTCTATTGGGTCACTGGGCTGAGCCTTTGCCACTTCCACCAGTGCCTGGGCCAGGCAATTTCCAAAGCATCTCTTCAAGTACTCAGTTTCCATCCTGGGAGGCCTCAGAAACATCCAGGCAGAGTTCCACTACTTTAGAATTCCAATCTAATTTAAGAAACAGATGCATTCTAAATAATTCACATTCATTTAATGAAAAATACGAGATGTTTCTGGATCCTACCTTGCCTCAGAAGAACCAATAAAGACAGACTTGACAGTATATTTTATATTCAAGTGTGTTTTTTTTCTAAAGCTTTCCAGCTGTCCTAAGCCAGGCAACAGGTCCTAGAAGTCATTAGGTCTGAGAAGAGCTCAATATATTAGTGGTTAGGGGTGGCTACAGGCCTCCACCTACCCGTACACATTCCAATTTCCACCCTTGGATAAGGAGGACATAACTGAGCAGGCAGTAGGTCCTGGGAGGAGCTCTGAGCACCCAACAAACTATGATATTGTAAGATTGGAACCCAAACTCATGCATGACATAGATACAAAGGCTTATTTATTTCACAAGGGACCCCTCAGAAGGCCTAAGCAGGAAAAGGGAGGAAAATAACAGGTGCAGCTACTGCTGCTCAGGGCTCTGCCAGACCTAATACTATACTCCTAATACTATACTTCCTACTACTTAACAAGAAACTACTTTACATTGGGTGGTTGCCCCTTGATTTACTGTTAATCAGATTTCAAGAGCTAGAAGCAATATAGCCTACATCACACCATACGTTTAAGCGGCAGTGTAGGGTAGCAGTTATGAACATAGACTCTGGAGATTAAGTTCCACTCCTGGTTCTTGTGTGATCTTCAGCAAGTTACTCAGTTTCTCTGAGCGTCAGTGTCCTCATCTGTAAAAGAGACATAACAAATATACCATCACAACCATGAGGATCAAAAGACCCATGGAATTGACTCGGACTCATGGTAACCCCTGTGTGTCACTGTACAACTGTGCTTCACTGGGTTTTCAGTAGTTGATTTTTCTGTGTGTGTCATACATCTGGGTGGATTCTAATCACCAACCTTTTGGTTAGCAGCTGAGCACATTGGTTGTTTGCACCAAATATTAGCAATATAATAGAAGATTGTGACATAAAATAGCCTAGCATTCATCCTATTTCTGAACAATTCCATCTTCCTGAAGTTATATACTTTAACTCCCAAATTGCCTAGTGAATCAAAAGGCCCAGATCTAGTCCTAACAATTTTTTTTTTGGGGGGGGGGGCCTTTTTTCCTTCTTCAGATTGAGGAAAAATATATATATAGATACAGAATATAAACATATTTCCTAACTCTTTCTACTGCAAGGGCTTAGAAGCAGAATATCCTAGGAGCAATGAGCATACCTAGCATCTATATCTTGTTTTTAAGTAGTTCTGGTGGTGTAGTAGCGCCTAAGGTATTTGACTGCTAACCAGAAGACTGGCGGTTCAAACCCACCAGTCACTCCTTGGAAGGAAGATTGGGCAATATAGATACTGCCTCAGAAACCCAAGGAGGGGTCGCTATGGGTTGGTATTGACTTGACAGCAGTAATTTTGGTTTGTTTTTTTCCCCACTTAAGAGGATCCAGGACTCCTTGGAGAAATGGCTGATTCTAAGACTGAGGCAGGACAGATCTAATGAACTTGTAACATTATGTTGTATCAGAAAGTAAAATAGTTTTTGAAAAATGATCTGGTGGCTTTTAAATTTAGGGAAACTTGACAATAAAAATAAACATTGACTGAAATGGGTTATAACTCATGGAATAAAATAAGTATCTATGAGGCTACATGAGAATGAATAAGTAAGTAAAGTGAGTGGGGAGAAGAGAAAGTCTGTCCTTAAAATAGAACACCAACTAATAAAGTGGAAAGAAAAACAGAGTTAAAAAAATTTACGTGGAAAGAAAAACAGAGTTAAAAAAATTTACGTCTCTGGTAGCATAGTGGCTAAAGCACTTGACTGCTAACCAGAAGGCTGGTGATTCAAACCCACCAGCCACTCCTCAGAAGGAAGGTTGGGCAATCCTACTTCCGTAGTGATACTGCCTC
>NW_006921750.1:372863-376152 GCF_000298275.1 Orycteropus afer afer | reverse complement strand
CATCCATGTTATGGAGTGTTTTGCAGATTCTACATTATTCTTTAGTGTTGCATAATATCCCATTTTGTGTATGTACCATAGTTCGCTTATCTATTCTCTGTTGAAGGGCAGTTAGGTTGTTTCCATCTTCTTGCTATTGTGAATAGTGCTGCAATGAACACGGGAGCACATATATCCGTTTTTTTTCCTGGCTCTCACTGCTTTAGGATATATACCTACTAATGGAATTGTGTCTGGTAGCGTAGTGCTTAAGGCATTTGACTGCTAACCAGAAAGCTGGCAGTTCAAATCCACCAGCCACTCCTCAGAAGGAAGATGAGGCAATCTACTTCTGTAGTGATACTGACTTGGAAACCCAAGGAGAGGTTGCTATGAGTCGGGTCTGATTTGACAGCATATAACAACAACAACAACAACAATGGAATTGCTGGATCAGATGGTATTTCTAATTCCAACATTTTAAGGAATTGCCATATTGCTTTCCACAGTGTTTGGATCGTTTTACAGCAGTGTTTGAGAGTCCCAATATCTCCATACATTTGTCAGTATTTGCTATTTTCTGTCGGACTTTGCTATTAGTGCTGGGCAAGATGGTATCAAATTGTTGTTATGATTTGCATCTCTTTAGGAGGGGTCTCTATGAGTCGGGCCCGACTTGACAGCACATAACAACAACAAAGGCTAATGATCATGAAAATTTCTTCATGTGTTTGTTGGCCGCCTGAATATCCTCTTTGGTCAAGTATCTATTCATGTCTTCTGCCCAGTTTTTAGTTGGGTGGTTGTTGTTGAGGTGTTGAAGTTTTCTATAAATTTTAGAGATAAGTCCCTTGTTAGAGATGTCATTGCCAAATATTTTTTCCCTATCTATATATTCTCTTTTTACTTTTTGGAGAAGTCTTTTGAAGCACATAAAAATTTAATTTTCAGAAGGTCCCATCCATCTAGTTTATCTTCTGCTGTCCATGTATTTTGGGTTATGCTTCACAGTCTATTTGAGCCATACATGAGGGTCCCTAAATTTTTCCTTTTTCCTTGAGGATTTTATAGTTTCAGGTTTTACATTTAAGTCTTTAATCCATCTGGAATTAGTTATCGTGTATGGTGTGAGGTATGGACCTTGTTTCATTTTTCTGCAAATGGATATCCAGTTTTGCCATCAGCATTTGTTAAAGAAGCCATCTCTTCCCCATTTAATGGATTTCAGCCCTTTGTCAAAAATCAGTTGACAGTTGACCATAGGTTGATGGATCTATTTCTGGGTTTTCAATTCTACTCCACTGGTGTCTCTGTGTCTGTTGTTGTACTAATACCAGGTTTTTTTTTTTTTTTTTTTTTTACTACTGTGGCTGTATAGAAGGTTTTGAGATCTGGGAGGGTGAAACTTCCTCCTTTGCTATTCTTCTTCAATAGTATTCTGCTTATCTGAGGTCTCTTTCCTTTCCATATAAAATTAGTGATTGGTTTTTCCCTACCCTTAAAGAATGTAGATAGGACCTGGATTGGGATTGCATTGAATGTATATAATGCTTTGGGTAGAATTGACATTTTCACAATTTTCAATCTTCCTATCCATGAACATGGTGTGTTCTTCCATTTATGCAGATCTCTTATGGTTTCCTGAAGTAGTATTTTGTAGTTTTCTTTGTACAGGTCTTTTGGTCTCTGGTAAGATTTATTCCCAACTATTTTATTTTTTTGGTAGCCATAATAAAGAGCTCTGGTAGCATAGTGGCTAAGACACTTGCCTGCTAACCAGACAGCTGGTGGTTCAAACCCACCAGCCACTCCTCGGAAGGAAGGTTGGGCAATCCTATTTCCGTAGTGATACTGCCTCGGAAACCCAAGGAGGGGTCGCTATGAGTCGGGGCCGACTCGATGGCACATAACAACAACAACAACATTGTAAATGGTATTGATTTCCTTATTTCCTGTTTTCAGCAATCTCTTTGGTAGTGTAGAGGAATCCAACTAATTTTCCTATGTTGATCTTGTATCCCACCACTATGCCAAATCTCTCAATTCTTTCCAGTAGTTTTTTTGCTGAATCTCTTGGATTTTCTATGTATAGGATCACATCATCATCAAATAGGAATAGTTTTCCATCTTCCGTACCAATCTGGATTGCCTTTGATTTCCATTTCTTGCATTATTGTCATACTTAGGGCTTCTAATACAATGGTGAATAGAGGTAATCCTTGTCTGGTTCCTGAGGAATGGTGTCAGTCTCTCTCCCCTGAGAATAATGTTGGCTCTTGATTTTGTATATATTCCCTTTATTATGTTGAAGAATTTCCCTTTTATTCCTATTTTGCTGAGAGTTTTAATCATGAGTGGATGTTGTATTTTATCAAATGCTTTTCCTGCATCAATTGATATGATCATGTGGTTCTTTTCCTTTTTTTTTATTTATGTGACAAATGATGTTAATTATTTTTCTAATGTTGAACCATCCTACACATCTGGTACGAACCTCAGTTGGTTATAGTGTATTATTCTTTTGATATGTTGGAGTCTTGGCTAGGATTTTGTTGAAGAATTTTGCATCTTTATTCATGAGGCATATTGGTCTGTAGTCTTCATTTTAGTGATGTCTTTGCCTGGTTTTGGTATCAAGGTTATGCTTGCATCATAAAATGAATTTAGGAGGATTGTATCCTTCTTTATGTTCTGTGATACTTTGAGTATTATTGGTGTCCATTCTTCATCAAACATTTGGTAGAATTCTCCATGAAAGCATCTGGGTCAGGATTTTTTTTGTTGGTAATTTTTTTATGACCTGTTCAATTTCTTCTTTCATTAACAACCAACCACCACCACCAACAACAAAAATGCCAAATTCACTGTTGTTGAGTCAATTCCAACTCATAGCAACTCCTCCTTGGGTTTCCGAGGCAGCATCTCTATAGAAGTAGATTGCTGAGGCTTCTTTTTGAGGAGTGGCTGGGGGGTTTGAACTGCCAGCCTTCTGGTTAGCAGTTAAATGCCTTAGGCATGATGGTCAGTTCAAATTTTCCACTTCAGTCTGTGTTAGTTTAGGTTGTTGTTGTTGTTATGTGGCATAGAGTCAGACCCGACTCATGGCGACCTCTCCTTGGGTTTCCAAGGCACTATCACTACGGAAGTAGATTGCCCCATCTTCCTTCCGAGGACTGGCTGGTGGGTTTGAACTGCCAGTCTTCTGGTTAGTGGTCAAGTGCCTTAGGCACTACAATTATTTCCAATTATTTCATGTTAATAATCTATGTTCACTATTGAAGATTTTCGGAAGGAAGGTTGGGCAATCCTA
>NW_006921750.1:367850-372763 GCF_000298275.1 Orycteropus afer afer | reverse complement strand
CCAGCCACTCCTCAGAAGGAAGGTTGGGCAATCCTACTTCCGTAGTGATACTGCCTCGGAAACCCAAGGAGGGGTCACTATGAGTCGGGGTCGACTCGACGGCACATAACAACAACAACAACAACTATTCTAGTATAACTGAATCTAACCAGAATCATCAATGAATGCTCAAACTTGGTGAAATTTGACAAGGAATAGTCTATATATAAAGTCTCAAACTTTATCCTCATAAAATATGTATTAATTTGTGGATGTGAATCTTGAAAACTAAACTGAATACTAGCATATCTGAATTGGGTTACTTTAGACCTATGTTTAAAACTCCATTTTGAATTAAAGTAAGATTTTAATTTCTACTTTTCTAAAAAAAAAACTATTCCACCTTTTGAATAATGTTTTACTGCTTGAAAAACAAGGAAGGCAAAACTCAGGATTTCCAACCAGGATAAAGAATTACTTGGTGTATTTAAAAAATGTTTGGGCAGTTTTCCCCAGAGAAGGCATCTTGGTCAGCAACAGAATAGGAAACAGAACTGATTAAAGTTTCCACCACTGCTGTGGTGTTGATTCCAACCATAGTGACACTGTAGAACAGAGTAGAACTGCCTCATAGAAAGCTGAAATCTACAGAAACAGACTGCCATGTGTTTATCTCCCAGAGAATGGTCAAACACATAACCTATAGTACATAACTTTATAGCTAAGATATTATATATGTATAGATTAGAGAGAGATATATCAAGTCTTACTTCATATCCTGACTCCGAAATTAAATATTCACTCACTGGGATTTATCAGTCATGTTTCTACTGTTGTTGTTAGGTGTCATTGAGTCAGCTGACTTATAGTGACCCTATGTACAACAGAACCAAACACTGCCCAGTCCTGTGCCAGCCTCACAATCCTTGCTACACCTGAGCCCATCGTTGCAACCACTTTGTCAATCCATCTTGTTGAGGGTCTTCTGTTTTTTTGCTGACTCTCCACTTTAGCAAGCATGATATCCTCCTTTAGGGGATGGTCCCTTCTAACAACATGCCCAAAGTAGGTGAGACAAAATCTGGCCATCCTTACTTCCAAGGATCATTCCGCTGTACTTCTTTCAGGACAGATTTATTAGTTCTTCTGGCAGTCCATGGTAATTTCAGTATCCTTCACCAACACCACAACTCAGAAGCAACTCTTCTGTAGTCTTCCTTATTCATTGTCCAGCTTTCACATGCATATGAAGCTATTGAAAATATCATGGCTTGGGTTAGGCGCACCTCAGTCTTCAAAGAAACCTTTGTTCTTCAGCACTTTAAAGAGGTCTTTTTCAGCACATTTGGCCAATGCAATATAATGTCTGATGTCTTGACTGCTGCTTCCATTAGCGTTGATTGTGGATCCATGCAATATGAAATCTTTGGCAACTTCAACCTCTTCTCCATTTATTGAAATACTGCTTATTGGTCCAGTTGTGAAGATTTCATTTTCTTTATGTTGAGGTATAATCTACACTGCAGACTGTAGTCTTTAATCTATAGTTAAGTGCTTCAAGTCATTTTCACTTTCAGCAAGCCAGGTTGTATCGTCTGGGTATTCCAGGTTGTTAATGAGTCTTCCTCCAATCCTGATGCCATGTACTTTTTCATATAGTCCAGTTTCCCAGATTATTTCCCCAGCATACATATTGAATATGTATGGTGAAAGGATACAGCCCTAACATAAACCCTAACTGATTTTAAACCATGCAGTATCCCCTTGTTCTGTTTCTACTAGCTCTTGGTAAATCTGTAACTAATGTAGAGACTAAATTTATAAAGGTAAGGAGGCAGACTGAAAATGTAACAGAAAGCTAGTCCTTAACAAAATGCTTTATTAAACAACTAACCGGATATAACAACCTCAGAATGCAAATAATAAGCTTACTGATGTTAGGAAAATGTTTCAGCTCAGTTTAACAAACTCTTTATAACTTCTGCCATGCCTTCTTCCTCTCCCTCTCCCCTACTGTTTTCAATCATAAATCCTTTGTTTACTACTATATCATTTAAAACCCTAACTGCTCTCCCTACAAAGAACTCTGGTGATACAGTGGTTAAAGCATTCTGCTAACTGAAAGTTGGTGGTTTGAACCAGCTACTCTGTGGGAGAAAGATAAGGCAGTTTGTTCCATAAAGATTTACAGCACTGATAACCCTATGGAGCAGTTGTGCCCTGTCCTATAGCTATAGGGTCACTATGAGTTGGAATTAACTTAATGGCAGTGGGTTTGGTTTGGTTTGGTTCTTCCTGCAATTTGGAACAATGTAACATCTTACATGGTTGTCTATAAATGTCTTCCCATTTTAAAATGCTCTTATTCCTTCAGTAAAACTTTTGTTTTAATTTCTAGCAGAACATCAGTTTAGAGTTTTCACTAAGACAAATTCCAGAGGGAAATACAGAAACTTTACAGTGATGAAACCTGACCAACTCCACTGAACCAAAGTGATCACCAGCTAAGACAAATTGATGTGCCTCCTGGTGTGATACATAGAAAAGGACATAATATACTTCTGTGGATGCCTGTCCAAAATGCAAAACCTGAATCTAATCCAGGAAATGTCAGACAAAACTGAACTGAAAGATAACATACAACTGGGCTGTACTCTTAAAAATACTGAGGTCATAACACACCAAAAAAATATGATGAACCACTCCAGATTAAAGGAGACTAAACAGGCATGGCACATCCTTGCTTGCTGAAAGTGAAGAGGGCTTGAAGCACTTACTGATGAAAATCAAAGACTACAGCCATCAGTATGGATTATACCTCAACCTAAAGAAAACAAAAATCCTCACAACTGAACCAATAAGCAATATCAAGATAAATGGAGAAAAGATTGTCAAAGATTTCATTTTACTTGGATCCACAATCAACTTCCATGGAAGCATCATCAAGAAATCAAACATTGTACTGCAGTAGGCAAAGCTCCTGCAAAAGACCTCTTCAAATTGTTAAAGTGCAAAGACGTCACTTTGAAGACTAAGGTGAACCTGACCCAAGCTATGGTATTTTCTATAGCCTCATATGCAATGTGAAAGCTGGACAATGAATAAGGAATACCAAAGAATTGATCCCTTCAAATTGTGATGTTGGTGAAGAATACTGAACTACCATGGTCTTCCAGAAGAATGAACAAAGCCCAGAAGAGCAGCTGGAATGCTCCTTAGAAGTGAGAATGGCCAGACTATATTTCACATACTTTAGTAATATTGTCAAAAGGGACCAATTGCTGGAGAAAGATACCATGTTGGGTAGAGGGTCAGTGAAAATGAGGAAGACCCTCAATGAGATGGATTGACACAGTATCTGCAACAATGGGTTCAAGCATAGCAAGGATTGTGAGGATGATGTAGGACTGAGCAGTGTTTTGTTCTGTTGTCCACAGGGTTGATATGCATTGGAGCTGACTAGACAGCACCTAACAGGAAAAAACAACAACATATGCATGTGAAAGCTGGACCATGAATAAGGACAAACAAAGAACTGAATCATGTGAATTATGATATTGGTGAAGAATATTAAAAATACATGGACTGCCAGAACAACAAAGAAATCTGTATTGGATGAAGTACAGCCAGAATGCTCCTTAGAAGTGAGAATGGCCAGACTTTGTCTCTGGTACTTTAGTCATATTGTCAGGAGGAACCAGTCTCTGGAGAATGATACCATGCTTGATAAAGTAGATGCTCCATGAAAAGGAGGAAGATCCTCAGTGAGATGGATTGATATAGTGGCTGCAACAATAGGCTCAAGCATAGCAATGACTGTGAGGATGGCGTAGGATAAAGCAGTGTTTTGTTGTGTTTTATGAAGGGTTGTGAGGATAAATGTTTTTGCTTTGTTGGGTCTGACTCCATATTGTTAGAATAAAACTCCATTTTTTTGGTTAAGATGCTGTTTCTTTAAAACCTGGCTTTAACTTTATAATTAACTTGTTCCCTCTCTAAATTACTGTTATCAATTCCTGATGTATCCTGTGATCTAAGAGCTATCTATGCCAATAAAGCCTCCTGGGCTAGACTTTAGACAGGCTGCTTTGACTCTGACAAACACCAACAAAGCTTCAAAGGAGCTCTAGTGGTGCAGTGCTAAAGGCTTTTGACTGCTAACCGGAGAGGTGCCGGTTCAAACCCACCAGCCACTCCATGGAACTATAAAGATTTACTGCCTTGGAAACCCAATGGGGGTTGCTATGAGTCGGAATCCACTCAATGGCAGTGGCTTTTTTTGTTTGTTTGTTTTGTTTGGGGACTCACAGGAAATACTCCTTTCTTAATTATCCCTTGTCCTAACTTTGAAAATTGTTAATTCTGCATCCATTCCGAGTCTCTTTTTCCTTTAATATAAGAACCCCTGATTATAAGCACTGAGCACACTGGGCCTTTTTTGCAGTCACTGTCCATTTCATCTTCTAATTAAACTCTCTTCTTTCCCATGACTCTGGTGTCCACTATTGGATGCACCACCCCAGGGCATTTTTCAGGTAACAGGGTCACTGTGAGTTCAAACTGACTCAACGGCACCTAATAACAACAAACAGGCATGATAGCTACATGCAACAAATTATATTGTATTGGATTTGGATAAGAAACAAAAGGATTCACTACAGGAAATTTTTTGGGAAAATTATATAAATCTGAAAATGGATTGTAGATGATGTCAGGCGGAAATGTGGCGCCAGTCCAGCGGGTAAAAGATTGGACAGAAAGAAGCTGCAAACAGGCCAACCCGGATGCAGCTTCCACCTGATTGGTTCCCGCCTTATTTTGAACCAGCGCAGGTCCTCCCCACTCCCCTAACAGATATGCTAATGAGGTGCTTTCACCTGATTGGTTCCCATCTTTTTCCCTCTGTCCCTACTCAGGTCCGCTTTGTAACTATA
>NW_006921750.1:363671-367750 GCF_000298275.1 Orycteropus afer afer | reverse complement strand
GCAGAACGACTTCTCTGGACCCCCTCTCAGGGATCCATGAACCTCCCCCAGGAGCGCAGAATAAACCTTTTCTTTATCCCACTCTTTGTGCCTCCTACTCTCTTCTTCATCGAGACCTTACAGATTAGGTATAGAATTGTATCAAGGTTAAAATTCCTGATTTTGATAATTGATATATGATTAAAGAAAGTATCTATTTTCTTAGGAAATACACAGTATGGTAAGCTAGATAATGGTCTCCCAAAGGTGCCCAGATTCTAAACTCTGGAGGCTGTAAATATAGGCAAAAAAGATTTTGCAGGGACTATTAAGTATTTTTAAATGGGGGTGATTCTCCTAAATTATCTGGGTAGACCCAATGTAATCATAAAGGTCTTTATAAGAGCAAGGCTACAATAAGATCAGACAGGGAAGATGGTGATGTGATGATAATGGAAGCAGAGGGAGAAAATATGTGATACAAGACAGTAGTAAGCCAAGGGATGTGGGTGACATTTACAAAGTAGAAAAGCAAGGAAATGGATTGTCCCTAGAGCCCCCAGAGGGACCAGCCCTGCTGACACTTTGTGTTAGCCTTGTAAGACTCACTTTGGGATTCTCACCTCCTTAACTGTGCTGCTTTAAGCCACTAAATTTGTGGTAGTGTTGGAGGGTGGGGGTGCAAGTGGGGCTGTCTCCTTCTACCAATCTATATATAAAAAAACCAAACCAAACTCACTGTCATCCATTCCGACTCATAGCGACACCCTTTAGGTTTCCCAGGCGGTAAATCTTTAGGGAAGTAGACTGCCCAGTCTTCCAACTGCAGAGTGGCTGGTGGGTATACAATCTACATTCCTTTCACTCAGAGTGTAGTCTAGGATTAGCAGGATTTCATCACCTGGGAGCTTGATGAAATGCAGACTTTTAAGCACCACCCCAGCCCTACAGATTCAGAATCTGCGTTTCAGGAGATTTCCAAGCAAGATCTACCCTTCCGAGAGGGCAGAATCTATCACTAACTCTGTGTCCCTGGGAAGCCCGTATACTCTTCAGTCAGTGAGTGGCTGCCAAGCAGCCTTAAAAAAGCACCATTCTAAACTGGCAGCCCTTCCGGGCTCCTCCCAGTGTCCATCATCCCTTTATCTGTCCCAGTGCTCCTCTTTTCATGTCCTTTGCTGGTCCGCCTGCCTCTTCGCCGCATCCTTTGGATCTCACCCTGCGCGCGCACCCCCTTTTCTTTAATGCACGCTTCCCGCCCCCTAGTGCGCGTCCTCGGGTCACCCACCTGTGCGCCCCTTCCGAGGAGGTACATGTGCCCTCGGCGGCACACCCACCAGCGAGCCCCACCTCACTGTGGCGCGCCCACTCTGGCTGCGGAGACGCGCGGGCTTGTTGCCTAGCGAAGGGACGCGGCTTGCGGCAGGAGTTCAACGTGTGCGTCAGTTGTGCGCACCTAGAACGCAGGCGCAGTGATTCGAGAGAGGTTTTTCTAGTTTCCCTCGGTGGTAACTGGAGGAGGAGTTTGTGACGGTTAAATCTTGGCAAGTCGCGTTGGAGTTAGTGGACACCTGGAGGCCAAGTGAGTAGCTCTGTTCTCAGGGGCATTGTCTAACAGTTGCTCTCCTGTCTCCTCCTTTTCCTTCCTCTGGCCCTCGTCTTCGGGAGCGCGCCTGGGTGAAGAGTTGCCAGATAAAATATGAGATGCCCAATTAATTTGAATTTCAGATAGACGGTGAAAATCATTTTAAACAAGTATGGTGTAATACAAAATTATTCGTTGTTTAGCTGGAATTTAAATGTCACAGAGGGTCCTGTATTTTAATTTGCTTAGTCTGGGAACCCTACCGAGGGTCTGTCTCCCAGGCCTGGGTGAAGCATCTCAATTTGCCTCTTGTGGCACCTTGTCAAGACTTGAGAGCTCTTGTATCATAGTGCCTAAGGCACTTGACTGCTAACCAGAAGGCTGGTGGTTCAAACCCACCAGCCACTCCCACTCCTCGGAAAGAAGGTTGGGCAATCTACTTCCATAGTGATATAGCCTCAGAAACCCAAGGAGGGGTTGCTGTGAGTTGGTCGGATTGCACAGAACATAACAACAGCAGACCCTAGACTTGCCCCTACTCTTAGGCCAGAGTCACTCTTACCCCCTTTAGGGATCATTGCCTTTAGCTTCCAGGAATAGCAGCAAGAATCCCTTTCCTCCTTTAGTTACTCCATTTCAGATGAAGTTGAGATATCTTTGTACTTCTTTTGTCTTTTGGGAAGTGCAGTGAAGATACTGTGCTTCAAAAGCTGTAATCTTTTCTCTGTGTGCTTCGGAAACCAGTGCACTTGATAGGGAGTTAGCTACATTTGTTCCATTTTGTTTTCCGTTTGTAGAGTTTTTGATTTTTACATACATACACATTCTTTCTCCAGCTCTATTGCTAATAATACAGAGAATGGCATGGTCTAAAATCTCCCCTGCAGGGGAGATTGGGCACAGGAGCCCCAGGGATACCAAAATCTGCTAAAGTCCATTGTGTAAAATGGTACAGTATTTGTATATGACATAACCTGCAACACATCCTCCCAAAGATTTTATTTTTTATTTCATTTATTTGAAAATATATTCTATTGAAATATAATTTATGTACAGTGAAGTACACAAAACTAAAGTGACGTAGGTCAATGCATTTTTTTTTTTTTTTGCAGTGTTCCCTCCTCTCCACTCCCCTCCCACCCCTGGTAACCAACAAAGAAAGTTTCCTTCCATATATAAAACTTTCCTTCACTTTTTACAATAATGAACTAATACTGTATTTGTCCATCTGTGATTGACTTATTTTACTCACGGTAGTGTCCTCCAAGTTCATCCACGTTGTGGGGTGTTTTGCAGATTCTACATTATTCTTTAGTGTTGCATAATATTTCATTGTGTGTATGTACCATAGTTTGGTTATCCATTCTTCTATTGATGGGCACCTAGGTTGTTTCCATCTTTTTTCTATCGTAAATAGTACTGTGATGAACATGAGTGTGCATGTATCTATTCTTGTCTTGGCTCTCACTGCCTTAGAATATGTACCTAGTAATGGGATTGCCGGATCAAATAAAACCAAAAAACCCAACTCACTGTCATTGAGTCGATTTGATTCATAGCAACCCCTCTTTCAGTTTCCAAGGTGATAATCTCTACAGATGTAGATTACCCGATCTTCCTTCCGAGGAGTGGCGGGTGGGTTTGACCGCCAGCCTTCTAGTTAGCAGTCAAATGTCTGCCACCAGAGATGGTATTTCTAATTTCAATATTTTAAGGAGTCACCGTACTGCTTTCCACAGTGTTTGTATCATTTTACAGTCCCACCAGCAGTGTTTGAGAGTCACAATCTCTCCGCATACTTGCCTGCATTTGCTATTTTCTGTCTTGTACTTTGCTATTAGTGCTGGGGCAAGATGGTATCTCGTTGTTTTGATTTGCATCTCTTTAAGGGCTAATATGGTGAACATGTGTTTGTTGGCCACCTGAATATCCTCCTTGGTCAAGTTTCTATTAATGTCTTCTGCCCATTTTTTAGTTGGATGATTTGTTTTTGTTGGAGTTTTCTATAAATTTTAGAGATAAGTCTCTTGTCGGGTACGTCATTGCCAAATATTTTTTCCCTATCTGTATATTCTCTTTTTACTTTTTGGAGAAGTCTTTTGAAGCACATAAAAATTTGATTTTTAGAAGGTCCCAAACCTACTTTATCTTCTGCTGTCCATGCATTTTGGATTATTCTTGACAGTCTGTTTGAGCCATACATGAGGGCCCCTAAATTTGCCCCTAATTTTTCCTGGAGGAACTTTATAGTTTTAGGTTTCACATTTAAGTCTTTGATCCATCTGGAGTTAGTTTTTGTGTATAGTGAGAGGTACAGATATTGTTTCATTTTTCTGCAAATGGATATCCAGCTTTGCCCACAGCATTTGTTAAAAAAACCACTGCAGTGTAGTAAATTACTTAGTATGGCTTTTCTACCCATAAGTCATTGTAAACTCAGTGGTGGAATGAGCAACTGAGGAGCTGATTGTAAATGTTATCCACGTGGAGTATTTCTGTTGGGCGTGGCACAATA
>NW_006921750.1:361959-363101 GCF_000298275.1 Orycteropus afer afer | reverse complement strand
GAAAGGGCTGGAGGGAGGCAGCATGTTTGGCCTTGCAGTAATAGGCCTTGGGTTACTGCTGTCTTCCTCTTGTGAGATTAGAGGAGGTCAGAACATGTGGCCTCCTTGCCGTTTTTGCAACCACTTATTCCCGTTCATGGATTTCAGCCCTTTGTCAAAAATCAGCTGACCATAGGTCAGTGGATCTATTTCTGGGTTCTCAATTCTGTTCCACTTGTCTATGTTTCTGTCGTTGTACCAGTGCCAGGCTGTTTTGACTACTGTGACTGTATAGTAGGTTTTGAGATCTGGGAGTGTGAGATCTCCTACTTTGTTATTTTCTTCAGTAGTGCTTTGATTGGTTGTTCGAGGTCTCTTTGCTTTCCATATAAAATTAGTGATTGTTTTTTCCATATCCTTAAAGAATGCTGAGGGGATCTGGATTGGGATTGGATTGAATGTATATATTGCATTGGGTAGTACTGACATTTTCATAATGTTCAGTCTTCCCATCCATGGTATGTTCTTCCATTTATGTAGGTTTCTTCACTTCTTGAAGTAGTGATTTGTAGTTTTATTTGTACAGGTCTTTTGTGTCCCTAGTGAAATTTATTCCTGAGTATTTTATATTTTGGTTAGTTATTATAAGTGGTATTGATTTCCTTTTCAGCAGTCTCTTTGATGGTGCAGAGGAATCCAGCTGATTTTTGTATGTGGATCTTATATCCTACCACAATGCTAAATCTCTCAATATGTTCCAGTAGTTCTTTTGCTGAGTGTTTTGGGTTTTCTACGTATAGGATCATATCATCAACGAAGGATAGTTTGACTTCTTCCTTACCAGTTTGAATACCTTTGATTTCCCTTTCTTGCCTTATTGCTCTGACTAGGGCTTCCAATACAATGTTGAATAGAAGCAGTAAGAGAGACCATACTTGTGTGGTTCCGTTCAGAGGAGAAATGGTTTCAGTTTTTCACCATTGAGAATAATGCTGGCTGCTGGTTTTACATTATGCCCTTTATTATGTTGAGGAATTTCCCTTCAATTTTGATTTTTTTTTTCTTCTTTTCTTTTTTATTGTGATTTGGGTGAAAATTTACAGAGCAAATTCACTTTCCATACAGCAGTTCACATATACTTTGTCTCATGTCATTGACCACAG
>NW_006921750.1:336687-344959 GCF_000298275.1 Orycteropus afer afer | reverse complement strand
CGGATTTCAACCAGTCACAGGGAAAAGAAAAAATGCTGAAAACTAGGACCTGGTAGGGGAAGATTAAGAATAAAGGAGAAAAGTATTAATAGTATTAGTTGGTTTAAACAGACAAATACAAGCAAACTAATCACCGGGAAAAAGAAAGCGAAAAAGAAAAAAAAAAAAAGAAAAAATCAGTGGAGGACAGGGTAGGGCACCCAGGCTCCGTCTGAGCACACAGACTGTGATGGAGTTCCTGTGGGCCCAGAAGATAGGTGGGAGTGGGCATGGCCACACCTCTGTTCACCAAGCGGGTGTAGGGTTTAGTAACAAGAAGAGTGTTGTACCTTTTCAGTCTTGCAGGCTCCAAGTATCCTTGGGGTTCTGGCAAGCAGAACCTGTTCTTAAGCCCCAGAAATCTGTGAGAGTGCTGCCTCTTTAAATATCCAAAATAGTCAAGCTACTTTTTCAACCTTCAAAATGGCGGCGCCCTCCGGACCGACAAAAGTCCACAGCTCAGCCCACCTTTCTGTTCACCTTCTCCGTTTGTTCTCCAGCCACCGTGCACAGTCCTCTATGCAGTCCCTGGCTAGCGGGTGATTTTTAGGTTAATTCTTAAGTCCTA
Source organism: Orycteropus afer afer (assembly GCF_000298275.1). Lineage (NCBI taxonomy): Eukaryota > Metazoa > Chordata > Mammalia > Tubulidentata > Orycteropodidae > Orycteropus > Orycteropus afer. The sequence continues at coordinate 344,352 of NW_006921750.1, read as the reverse complement.
CCACCACAGGAATCTGTGAGATCGCTGTCTCTTTAAATATCCAAAATAGTGAAGCTGCTTTTTAAACCTACAAAATGGCAGTATCCTCGAGGCAGAACGGCAAAAGTCCACAGCACAGCCCACCTTTCTCTTCACCTTCTCTGTTTGTTCCCCAGCCACCATGTACAGTCCTCCGTGCAGTCCCTAGCTAGCAGGGTGATTTTTAGGTTAATTCTTAGGTCCTACTACCACTCAGGAAACTCCAAGCTGTCTGCCGTCAGGGTTGCTCAGGATCGCTGCCAGACCGCAGCTCCGTCTGTCTCCTTTTTTGGTATTTTCATGCAAATTCTTCTGCTAGTTGGGGTTTATTCCACTTCTGTATCCTTCCCTTCAAGGATCAGGGGTCCAGGATTATCTTCTGTGTCTGTGTTAATTGGTTTCCCTTTCCTTTGTTGAAGAGGGTCTGTGCAGTCTTTCTGCCTAGTCCGCCATCTTGCTGGAACTCTGCCTTCTATATTGATTTTGCTGAAAGTTTTTTTTCATCAGGAAAGGATGTTGGATTTTATCAAATGCCTTTTCTTCATTGATGGATATGATCATGTGGTTCTTTTCCCTTGTTTTATTTATGTGATGGTTGACATTGATTGTTTTTCTAATGTTGAACCATTCTTGCATAACTGGTATGAACCCCACTTGGTCATAATGAATTATTTTTTGATATGTTGTTGGAATCTATTGGCTGAATTTTGTTGAAAATTTTTGCATTTATATTTATGATGGATATTGGTCTGTAGTTTTCCTTTGGAGTGATGTCTTTGCCTGGTGCTCTGGTTACCTAGTGCTGCTGTGACAGGAATACCACAAATGGGATGGCTTGAACAAATAGGAGTTTATTCTCTTACAGTTCAGGAGGCTAGAAGTCCGAGTTCAAATTTCCAGGCTCTAGGGGCTGTGCGAAAGCCTGTCAACCTTGGGCTTTAGCTCTGCTTCTTGTTCCCAGCCCACTGAAGCTAGAGGCATCTCTTCACTCAGGCAGCTACTGGCTGCTGAGGCCAAAAACCCCAAGGTTGACAAATAAAATGGCACAGTTCTGATGTTACCAAACCACATGGCAGGTCATTAATTCAAGTCCATTGAAAGTGCCAATGTCGGCAGAGCATAGGAGGCTGCTGAACAATGACACGGCTACGTGCAAGGTTCAAGTGTGCCATAACCTGGAGACCATTTCCAAAGCTGCTGCTTATATACAGGAAGCAGACCACATCCCTAAAGCTACTTAGCTGCTTGTGGTAGATCCCACCATGGAGTTGATTGCTAGTGCCATCATGGGGAATAACTACTACCAGCTGCCCAGCCACTTAACCAGGCCCAACCATGTTGACATACAACTTTAACTACCACACCTGGTTTTGGTTTCAAGGTTATGCTTGCTTCATAAAATGAATTTGGGAGGATTCCATCCTTTGCTGTGATCTGGAATAGTTTGAGTAGGACTGGTGGCACTTCTCTGAATGTTCTGTAGCATTCACCAGTGAAACCGTCTGGGCCAGGACTTTTTTTAGTTGGTAATTTTTTTATGACCTGTGCAATTTCATCTTTTGTTATGGGTCTGTTTAAATTTTCCACCTCAGGCTCTGTTAGTTTAGGTAAGTAGTATGTTTCTAGAAATCTGTCCATTTATTCTAGATTTTAGAATTTGTTGGAATATAGTTCTTCATTGTATCCTGATACATCCCTTTAATTTCAGTTGGTTCTGTTGTAGTGTCACCCAATTCATTTTTTTATTTGTGTTATTTGTATTCTGTCCCTCTTTTCCTTTGTTAAATTTGCCAGTGGTCTGTCAATTTTACTCATCTCTTCAAAAAACCAAATTCTAGTCTTGTTGATTTTTTCTATTGTCTTTCTATTTTGTTCAATCAATCCTTTAATAATTATATAATGTCCTTCCTTGTCTCATATGGTGATTTTTGTTAAAGTCAGTTTTGTGAGAAATTAATATTGCCAGTCTTGCTCTTTGCCATTTGCTTGATACATCTTTTCCCAACCTTTGATTTTTAGTCCATTTTTGTCTTTGTCTCTGAGGTGTGTCTCTTGTAGACAGCATATTGATGGGTTTTGTTTTCTTATCCAGTCTACAACTCTCCTTCTATTGAGTGGTGCATTTAATCCGTTCATATTTAGTGTAATTATCGACAAGTATGAGTTTGTTGGTGTTATTTTGTTACGTATTTTTTCATGGTGTTCCTGATTTCTTTGTTCCATATAATTTTCTGTGCTGAGCTTGTTTCGTTTATGAATCGTGTTATCACTTCCTTCTTTGGTATTGTTTTAGTATTTGCTAAGTATTTGTGCTTGCCCTATTTTTATTTTGATGTGAAGGTTTATCATTTTTCTTTGAGGTTACCCTGTGATTTATAATTTTCTTCCCAAGTTTAGAACAATCCATTCTATCTTGTAATGGTCTTGACTTCCCTACCATTTAGAAGCTCTTTAACTACAGTTTTCCCCCTCTTTTTGGTTTATAGTTGTCCTCATTAGTCAATTGATGTCTCTTGTTCTCTGTTTGCAATCTTGTAGGCTTGTTTACTTTGGATAGTTCCATAACTGGGTTGGTTTCTGGGTTATGTCATCATGTGTGTTAATGGTCGGTTGTTGTTTGGTGTTGTTGGTTCTCTATCCAAAGGACTCCCTTTAACATCTCTTGTAAGGTTGGTCTAGTTTGAACAAATTCCCTTAATTTCTGCTTATCTGGAAATGTCCCCATTTCACCATCATATTTGAGGGATATTTTTGCTGGGTAAATAATTCTTAGTTGAAATTTTTTTTTTTTCTTTTAGGGTTTTATATATACCATCCTATTGTCTTTTTGCCTGCATGGTTTCTGTTGAGAAATCTGAGCTTAGTCTTAATGGTTGGTTGCCCTTGTAGGTAATTCCTCATTTTTCCTGTGCTGGTTTCAGGATTCTTTCTTTCTTTGTCTTTGATTTTGGTAAGTTTTGTCATATGTCTTGGTGATTTTCTTTTGGGGTCTATCCTATTTGGGGTTCATTGGACTTTTTGAATGGATATATTCCCATCTTTTATCATATCTGGGAAATTCTCTTCCAACAACTCTTTCACAATTTTCTCTGTGTTTTTATTTGTCTCTTCCTGTTCTTTAATTCCGATTGCACATAGGTTCTTCCTTCTAATGGTATCTCACGTGAATCTTAGACTTTCTTCATTTTGTTTTGATCTATTTTCTGATTGATCCCTTTCCAAAGAAGTATTGAGGTATTTGTCTTCAATCTCACTAATTCTGTCTTCCATTGATTCCATTCTACTCCTTTGTCCATTCAATGTGCTATCTATTTCTGAAAATTTAGTGTTAATCTTGTGGATTTCTATCTGTAGATTTTGTATTATTTCTATTTTTTTCATTTATTTTGTCATTTTATTCTTGTATATCTTTTGAAATTGTTATAGTGTTTTCCTCAATTTTGTCAGTATTTTCCTTGATCTGTCTCTCAATCCATTGAACATACCAAATATAATTCTTTTGAATTCCTTATCAGGGAGTCTAATGCTGTTTCTTCCTCAGGGATGTGTTCTGGGTCTGTATCCTTGTCCCTTTTTCTCCTGCTTTATATTGGTTCTTTGTGTGGATTGTGATGCTCTGTTGTCTCCTAGACATAGTGATGTTTTTGTGTTTATATTTAATTGGTGATTGCATGTTGGAGTGACTTGCCCAAGATTTTCATTTTCTTTGTTTTGTTTGGATGCTATCTAAGTAAGCAGAGTACTGTGCTCTTCTATTTGGTAGTTGGCAGCACTTGTACACTCACTTGGAGCTCAGGTGATGTAGTGCCTAAGGCATTTGACTGTTGACCAGGAGGCTAGTTGCCACATCCAGCAAAACTACATAGTTCATGAAACAAAATGACATGAAAGGATTAATGGTTTTATAAAAGGAACGGGGGCTAGATGGATGCCCTGCATATTCTGTGAGAGTAACCCCTGATGCCTTTGTTCTACTTTATTTATATGTATGTACATTATTACATCATTATTCTTAGAATCCATAAAATCAGCTTATTCTCTACAAAGTTAAAGTTTTACTCCTCTACATGTTCAAGGACAACAGATGGTCATTGAAACAATCACAAAAGCCTCCTCAGGAATAAGGAATGTAAAATGATGAATGTTTACTAGGGCACAGTGACCCAAAGTATGAAATGTCCCAAAGATAAAAAACATGGACTACAGGAATAACATCTACTTTTGATACTTAAGGTATTGCCAAGTAAGCATTTAACCATGAGATAGGCCTTGCCTTCTCTTGTCCTTTGCTAATTTCTCTCTCAGTCTCCAACAGCTAGTGGCTCAAACCCACCAGCCATTCCTTGTATGGAAGGTTGGGCAATCTACTTCTGTAGTGATGTCACCTCAGAAACCCAAGGAAGGGTCACTATGAGTCTGACCTGACTCGATGGCAGTGAGTTTTGAGTATACAGTCACTACCTGTCTCCCTTCCTATTGTCAGCCTCCCATATGTCCCTGCTGTCCTTGGCAAGTGGAACCTATTCTTAGGTCCCTGGAATCTGAATGAGAATGCTGTCACTTTAAATATCCAATATAGCCATGGCTTGTAAACATTCAAAATGGCTGTGCCCTTGGCCATTTTAAGTATCCAAATTGGCCACCACTTGTAAACATTCAAATACCCTCCAGACAGCCAAAAGTCCACAGATCCAGTTGTCTCCCTCCTTGCTGTTTTCCTTCGTAATCATCGGGCACCAGCACAATTTTCCCTGTAGCCCTTGCTGACTAGGGCTGATCTTTAGGTCAATTCTCAGGTCCCAGCACCATTGGAAAATATTCATACTGTTGGTCCCGTCAGAGTAGCTGACAGTCTGCAGCTCTGTCTTCATATTCACTGTGTTCATTCAGGTTTTTCCACTAGTTGGTGCCTAATCCACTTCTGTATACTTCCTTTCTGAGCTCAGGGCTCCAGGATTTTCTTCTGTATATCTGTCAATTGATCTCTTGTTTCTCTCTTGAAGATAATCTATGTAGCTTATCTGCCTATTCTGCCATCTTACGGGAAGTTTTATTTTATTTTTTTGCTGTCAAGTAGATTGTTGATCCATGAGACTTTATTTATTTATTTATTTTTGCTGTGTTCCCTCCCCTCCCTTCCCACCCCTGGTTACCAACAAAGAAAGTTTCCTTCCATATATAAAGCTTTCCATGACTTTTTACAGTAAAGAACTAATACAATATTTATCCTTCTGTGATTGACTTACTTCACTCAGCACAATTTCCTCCAAGTTCATCCATGTCATGCAGTATTTTGTAGATTCTACATTATTCTTTAGTGTTGCATAGTATTCCATTGTCGATTGTTGACTCGTAATGAAGTCATAGGACACAGTAGAACTGTCCAAGGTTATTTATTTTTTTCCACTTGTACCAATTTTATTATTATTATTATTATTTCCCAATTGTGAGTTGGGTGAAAGTATCCAGAGCAATTGCTTTTTCATTCGATAATTCATACATGTTTTGTTTTGTGACATTGATTGCAATCCCCATAATGTAAAAGCACTGTTTTATTTTTTTTAAAGTGAAAAAAAAAGACAAAAACAAAAAATCTTTTTATTGTGATTTGGGTGAATGTTTACAGAGCAAATTTGTTTTCTATTCAATGGCTCATACACATTTTGTTTTGTTACATTGATTGCAAGCTTTATGATGTAACATCACTCTTCCCACTTCCTCCCTATGGTTACTATTTACTTTTGTCCTTCTTTCCTCTCCATTCCTGCCTTCTGAGCTTTATCCCTGGGCAAATACTGCCATTTTGATCTCTTATGGTTGATTATCATAAGGAGTGTTATTGTTCACCTCACTGGCCTGTCTGTTGTTTGGCTGAAAATTCAGCCATGGGTTTTACAAAGTAGAAAAGGAAATGAAATAGATTGTCCCTAAGCCCCCAGAAGGACCAGCCCTGCTGACAATTTGTGTTAGCCTTCTAAGACTCACTTTGCAATTCTCACATCCATAACTGTGCTGCTTTAAGCCACTAAATTTGTGTAGTGTTGGAGGGTAGAGGTGCAGGTGAATTTATTGTTCAGTTCCAGGCTTGAAGGGTGACTAAGGACCATAGTCTCTGGCGTTTTACCAGTCTGTATCAGACCAGTAAGTGTTTTTTTTTTTTTTTTCCCCTAATGCTTTTGAGTTTTGTTTCACATTTTTCTCCCACTTTATTCAGGATCTCCTATTGTGATCCCCTTCAGAGGGATTGGCAGTTCTAGCCAGGTACCATGCCTAGTTATTCTGGTCTCGGGAGGCTGATGTTCATGCGAGCCACTAGTCTCTTGGACTAATTGTTTCCAAGTGTCTTTGATTTTCTTACTCCAGACGAGGAGAAACCAATATTCACCTTAGATGCCACTAGCAAGCTACTCACTGACTTAATTATCTAGTACTGCTATAACAGAAATATCACAAGTGGATGGCTTTAACAAACAGAAATGTATCCTCTCACTGTTTTTAAGTCTAAATTTAGAGTGCTGGCTCTAGAGAAGGCTTAGTCTCTCTATGGCTTTTGGTCCCAGGAGGATCCTAGCACAGGGACTCTGGGTCCAAAGGACAGTCTCTGCTCCCAGCTCTTCTTTCTTGGTGGTAGTAAGTCCCCCTCTCTCTGCTCACTTCTCTCCATTTATCTCTTTTAAGATAAAAGGCATTACAGGCCACACCCCAGGAAACTCCCCTTATAGATTGTGGCTTTGACTGAATTAAAGGTGGTACATCCCACCCCAATCCTTTTACAACTAATTTCCTTATCACATCATTGTGGATCATTACATAACTGCCACATTATGTCATTACATAACTGTCTAAGCATGGAGAATAATGACCCAGCTCAGTTGACACTTCTTTTATGGGGACACAATTTAATCTATGACACTCTAGGATGTAGAACAGTGTCTTTGTGGACTATGTTATGCCAATTGATCTTGATGTCTCCTGTGAGTATGGTCCTGAGCCCACAGGGGTAGTGACTCATTACCTCAAGGTGTTTGGTTATGGCTAAGAAGTTTTCATAACTTTGCACCCTGTCAGCTCTACTACATACATGGACATTTTTATAACACATACATACATGTAGAAATATCACCTGACAAACCTATATGGTCATGGGTATAGCCCCATTTGCCTACTCTTCCCCCCCCCCCCCCCCCAAAAAAAAACCTCACTGCCATCATTTCTGACTCATAGCAATCCCTCCTTGGGTTTCTGAAGTGGTATCTCTATGGAAGTAGATTGCCCAATCTTCGTTCTGAGGAGTGGCTGGTGGATCTGAGCCACCACCCTTCTGGATAGCAGTCAGATGTCTTAGGCACTGTTGTTGTTATGTGCCATTGAGTCAGACCCAACTCATAGCGATCCCTCTTGGGTTTCCCAGGCGGTATCTCTACGGAAGTAAATTGCCCAAACTTCCTTCTGAGGAGTGGCTGGTGTGTTTGAACTGCTAGCCTTCTGGTTAGCAGGCAAGTGCCTTAGGCACTATGCTACCAGAGCTCCCACTACACCACCAGATCTTGCCTGGCTACCTAAGTATCAACTTGTAGCCTAATGTTTGTTATTACTGGTAATGGAGGATTGTGTATGTGATAGTGTTTAACTTTGTTGTCTGTAATT
>NW_006921750.1:334180-336587 GCF_000298275.1 Orycteropus afer afer | reverse complement strand
ATATACATATAAATATGTATGGCCATTTCCTTCACCCAAATTAATGTATGTCTCCTACCTAGCTAGTAATTTTCCATCCCTTTCCCCCCAACCCTGAGAAGCATCAAAGAATGTTTCTTTTCATTTGTAAACTTGTTCTTGACTATTTATGCTAGTGCACTCATAAAATATTTGTCCTTTTATTATTGGCTTATTTCACTTAATATCCTCTAAGTTCATCTACATTATGAGTGTTTCACAGATTTTTCAATATTCTTTAGTGTTTCATAGTATTCTAGTGTGTGTATGTACTATAGTTTGTTTATCCCGTCATCCACTGATGGAAACTTAGGTCGTTTCCATTTCTTTGCTATTGTGAATAGTGCTGTTACGAACATGAATGTGCATATATCTATTGAGTCCTGGCTCTCACTTCTTTAGTATATATACCTAGTAGTGCAATTTCTGGATGAAATGGAATTTCTATCTCTAAATTTTAAGGAAGCATATACTATTTTCCAGAGTGGTTACGTCATTTTACAGTCCCACCAGCAATATATTAAAGTTCCAATCTCTCTACACCCTTGCCAGCATTTGTTGTTTTCTGTCTTGTTAAACTTTGCTATTGTTACTGGGGCGAGATGATAAATCATTGTTGTTTTGAATTGCATCTCTCTTATGGCTAATGATCACGAGCATTTCTTCATGTGTTTGTTAGCTGCCTAAATATCCTCTTTGGTGAAGTGTATGTTCACATACTCAACCCATTTTTAGAGTTGGATTGTCTTTTTGTTGCTGAGGTGTTGACATTGTCTACAAATTTTAGATATAAGTCCCTTTTCAGATATGTAATTGCCAAATATTTTCCCCAATTTGTAGATTCTCTTTTAAAGTCTTTTGATGTCTTTAGAAAGTTCCAGTTACCTAGTTTATCTTCTGCTGTCTGTACATTTTTGGTTCTGTTTGATAGTCTATTTATGCCATAAATTAGAGCCTCTAAGTTTGCCCCACGAGCTCTGGTGACATAGTGCCTAAGGCAATTAATTGCTAACCAGAAGGCTGGCGATTCAAACCCATCAGCCACTCTGCAGAAGGAAGACTGGGCAATCTACTTCCATAAAGATTTACTGCCTCGAAAACTGAAAAGGGGTCACTATGTGTCAGAATCAACTCAATGACAATGAGTTTTTTTGTTTGTTTTTGAAGTTTGCCCCTATTCTTCTTTAATAATCTTTATAGCTTCAGATTTTACATTTTGGTCTCTGATCCATCTTGAGTTAGTTTTTGTATATCATGTAAGGTATGGATCTTGTTTCATTCTTCTGCAAATGGATAAACAATTTTGCCAGCGTTATTTATTAAAGAGACTGTCTTTCCCCATTGAAGGTATTCTGGCTCTTTGTCAAAAATCAGCAGTCTATAGGTGGATAGATCTACTTTGTATTCTCTATTCTATTCCATTGGTCTATGTGTCTCTCATTGCACAAATGCAAGGTGTTTTGACTACTGTGGCTGAGAGCAGGAAATGTGAGACCTCCTTCCTTGTTCTTCTCCATATAAAATTAATGATTGCTCTTTCCATGTCCTTAAAGAATGTTGACAAAAATCCTCACAACTGGTCCAGTAAACAGCTTCATGATAGATGGAGGAAAGATTGACATTGTCAAGGACTTCATATTACTTGGTTTTACAATAAACACCAATGGAAACAGCAGTCAAGACATCAGAGAACATATTGCATTGGGCAAATCTGCTGCAAAAGACTTCTTTGAAGCAATGAAGAGCAAAAATGTCTCCTTGAAGACCAAGGTGCAGCTAACCCAAGCCATCGTATTTCCAGTTGCCTCATAGGCTTACGAGAGCTAGACAGTGAATAAGGAAGACAAAAGAAGAGTTGGTTCCTTTGTGGTGTGGTGTTGGAGAAGAATACTCAGAGTACCATGGTCTGTTAAAAGGACTAACAAATCTGTCCTGGATGAAGTGCAGCTGGAATGCTCCTTGGAAGTGAGAATGGCCTGACTTTTTCTCACCTGCTTTGTACATGTTGTCAGAAGGAACCATTCCCTGCAGAAGGATGTCATGCTCAGTAAAGTGGGGGGTCAACGAGAAAAGGGAAAAGCCCTCAATGAGATGGATTGACCCAGTGGCTGCAACGATGGTCTCAGGTATAGCAAGGTTAGTGAGGCTGGCACAGGACCAGGCAGTGTTTTATTCTGCTGTGTAGGGTCACTATGAGTTGGAGACCACTTGACAGCACCTAACAACAACAACAAAAGAATGTTGATGGAATCTGGATGGAGATTGCACTGAAATTATAAATTGCTTTGGTTAGTATTGATCTTTTCACAATGTTTAGTCTCTATCCATGAGCATGGTATGATTTTCCTTTTGTGTATATATAAGGAGCTCTGGTAGCATAGTGGCTAAG
>NW_006921750.1:329753-331633 GCF_000298275.1 Orycteropus afer afer | reverse complement strand
CTTTTGAGTTGTGGTGCTGGTGAAGAATGCTGAAAGTACCATGGACTGCTAAAAGAACTAACAGATCTGTTCTGGAGGAAGTGCACCCAAAATGCTCCTTGGAAGAGAGGGTGGCCAGACTTTGTCTCACCTATTTTGGTCATGTTGTCAGAAGCGACCATTCCTTGGAGAAGGATGTCATGCTTGGTAGGGTGGAGGGTCGACGACAGTGGGGGAGGCCTTCAACGAGATGGATTGACACAGTGGCTGCAGTGATGGGCTCAAGTATAGCAGGAATCATGGAGCTGGCGTGGGATTGGGCAGTGTTTCGTTCTGCTGTGCATGGGGTCACTATGAGTTGGAAACAACTCGACGGCACCTAAAAACAACAACAACAACAACAGTCTTCACTAATAGTGAGTTGTTTCATCCCCTTCACTGGCTCCCTCTTTGCTTTTTGGTTACTTGTGCTGCTGTGTATCTCACCCAATTCCCTGGCACATCCCTTCCCAGATCCAGTGTGTATTCTGTGTACCTTAATTACCTCCAAATTTGTCCACACTGTTTCTCCACAATGTAGATTATGTGAAATTGTTTTCTCCTCACTCATATATGATACCGTCTGTGTTTAAAAATGCCACATTTCATCAGGCTCTGGCTTCTTTTCTCTCCCCAGTCACTGCCCTTACTCTGTCTCTCTTTCCAATCAGCACTCAGTCTAATTTGATACTCAGAATCCCAGGATAATTATTTGTATCTGTTTCACTTGTTTTTTCTACGTCTCTGTTGTAGAGAGATTAGGTGGAGTGTGTCACCAGGACTTCATCTTGTCTCCACTTCTGTGTAAAATCTCTCTTCCCATTTCCTTCCTGTGTTTACCATTTCCCTTCATCCTTCCATCCTCTCCATTCCTGTTTTCTGAGTTTTAACCCTGGGCAAATGCTGCCCTTTTGATCTTGTATGATGAATTATTCTAATGTGTGTACTTCCCTGGTATTATTGTTTACCTTATCAGTCTATCTATCCTTTGGCTGAAAGTTGAGCTATGAGAGTGAATTGAGTTCCTGGCTTGAAGGGTGTCTAAGGCCCGTAGTTTTGGGATTTCCACCGATCTCTATCAGAGCAGTAAAGTGTGGTCTTTTTTTTTTTTTTTTAAATGATTTTGTGTTTTGTTCCACCCTTTTTTTTTTCAGTCTGTATGGGACCTCCTATTGTGATCCCTTTCAGAGCAGTCAGCAGTGGTATCAGGGCACCATCTAGTTCTTCTGGTCTCAGTTTCATGGATGCTGTTCACGTGGTCCATTAGTCCTTTGGACTAATTTATTAATTACATCTTTGATTTTCTCCACTTCTCTTTTCTCTGGATGGAGAAAAAAACAAAAACAAACAAACAAACAAAAGGGAGCTCTGGTGGTGTAGTGCATTGCATCTTTGGTTTTCTTCACTCTTCTTTGCTCTGGATGAAGAGAGACCAATAATTGCATCTTAGGGGCTACTCACAAGCTTTTAATTACTCAGTACAAAAGTACAGTTCTTCATACTATTCTGTTATTATCCTCTTTATTGCAGTAGGTTCTATTGTGATATCACCAATTTCTTTTCTTATTTTTGTTATTTCCATCTTCTTTACCTTGGTTAAATTTGCCAGTGATTTGTCAATTCCATTGATCCTTTCAAAGAACTATCTTCTTGTCCTGCTGATTCTTTCTATAATTTTTCTGTTTCATCTTTCCATTCTAATATTTATTATAATTTCCTTTCTTCTGATGACTGTAGGGTTTCTTTGGTGTAGTTTTTCCTAATTGTTAGAGGTAATAGGTTAAGGTGTTGATTTTGTTTTCTTCTTATTTTTTTTTTAGTTTTTTTTTTTGTGATTTGCATGTAAGTTTATGGAACAGTTT
>NW_006921750.1:320623-329653 GCF_000298275.1 Orycteropus afer afer | reverse complement strand
AGGAGCTCTGGTAGCATAGTGGCTAAGGCACTTGACTGCTAACCAGAAGGCTGGTGGTTCAAACCCACCAGCCACTCCTCGGAAGGAAGGTTGGGAAATCCTACTTCCGTAGTGATACTGCCTCGGAAACCCAAGGAGGGGTCACTATGAGTCGGGGCCAACTCAACGGCAAATAACAACAACATTTATCTATTTTTTTTATTTTAATATTTTTTATCTGTTTTGTAGCCATTGTAAATGGTACTGTTTTCCTTATTTCCTTTTCAGTGATCTCTTTGTTGATGTAGAGGGATCCAACTGCTTTTTGCATATTGATCTTGTACTCTGCAACTTTGGTGAATCTTTCAATAACTTCTAATAGATTTTTTTTTATCTGAGTCTGGGATTTTTTATGTATAGGATCAGATCATTTTCAAATAGGGATGGCTTTATTTCTTCCTTACCAATTTGGAAGCTTTTTATTTCCTTTTGTTTCCTTATTGCCCTGGCTATGGTTTACAATACAATATTGAATAAGAGTGATCCTTTTCTGGTTCCCATTAAAAAGGGAATTCTTTTAGTCTCTCTGTTTAGAATAACATTGGCTGTTGGTTTTGCATATGTGACCTTAATTATGTTAGGAATTTCCCTTCTATTCCTGTTTTGGTGAGAGTTTTTTTTTTTTTTTTAAATCAGGAATAGGTGTTTGATTTTATCTAATACCTTTTCTGCATCAATTGATATGATCATATGGTCCTTTTACTTTGTTGCATTCATATATATTTTTTTTTTATTTTCGCCTTATGACTGTGTATTTATTTATTTTTCCTTTTCCTTTAAAAAAAAAAATATTACATGTACATTGTTTCATTTCCCATTTACCATGCCCAACCCTAACCCAATCTTCTCCCTCCCTGCCCAGTAACACTACTCCCATGCCCCTCATAGTTATGCACTCCTATCTGTCCTGCATTTCCTCCGTGTGAATGTTGCCCCTTTGGGGTCCCATGGTTGATTGCTCCAAGGGATGCATTTCCATAGCGTATGTGAGTGCATTACCCTGGGGTGAGTGATCTGCATTTACATCTTGTTTATTATTTGCCTAAGAGTCAGCACTTGGGAGTGACCTTCATTCCAGGCCCAGAATATATCCCAGGAGCATAGTATTGGGGGTCTCACCAGACTCCATTCGACCAGTAATTCTGGTCATTATTGAGTTTTTGGAATTTTTTTCACGATTTCACTCCCACTCTATACAGGATCTCCAGATTTGATCCTTTCCTGAGTGATTGGCATTGGTAGCCGGGCACCATGTAGGTCTTCTGGTCTTGAAGGCCATCATGTCCTAGGACTGATTGCTTCCAAATGCCTTTGTATTTTTTGCACTCTTCTTCACTTCCGACACTAGGAGACCATTAGCTGCATGTTAGGTGGTCGCTTGAAGGCTTTTAAGACCCCAGTCGCTGCTCACCAATGTAGTATGAGGAACAAGGCTTTTATGTATTTTGTTGTGCCAATTGAGTCTGGTGTCCCCCAGTACTATGGTCGTGATATGGTAGATCCGTTGGATCTCTTTCTCACAGTGTCTGGGTATCTGTGAGGGATCACTCTTTGTCTGTCTTTTGTTGTTTCTGTAAGGATTGCAGGTATTTTTTATCACTGGTACCTGTGCAAGATTAGCCTCTGCTGAATCTATCCTTGGTCTGGGGTATACTCCTGTTCACTGACCCCCATCTGATCCTCTTAGGTGTTTATGTGTTTATCTGTAGCCTGGTCTTTGGTGTTAATGGTACTGTGGGCACACTGGTTGGTATTAGCATCTGTTGTCTATCTCCTATGTGCACAATTCGCTGTCCTCCCTTTTCCTAATGTTATCATGGTAGTCACAGACTCTTTCTATACAACCCTCCCCTTACCCACATCAGCATGTGGGCCCCAACTAGCCAAAAACTAATCCCTCCTCTTCCCTCCCCACACACGTAACCTACAAAGCAAATCCCTTTCCCAAGCAAATTCTTATTTGTCTTTTTATAGTAATGGGCTCATGCAGTACTTGTCCTTCTGCTATTAGCTTATTTCACTCAGCATAATGTCCTCCAGGCTCATCCATGTCGTGAGATGATTCGCATATCCCACATTGTTCTTTGACATAGCATGGTATTCCATTGTGTGCATGTACCGTAATTTGGTTATCCACTCATCCATTGATGGGCTTTTCGGTTGTTTCCTTTCTTTTTGCTGTAGTGAATTGTGCTGCACGTGTCTTTTCATATGCTGTCTCTCACATCTTTAGGATATGTTCCTAGTAATGGAATTGCTAGATCAGTGGTATTTCTATTTTCAGTTTTTTAAGGAAAGGCCATATTGTATGCCACAATGGTTGTACCATTTTACAATTCCACCAGCAGTGCACAAGAGTTCCATTATCTCTGCAACCTCACCAGCATTTGTTATTTTCTGACCTGTTGAACTTTGCTATTATTACTGGGGTGAGATGATATCTCATCATTGTTTTGATTTGCATCTGTTTAATGACTAATGATCGTGAGCAATTTCTCATGTGTTTGTTGACTGCCGGTATATCTTCTTTGGTGAAGTGTCTCTTCAAGTCTTTTGCCCGTTTATGAATTGCTTTGTTTGTCTATTTGGTGTTGAGGTGTTGCAGTTTTCTATAGACTTTGGAGATAAGTCCTTTATCAGATATGTTATAGGCAAATATTTTCTCCCAATCTGTAGGTTCTCTTTTTACCCTTTTGATGCAGTCTTTCAATATGCATAAGAATTTAATTTTTAAAAGTTCCCAGTCATCTAGCTTCTCTTCTACCCCTTGTGAATTCTGGGTGATGCTTGATAGTCTATTTGTGCTGTAAATTAGGGCCCCCAGATTTGACCCTATTTTGTCTTTGATGAATTTTATAGTTTTGTGTTTTACATTTAAGTCTTAGATTCTGGTTGAGTTTGTTTTTGTGTATGGGGTGAAGTATGGGTCTTGTTTCGTTTTCTGCAAGCGGATTTCCAGTTTTGCCAGCACCATTTGTTAAAGTGGCTGTCTCTTCCCCATTTAATGGGTTTGGACTTTTTTCAAAGGTCAGCTGTCCATAGATGAATGGGTCTATATCTAGACTTTCAATTCTGTTCCATTGGTCTATCTGTTTATCATTGTAGCAATACCATGCTGTTTTGACTACTGTGGCTATATACTAGGTTTTAAGATCTGGGAGTGTGAGACCTCCCACTTTGTTCTTCTTCTTCAGAAGTGTTCTCATTATTCAAGGTCTCTTTCCTTTCCATATGAAGTTAGTAATTGTTCTTCCCATATCCTTAGAAAATTTTGTTGGTATCTGGATTGGGATTGCATTAAATGTGTAGATTGCTTTAGGTAGTATTGACATTTTCACAATACTCAGTCTGCCTATCCATGAACAAGGTAAGTTCTTCCATTTATGTTGTTCCCTTTTTGTCTCTTGTAGTAGTGTTTTATAGTTTTCTCTGTATAGGTCTTTTGTGTCTCTGGTAAGGTTTATTGTTAGATATTTTATCTATTTGGTAGCTATTGTAAATGGTATTGTTTCCCTTATTTCTTTATCAGAGGACTCTTTGTTGGTGTAGAAGAATCCAACTGACCTTGTATCCTGCTGCTTTGCTGAACCTCTCTGTGAGTTTCAGTAATTTTTTTGTTGAGTCTCTTGGGTTTCCTATGTACAGGATCATATCGTCCACCAATTTGTATGCCTTTTATTTCTTTCTTGTCTTATTTATTTATTTTTATTGTGCCCTGGGTGCAGATTTACAAAGCAAACTTGTTTTGCATTCAACAGTTCATGCACATCTCTTTCCCTCTCCTCCCTGTAAACACATCTTCCCTATGCCCTTCTTATCTGTGCATTCCTGTCTGTCCACCTTTTCCTCCATGTGAGTGCTACCCCTTTGGTATCTCATGGCTGATTGTTCCAAGGGATGCATCTCCCTAGAGTAGGTGGGTGCATCGAACTAGGGTAGGTGTTCTGCATGTAGGTCTTTCTACTGTTGGGTTGAGAGCCAATCCATGTGAGTTCCTTTGTTTTATTTATGTGATAAATTATGTTAATTGTGTCAAACCATCACTGCATAGCTGGTATGAATCCCCTTTTGTCATGATGTATTTTTGATACAGAGTTGGATTCTATTGGTTATGATTTTATCAAAGATTTTTGTGTCTATATTCATGAGGGATATTGGTCTGTAATTTTCTTTTTTAGTAGAGCATTTACCTGGCTTTGGCTTCAGGCTTCAGTGTTGTGCTTGCTTCATAAAAATTAATTTGGTAGTATTCCATCCTTTTTATGTTCTGGAATAGTTTGAGTAATATTGGTGTCCGTTCTTTGAATGTGTAATAGAATTCTCCAGTGAAGCTGTCTGGGCCAAGATGTTTTTCAATTGGGAGTTTTATTTTATTTATTTATTTTAATTACTTGTTCAGTTTCTTCTGTTGTGATGGGCCTATTGAAATTTTCTACCTCAGTCTGTGTTTGTTTAGGTAGGTCATGTTATATAAATTTGTCCCTTTCTTCTAGGTTTTCAAATTTGTTGGAATACAGTTGTTCATAATATTCTGTTATCCTTTTAATTTCAATTGGTTTTATTGTGATGTTTCCCATTTCATTTTTTATTTGTACCTTTTCATTAGTTAAATTTGCCAATGGTTTAGTCAATTTTGTTAATCTTTTTGAAGAAACAACTTCTAGTTTTGTTAATTATTTATATTGCTTTTGTTTTTTTCTGCTTCATTTATTTCTACTCTAATATTTATTATTTCCTTTCTTGTGGAGACTGTAGGCTGCTTTTGTTGCTCTTTTTCTAATCACTGGAATTGGTGGGTTAAGGTATTGATTTTGGTTCTTTCTTCTTTTTTGATGTGTGTATTTACTAGTATAAATTGACCTCTGTATACTTGGACTGTGTCCCAAAGGTTTCAGTATGTTGGATTTTCATTCTGATTTGTTTCTAGGATTTTTTTTTTTTTAATTTCACATTTTATTTCTTCTGTTTGTTGTTGTTGTTTGTGCTGTCGAGTAGGACCTGACTCATAGCAACTCTTCCTTGGGTTTCTGTGGCAGTATCACTATGGAAGTAGATTGCCCAACCTTCCTTCTGAGGAGTAGCTGCTAGGTTTGAATCACCAACCTTCTGGTTAGCAGTCAAGTGCCTTATGCACTACACTACCAAAGCTCCTTATTTCTTCTGGTACTCAGTACTTTTTGAGCATTCATTTTCCATGTATTTAATTCCTACACCCCCCATCTTCCTATTACTTATTTCTAATTTTATAGTGATGTGATCCAAGAAGATCCTTTATTGGATGTTGGTGTGTTAACATTTATTGAAGATTTTTTTGGTGGCCTAATATATAGTTTATTCTGGAGAAAGATCCAGTGTGCATAGGAAAATAATGTGTATTGCATTTTTGTTGGGTGGAGTGTTCTGTACATACCTATAAAGTCAAGTTGGTAGATTTTGCTGCTTAGGTCTTCTGTATGTTTGTTGTTTCTTTCTAGTTCTGTTGTTCATCAAAAGTGGTATGTTGAAGTATCTTACTACTATTGTGGAGTTGTCTATTTCTCTTTTCAATTCTGTTAAGTTTGCTTTACATATTTTGGGACTTTTCATTGGGTTTATTTATTATGGTTATATCCTCTTGCTGGATTAACCATTTTATCATAATATAATATCCTTTCTTGTTCTTTATGATGGTTTTTGCCTTGAACTCTCTGTTATGAGAAATTAATATTGCCACTCACATTGTTGTGTGCCATTAGCTTGATATATATATATATATTATATATATATATATTTTTCTAATCTTTGATTTTTAATTTATTTTTATCTTTGTGTTTCAGGTGAGTCTATTGTAAGCAGTATATTGATGGTTCCTATTTTCTTACCCATTCTGCCACTCTCTCTTGACTGGTGCATATAATTGATATTCAATGTAATAAATGATAGGTATGCATTTACAGTTGTCATTCTTTTGTGCTTTTTAATTGTGATGTTGATTTCCTTGTTCCAAATATTCTTCTGCACTGAGTTCATTTTGTTGTTTTCTTTTAACTTTCTTAATTGTTGATTTTGTTTACTAAGTCCTTCTTATTTCCTTCTTTCTGTTTTGGTTTGAAGGCTTATAAATTTTCTTTGCAGTTACCCTGTAATTAACTTTTATCTTCTTAAGTTTGAAATGGTCTGTGCTATAGTGGTATTGTCCTGCCTCCTCTCCACTTGGAAGTTCTATAATTATACATTTTATTCCCTTTTTGCTTTGTAGTTGTTGTTGTTTACATATTTATGCCTCTGTTTCTTTGTTTTCAGTCTTGTAAGCTTATTTTGATTTGGAGAATTCTTTTCCCAGACTGGTTTCTAGGTGATATTTTCATGTGTCTTAATGTTGGGTTTTTGTTTACCATTGTTGGTTTTCTGTCTGCAGGACTCTCTTTATCATTTCTTGTTAGGTTGGTCTGGTTTTTAAAAGTTCCCTTAATTTCTCTTTATCTGAAATGTCCTACTTTCACCCTTGTATTTGAGGGACAGTTGTGCTGGATATATAATCCTTTGTTGGCAATTTTTT
Source organism: Orycteropus afer afer (assembly GCF_000298275.1). Taxonomy (NCBI): domain Eukaryota; kingdom Metazoa; phylum Chordata; class Mammalia; order Tubulidentata; family Orycteropodidae; genus Orycteropus; species Orycteropus afer. The sequence continues at coordinate 323,076 of NW_006921750.1, read as the reverse complement.
TTTTCTTTCAAGTTTTATATACTTCATCCTATTGCCTTATTGCTTGTATGGTTTCTCGTAAGAAATCAGAGCTTTGTCTTCTTAGTTAGCCTTTGTAGGTAGCATTTCATTTTGCTCTCTCTCTTTTTTTTTTTTTTTTTTTATTATTCTGTTACTGGTTTTAGAAAGTTTGATTATAATATGTTTTGGTGACTTTTTTTTTTTTTTTTTTTTTTTGAGGTCTATCCTATATGGGGATCATGGAGTTTCCTAGACTGAAAACATTTAATCTTTCTTGATATTAGGGTAATTTTTGGCTAGCAAGTCTTCAACAGTTTTCTCTTTACCTCCTCTTGGTCTGGAATTCCAAATACAAGTAGATTATTCCTCTTAGTATGGTGGTTCAAACCCACCACCTCAGAAGGAAAGTTGGGCAATCTACTTCCGTAGTGATACTGCCTTGGAAACCCAAGGAGGGGTCGCTATGAGTCAGATCCAACTTGACAGCAGTGCATACGGTCTCACATAATCCTTAGGCTTTCTTAATTTTTTTTCTTCCTTTTTCTGATTTTTTTCTCATACAAACTGATGACAGTGGACTTGTTGGTTGATTCAATTTGAGTCAATTAAATTTTACTCTTTTGTCATTGTATGTGTTCTCTATATCTGTAATTTTAGTTTTAATCTTTTGGATTTCTAATTGCTCTTTTTCTATAATTTCTGATTTCCTATATATATTGTCATTTTGCTCTTATATTGTTTTCTTGAATTATTCTAGGGTATTTTCTGTGTTTTCCTTAATTGTTTGTGTGTGTATATGTGTGTATGTATATATAAATTTCTTTGAGAGATTTCTTAGTTCTTTATGTTTGTCATTTACTTGTGCTCCCTTGTCCTCTTGTTTGATTTCAAGATATGTCTTGTCTGCAAGATGTTTTGGAATTTTTGTTTATTTGTTGATTATGTGTTGGTTATATTCATCCTAATTTTTTGCTTTGGTTTCTTTTTATATATCTGGGGGTGGGGCAGATGTGCTCCTTTGGTTGCTAGTTTGGCAGCTCTGGGATGCTCCTACCTGTCTCCATGTGGGTGGAGTAACTGGTGGGAATGTGGGCGTGGGTCTCTGTTGATTGTGAAAAGGAACTGTGGGTGGGATAAGCAGATGTCGTCCACCATCTATCATTGATCCAGTGGTGCAGAAGCAGGTGGTGGTGCTTGCCTCTTGAGTGATATGGTAGATAGTAGATGTAGTAGGTATGGGAAATTAATACTCACATCTCACTGGATGGGAAAGGAAGGAAAAAAGAAGACATAATTTTAAAAAGGGGTGGATGAGTAGAGAAATAAGTAAAAATAAAAGAACACGAAGAGGAAGGTGGAGAAATAAATGAAGAAAAAAATGGAAAGGAAAAAAGGAGGGACTAGTACAGCTATGGTCAGTTGGCACCAGTGGCAGTAGGTGGCTGTGGTGCAATCCATGGGAGTGTGTGCCCATGGAGACGGCAGGAGTGTAGTGTGCATGATCACCTCTGACAGAGAAGGTCACAGTCTTGCAGTTTGTGACAGCAAGACCTGTCAGTGACACAGGTGTAGGCAGACAGTCGCAGATACTGTCTTTTTCTGCTTAGGATGCAGTGGGTTAAGTGTCTGGACTTCTGGTGAGAGGAGGTGACTTGAGTGACCGGGAGGGTGGGGGGTGATATCCCTATCCATTGGGATGGTAGATTGAGGAACAGAATTCACCCTTGGTCACTGGGAAGGTGTGATAGGGAATGTGGAGAAATAACCTTCCCAGTGAAACCTAGTGCACTTCTGGGCATGCATAGCTTATTATCCATTTCCTTCCCAGACTCAATCAAGTAGGGAGCTGCCCAGAGTCCAGCATCTCCAACTGCTACCCCATGTCTTTCCCTCAATTGCAGTGACTAGTGTCAGCCGCAGGGATCCAGGTGAGGAGAGGGAACTCAGGCACGCTCAAAGCAGCAGGGCAAGAGAGCAGTTGAAAGGGGATTAAAAGGCGTAGGAATCTGGACAGAGGAGTCAGCCGCAGGGACCGGGTAAGGGTGGTAGGAGAGGTTTTCAACAGGGAGACAAATTTGTCAGTTTGTCCTACCATGGTTACGTGTTGATATGAGTTTTGAGGCTGAGTCACTGGTGTTTCAAACCCAGCGAGATGCACATGGAGCACAGGTATCAGCCCAGCTTACAGACTGAGACAGACTAGGAAGAAAGAGGAGACCGTCCACTTCTCAAAGAATTGGCCAGGGAAAACCTTATGAATAGCAAAGAAACACTGCTTTATACATTTCCGTGCAACTTCATAAATAATCCAGTTAGGTTAAAAGGCTCTCAAAATAGCACTTGGAAAGAGCTGCATCATCTGAGTAAACCCAGCCTTACTCATATGGATAAGGTAAATCTTTCGAGACCTCCATTTGCTGATGTGGCACCACTCAAATTGAAGAGAAACAGCT
>NW_006921750.1:292417-316444 GCF_000298275.1 Orycteropus afer afer | reverse complement strand
TCTTTCTTTCATGACATTGATTGCAATCCCTACATTGTAACAACACTCCTTCCATTTCTTCTGTGTGGTTAATATTTCCCTTTGTCCTTCTTTCTTAACATAAATACCTTTTCAGCTTTATCCCTGGGCAGTGCTGACATTTTGATTTGTTATGATTGATTGTTTTAAGGAGTGGCTTAGTGCCTAAAGCATTTTACTGCTAACCAGAAGGCTGGTGGTTCAAACCTACCAGCCACTCCTCAAAAGGAAGATCGGGCAATCTATTTCCATGGAGATACTGCCTTGGAAACACAAGGAGGGGTCACTGTGAGTCAAATCAACTGAATGGCAGTGAGAATTTTATTGTTTGTTTGTTTGTTTTGGTTTTTAACCTCCCTGGTGTTATTGTTCACCTCATAGATCTGTGTGTTGTATGGCTCAAAGTGGAGTGAGTTCAGTTCCAGGTCCAAAGGTGGCTAAGAGCTATAGTTAAGTTAAAATGTTGATTTTGGTTCTTCTTTTCTGATGCATGTGTTTATTGCAGTAAACTGTCCACTGAGCACTGTGTTTGTTGTGGCCCAAAGATTTTGGTGTGTTGTATGTTCATTCTTGTTTGATTTAAGGGATGTTTTAATTTCATTTATTACCTAGTAGTTTTGAAGCCACATTATTCAGTTTCTGTGTATTTTATATTTTCCCTTGATCTTGAGAAGGTGCTTTGTAGTATTTCTGTGTTTCAAATTTATTGAGACTGACGCTGTGACCTAACATATGCCATATTCTGGAGAATGTCCCACATACACTGGAAAAGATTTTGTATTGTGGAGTGTTCTGTACACATCTATGAGCTATAGTTGGTTGATTGTGCTATTTAGATCATTTGTATCTTTGTTCTGTTTCTTTCTAGTTGTTCTGTATATCATCAAAAGTTGTGTATTTAAGACTCTTACTATGATTGTGGAGCTGTCAAATTCTCTTTTTCAATTCTGTTAGTTTGATTTATGTATTTTGGGGCTTTTTCATTTTGTGCATAGATATTCCTTATGATTATGTCCTCTTGTCAGATTGACCCTTAATCGTTATATAATGTCCTTCCTTGTTTTTACTGCTTGCCTTGAAGTCTGTTTTATCAGAAATTAATATTGTCTTTCCTGCTTTTTCTTGGTTGCCTTTGCTTGATATGTTTTTCCATCCTTTCATTTTTAGCTTATTTATGTGTGTGTGTGTGTCTGTGCCTAGTATTTGTTCTTGTAGACAGTATATTGATGGGTCAGTCATGTTTTCTTTTACATTCTAATAATCTCTCTCTTGAGTGATGAATTTAATCCATTTATATTAATTGTAATATTCAATAGGTATGAATTTACTGCTGTCATTTTGCTGGTTGTGTGTGTGTGTGTGTGTGTGTGTGTGACATTGATGATTTCTTTGTTCCATACTTTTATCTGTGTTGAGTTAATATTGCTTATGGATTTTCTTATCATTTCCTTCCTTGCTTTTGCTTTAATGTTCACTGAGACTTTATGATTTTCTTCTTTTTTCTTTGGTGAGAAGGTTTATTAATTTTCTATGAGGTTACTCTGTGATTTATTATTATCTCCCCAAGTTTAAAACAGCCTATTCTATCTTAATATCATCTTGATTTCTTTCCATTTGAAATTCCTGCAAATACATTATTTATTCACTCTTTTTGTTCTGCAGTTATCATCATTTACAAATGACTTCTGTGGTTTCCTATTTTTAGTCTTGCAGATTTGTTTTATTTTTGATACTTCTATATCTGAGTTGTTTTGAAAGAGTGGTTGTTGTGTGTCTTATTCTCTGGTTGTTGTCTGCTATTGTTGATTGTCTGTCTGAAGGTCTTTGTTTAGCATCTCTTGTAAGGTTGCTCTGGTTTCCATTAATTCCTTTAATTTCTCTTTATCTGGGAATGTCCTAATTTTGCCATCATATTTGAGGGACAATTTTGCTGGATATATAATTCTTGGTTGGCATTTTTTTGTTTGTTTGTTTCAGGGTTTTATATATATCATCCCATTGTCTTCACCTAATTTGGCCAAGAAATCAGAACTTAGTGTTACTGGTTCTCCTTTGTAGGTAACATTTTGTTTTACCAAACTGCTTTCAGGATTCTTTCTCTGCCTTTGTTTTGGAAAATTTGCTTATGATTTGTCTTGGTGATTATCTTTTGAAATCTGTCCTGTTTGAGGTCATTATGGTGTTGATGGTATTAAGAGTATGAGCTTCTTGAGTGCATATCTTCTTGTTTTTCATTATATTAGAGAAGTTTTCTTCCAACAAATCATCAATAATTTTCTGGGTGCTTTTTTTTTGTCTCTTCCTGTTCTGGAATTCCTATCTCATATAAGTTATTCCTCTTTATGTTGACCCATGTAATTCTTAGGCTTTTTCCATTTTTTTCCCCCTGATTATTCTAACAGATTACTATTGGTAGATTTGTCTTCAGTCTCACTAGTTCTTTCTTTCATTTATTCAACTCTATTCTTCTGTCCTTCCTGTTAATTACCTATTTCTGGAATTTTGTTATTAATTATCTGGATTTCTATTTGCTATTCTTGTATGGTTTCTAATTTTCCATTAATTTTATCAATTTGTTCTTGTATTTTTTTAAATTTTTCTATAGTTTTGCCTGTGATCTCCTCAAACTTCCTCTCAATCTGTTGAAAGTACCTAAATATAATTCTTTTGAATTCCTTATCTGGTTGTTCCAACAGCATTTCTTCCTCCGGGAGAATTTCTGGTCTTGTATTTTTGTCACTTGTTTAAGTCATATTTTCCTGTTTCTCTTCCTTTCTTTTCATATGATTTGGAGTTATCTGTTGCCTCCAAAACATTGTAATGTTGTATTAATCTGTGGATTGTATGTTGATTTGTTCAGCCTGATTTTTTGTTTTGTTTTGTTTTAATATAGCTAGACAACAGAGCAGGCATGTTACTCTGGTTGGCGGTACTAGGGTCCTCACCTTCTGTCTTCAGGTGGATTTGATATCAGAAGGGTGTAGACATGAATTTCTCATTGATGATTGTGCACAGTAGCTGATGACAGGCTAGGTAGATGTTGGTCATCATCTGTCATTGGTCCAGTGGTGCTGGAGTGAGTGGTGGCACTTACTTAGTACATGAAGCTTTAGGGCAGGTGGGTATTGGCTGGGTAGCATCACTAGCTCCTGACTACTGGGGAAAGATGGGGAGAGACAGAGATGGGGAAAGAGAGAAGGAAGGAAAAACAAGGAGTGAATGGCAGAGACTTAAAGACCTAAGAAGAAAGAAAATTAGAAGAAAGAAAAAAGGGAAGAGGAAGAAAAGAACAATACCAACAACAAACAGTCCTACACAGTACTGGTGAAAGTGCCAGCCACTAAACACTGCTGTGAGGGAATGTGGTACTTTTTCCACTGGAGCAAATAATTCTGCCTGGGACAGGGTGTGTGCAGGCACTGCTAACCACATAGGCAATGAGGGGGAGAGGAATCTTCCCTGAAGGATAAAAAAAAAAAAAAAAAAAGGCAAGGGAAGCAGAAGAGACAAAAGGAAAAGGAAAAGAGGGAGGAAGAGTAAAAAATTAAGAATAAAGACAAAGAAAAAGAAGTGACACAGCACTGGCAGTGTGGAGCATTTGGCCCCCAGGTGGGTGGGGATGGGCCACACCTCTAGTTACTGGGAGGTTGTGCAAGGTAAGGGGGAAGTCACATCTCTCTTGTCATTCAGTCACCTATGTGGGTGCTGGTGCCATCCTGGGCAAGTGGAGTCAATTATCTGGTTCCTGCTCCAATCAGAACACTGCTTGCAGTGACTGACAATGACCACACTGTGCCAGGTGGATGTTTACACCTCCTTGTTCACTGTTTTCATTTAGTCTCTTTTCCTCATCAGTATTTTATCTACTTCTTTATACTATCCTTTAAAGCTCTGGGCTCCAGAATTGTTATCCACATCCATTTCACTTGGTCTATCAAGTCTTTGTTGTAGTGAGTCTGGGTGGTGTGGTGTATCTGTCTAGTCTGGCATGTTGGATCTTATCGCCACTCTCAAATACTTTAAGTCATCTCTAGATTACTTACGTTCTCATTAACTAGTGCCACTCTGTCAAGAAATATACCACAAATGGGGTGGCCTTAACAAGCAGGAGTTTATTCTTAAAATTTGGAGGGTTTAAGTCCCAGTTCAAAGTGCCAGGCTCTAGGGGCTGGTGAAAGCCCCTCAGCCTTGGGGTTCAGCTCTGCCTCCAGCTACCAGCCTACTGAAGCTAGAGGCTTTTCTTTACTCAGACAGCTGCTGGCTGCTGAGGCTGCCAAACCCAAGGTTGACAAGTAAAAAGGCATAGTCCCAGTGTTACCAAACCACACTGGCAAGCCATTAACTCAAGACCATTGTAAGTCCCAAGGTCAGCAGAGATTGGCAGGCTTCTGCTGAACAATGACATGGCTACATGCAGGGTCCAAGCATGCTAAAAGCTAGAGACCATTCCCAAAGTTGCTGCTTATACACGGGAAGCAGACCACATACCCAAAGACAGCTACACAGCTGCTCACAGTAGATTCCACCATGGCGTTGATTACCAGTCTCATCATGCACCACTCAGTCAGGCCTAGCCAAGTTGACATGAAAACATAATCGCCACAACTTATAATAGCTAATACAATGTATATGCTATGTAAATAGCACTTTACATTTCCTCTTACCCTTCTGAGGGATTGTTTTGACCACTTAATTGCTTTACTCCCACTCCTCAAACTATAGTTGGTTGTGTCTGTGGATGCAGAACTTCAGATACAGAGGGCCAATCATATATACTTTCTACTTCTTGCTTTATTAATTCCCTAATATGTCCTGCCATCACTTGCCTGTCAGTTTGTCATACTTTGGTGACTTGCATGTTGCTGTGAGGCTAGAGGCTATGCCACTGTATTTCAAATATCAGCCAGGTCACCCATGGTGGACAGCTTTCAGCAGAGCTTCCAGAGGAAAACAGGCTAGGAAGAAGGACAGGGGCATCCATTTCTGAAAAAAAAAATGGCCACTAAAAACCTTATAAGTAGTAGTGAAACACTGTCTGATAGATTACTAAAAACTTTATGAATAGCCTTGAAATATTGTCTGACATAGACCTGAAGATGAGCCACTCAGGTTGGAAGGCACTCAAATACAACTGGGGAAGAGCTGTCTCCCTAAAGTAAACTCAACCTTAATGATGTGGATGGAATAAAGATTTTGAGACCTTCATTTGCTGATGAGGCATGACTTGACATGGAAGAAATAGCTGCAAACATTCATTAATAATAGGAATGTGCAATACATGAAATATGAATGTAAGAAGATTGGAAGTTGCCAAAAATGAAATGGGATGCATAAAGATCAATATCCTAGGCATTAATGAGCTAAAATAGACTGGTATTGGCTGTTTTGAATCAGACAATCATATTATCTGTTATGCTGGATGTGGTGGTTAAGTTTTTGTGTCAACTTGGCTGGGCCTAGTTGAGTGGCTGGACAGCTGGATGTAGTATTCTCCATGATGAGACTGGTAATCAACTCCATGGTGGAATCTACTGTGAGCAGCTAAGTAGCTGCCTTAGGGATATGGTCTGCTTCAAAGTTTGTAAGGAGAAGTTTTAGGGAACAGTCTGTAGATTATGGCACACTTGAACCTTGCACGTAGCTGTGTCATTGTTCAGCAGCCTGCCATGCTCTGCCAACCATGGGACTTTCAATGGACTTGAATGAATGGCCTGCCATGTGGTTTGGTAACATAGGGACTGTGCCTTTTTAGTTGTCAACCTTGGCCTTGTCAGCCTCAGCAGCTGTATGAGTGAAGAAAAGCCTCTAGGTTCAGTGGGCAAGGAGCAGGAGGCAAAGCTGAAGCTCAAGGTTGATGGGCTTTGACCCAGCCCCTAGAGTATGGCACTTTGAACTGGGATTTAAAGCCTCCAAATTGTAAGCATAAATTCCTATTTGTTAAGGCCATCCCATTTGTGGTACATTCCCATCAGAGCGACACTAGGTAATCAGAACACTGGAAATAACAAATTGAAGAGAAATAGCCTTGCATTCATTGTCAAAAAGAACATCTCAAGATTTATTTTGCAGTACAGTGCTGTCAATGATAGGATAATATCCCTATGCCTACAAGGAAGACCAGTTGATATTACTAGTATTCAAATTTATGCATCAACGGCTAATGCCAAAGATGAAGAAATTGAAGATTTTTACCAACTTCTGCAGTCTGAAATTGGCCAAACATATAATCAAGATGTATTAATAATTACTGATGATTGGAGTGCAAGAGTTGGAAGCAAAGAAGAATCATCAATATTTGAAAAATATGGCTTTGGTGATAGAAATGACACTGGATATCACATAATAAAATTTTGCAAGACCAGCAATTTATTCACTGCAAATACCTGTTTTTGACAACATAAATGACATCTGTACATGTGGTCCTCACCAGACAAATACACAGAAATCAGATCCATGACATTTGTGGAAAGAGGTGATGAAGAAGCTCAATATTATCAGTCAAAAACAAGGCCAGGAGCTGACTGTGGAACAGGATATCAATTGATCAAATGCAAGTTCAAGTTGAAGCTAAAGAAAATTAAAATAAGTCCACAAGAGCAAAAATATGACCTTGATTATATCCCACCTGAATTTAGAGGCCATCTGAAGAATAGATTTGGCGCATTGTACACCAATGATTGTACATCAATGAAGACCAAATGAGTTGTGGGATGACATCAAAAGCATCACACATGAAGAAAGTAAAAGGTCATTAAAAAGATAGGAAAGAAGAAAAGACCAAAAAGGATGTCAAAAGAAACGTCCTCTTGAATGTAGAGTAGCTAAAGTGAGAGGAAGAAATGCTGAAATAAAGGAACTGAACAGAACTTTTCAAAGGGCAGCTTGAGAAGACAAAGTTATGTATTATAATGAAATGTGCAAAGATCTAGAGTTAGAAAACCAAAAGGGAAGAACATGCTCAGCATTTCCCAAGCTGAAAGAACTGAAGAGAAAATTCAAGCCTCAAGTTGCAATATTGAAGGATTCGACTGCTAACCAGAAGATGGCAATTCAAACCCACCAGCCACTCCTCAGAAGGAAGGTTGAGCAATCTACTTCCATAGGGATACTGCATTGGAAACCCAAGGAGGAGTCACTATGAGTCAAAACTGTCTCGATGGCAGTGAGTTTGTTTTTTATGGGCAAAATATTGAATGGTAGATGAATTATGAAAAGATGGAAGGAATGTGCAGAGTCACTATATCAAAAAGAATTGGTCGATGTTCAACTATTTCAGGAGGTAGCATATGATCAAGAACCAATGATATGAAGGAAGAAGTATAAGCTGCACTAAAGGAATTGGTGAAAAATGAGGCTCTAGGAATTGGTGGAATACCCATTGAGATGTTTGAACAAATGCTAGAGGTGCTTACTTGTTTATGCCAAGAAATGTGGAAGACAACTACCTGGTCAGCTGAAAAAGAGATCCATATTTGTGCCCATTCCAAAGAAAGGTGATCCAACAGGATGTGGAAATTATTGAACCATAGCATTAATATCGTACGCAAGTAAAATCTTGCTGAAGATAATTCAAAAGTGATTGCAGCAGTATATTGACAGGGAACTTCCAGAAATGCAGGCTGGATTCAGAATAAGATATGGAATGAGGGCAATTATTGCTGATGTCAGATAGATCTTAGCTGAAAACAAATGATACCAGAAAGATGTCTACCTGTATTTTATTGACTATGCAAAAATATTCGACTGTGTGGATCATAAAACATTTTGGAAAATGTTGAGAAGAATGGGAATTCCAGAGCACTTAATTGTGCTTATGAGGAACATATACATAGACCAAGAGGCTGTCATTCAAACAGAACATAGAGATAACACATGGTTTAAAATAAGGAAGGGTGTATGTCAGGGTTGTATCCTTTCACCATACTTATTCAGTGTGTATCTGAGCACATAATCTGAGAAGCTGCACTATATGAAGAAGAACATGGTATCAGGATTGGAAGAAGAACCATTAATAACCTGTGATGTGGAGATGACACACCTTGCTTGAGGAAGACTATAGACTTCATTATGGATTACAAGTAAAAATAAAAGGAAAATCCTCACAACTGGACTGATAAGCAACATCATGATAAATGGAAAAAAGATTGAAGTTGTCACGGATTTCATTTTACTTGGATCCACGATCAACACCCATGGAAACAGTAGTCAAGAAATCAGATGTCATATAGCACTGGGAAAATCTGCTGTAAAAGACCTCTTTAAAGTGTTAAGAAGCAAAAATGTCCCTTTGAAGGCTAAGGTGTGCCTAAACCAAGCCATGATATTTTCAGTCACTTCATATGCGTTTGAAAGATGGACAATGAGTAAGAAAGACTGAAGAAGAGTTGATGCCTTTGAATTGTGGTGTTGACAGAGAATGCTGAAAATATTAAGGAGTGCCAGAAGAAATAATAAATCTGTCCTGGAAGAAGTGCAACCAGAATGCTCCTTAGAAGAGAGAATGGCCCAACTTCATCTTACCTCCTTTGGTCATATTGTCAGAAGGCATCATTCCCTGGAGAAGGATATCATGCTTGGTAAAGTGGAGTGTCAGCGAAAAAGGGGAAGGCGCTCAATGTGATGGATTGTCACAGTGGCTACTATTATAGGTTCAAGCATAGTAAGGATTGTGAGGCTAGCACAGGACCAGACAGTGTTTTGTCCTGTTGTACACAGAGTTGCTATGAGTGGGAGCTGACTCAGTGGCACCTAACAACAACAACAACAATATGGCCTGGAGATTCCTCTGTATTTCAAAGCTCTTCCTCATTCTTCTTTACATATGCATAGTAATTTTTGGTGTTGCTGTGTGTCGGAAATTTCCTGTTGATAAATGATTGGATTGTTTTCCAGTCTTTGGATATGCTAAAGAGTAATGCACAATAACCTTGTGCATATGTCATTTCATATTTTTACAGGTGTATCTTTGAGCACCACCGTTCATCTATCAGTTTGTCAAACTGTGGTGGCTTGCATGTTTTGATGTTAGAAACTAAGTGACTGGTATTTCAAATTACTATTGATGGGATTTGGAAAGTTGGAAACAAAGCAGAATCAGTAATTGGCATAGAAATGATGTCAGAGATTACATGATAAAATTTTGTAAGACCAAGGACCTATTTATTGGAAATTCCTTTTTTTCAACAACATAAATGGCAACTATGCACATGGACTATCCACATGGAATACACAGGAATCAAGTCAACTACATCTGTGGAAAGATGCTGGAGAAGCAAAGTATCATCACTCAGAACAAGACCACAGGCCAACTGTGGAACAGACCATCAGCTGCTCATATGCAAATTCAGCTTGAAGCTGAAGAAAATTAAAACAAGTCCATGGGAAGCAAAGTACAACCTTGAGGTACCTGAATTTGAAGATCATCTCATGAATAGATTAGATGCACTGAACACTGATGACTGTAGACCAGGCAAGTTGTGGGATGACATCAGGTACATCATACATGAAAAAAGCAAATGGTCATTAAAAAGAAAAAAGAGAAAGAAAAGACTAAGATGGATGTCAAAAGAGTCTCTGAAACTTGCTCTTGAATGTACAGTAGCTAAGGTGAATGGAAGAAATGATAAAGTGAATGAACTGTACAGAATATTTCAAAGGGTGGCTCAAGAAGACAAAGTAAAATACAATGAAATGTACAAAGACCTAGAATTGGGAAACCAAGAGGGGAGAGCACACTGGGCATTTCTCAAGTTGAAAGAACTTCAGAAAAAAATTCATCCTTGGAGTGCAATACTGAAGGATTCTATGGGCAAAATAATGAATGACACAGGAAACCTCAAAAGAAGATGGAAGCAATACACAGAATCATTGAACCAAAATGACTTGGTTGATGTTTAACCATTTAAAGAGGTAGCATATGATCAAGAACCACTGCTACTGAAAGAAGAAGTCCAACCTGCGTGGATAGCATTGGTGATGGAATACTAATTGAGATGTTTTAACAAGTGGAGACAACACTGGAAGAGCTCATTCATTTATGCTACAAAATTTGGAAGACAGCCATCTGGCCAACTGACTAAAAGAGATCCATATTTGTGCTCATTCCAAAGAAAAGTGATCCAACAGAATGTGGAAATAATTGAACAATATCAGTAACATAACATGCAGGTACAATTTTGCTGAAAATAATTAAAAAATGATTACAGGTTGTGGTCGTTAAGTTTGTGTGTCATCTCAGCTGGGCCTGGTTGAGTGGCTGGGCAGCTGAATGTAGTTCTTTCCCATGGTGAGATTGGTAATCAACTCCAGGGTGGAGTCTACTGTGAGCAGCTGAGTAGCTGCCTTACGGATGTGGTCTGCTTCCTGTATATAAGGAGAAACCTTGGGGAACAGTCTCTAGCTTATGGCATGCTTGAACCCTGTATGTAGTCGTGTCATTGTTCAGCAGCCTGACATGCTACGCTGCTCTTGGGACTTTCAATGGACTTGAATCAATATGACCTGCCATGTTGTTTGGTAACATCAGGACTGCCATTTTGTCGACCTTGGGCTTTTTAGCCTCCATAGCCAGTAGCTGTCTGAGTGAAGGAGATTCCTCTAACTTCAGTGGACTGGGAGCAAGAGGCAGACCTGAAGTCCAAGGTTGAGGGGCTTTCACCCAGCCCCTAGAGCCTGGCACTTTGAACTCGGACTTAATGCCTCCAAACTGTAAGACAATTAACTCCTGTTTCTTCAAACCATCCCATTTGTGGTATATTTCTGTCAGAGTGGCACTAGATAACTGAACACACATGTACATAGGGAACTTCCAGAAATTCAAGACTGATTCAGAAGACATGAATGTGGCATATCACTGCTGATCTCAAAGGATCTTGCCTAAAAGCAGAAAATATCAGAAAGATGTTTACCTGTTTTTTATTGAATATGCAAATGCATTGGCTGTATGGATCACAACAAATTATGTTATTTTGAAGAATGAGAATTCCAGAACACTTAATTTTCTCATGGAGAACCTGTAAATATACCAAGAGGTAGTAGTTCAAACAGATTGGGGATTACTGCATGGTTTAAAATCAAGAAAGGTATGCATCAGGGTTTCGGGGTTATAGTCTTTAACCATACTTTTTACATCTGTGTGCTAAGCAAAAAATCCAAGAAGCTGGATTATATAAAGGAGAATGTGACATCAGGATTGGAGGAAGATTCATTACTGACTTGAAGTAGGCAGTTGACACAACTTTGCTTGCTGAAAGCAAAAAGGACTCGAAGCACTTAGTGTTGAAGATCAAAGTCTTCATTCAGCTTTCAGTATGGATTACACCTTAACCAAAAGAAAAAAAAAAAATCATCACAGCTCAACCAATGAGCAACATCATGATAAAGAGAGAGAAGACTGGATTTGTCAAGGATTTCATTTTACTTGGATCCACAATCAACTCCCATGGAAGCAGCAGCCAAGAAATCAAACAATGTATTGCATTGGGCAAATCTTCTGCAAAATCTCTTTAAAGTGTTAAAAAGCAAAAATGTCATTTTGATGACTAAGGTGCATCTGACCCTAGCTATGGTATTTTCAATTGCCTCATATGCATATGAAAGCTGGACAGTGAATAAGGAAGACTGAAAAAGAATTGATGCATTTGAATAATGGTGTTGGTGAAGAATATTGAATACATTGTAGACTTCCAGAAGGATGGACAAATATGTCTTGGAAAACTACAGCCATTTATGCTCTTTAGAAGTGAGGATGGTGAGACTTCATCTTATATGCTTTGGACATGTTATCAGGAGGGATTAGTCCCTGGAGAAGAACATCATTCTTGGTGCAGTAGAGGGTTAGAAAAATACAAGAAGACCCTCAACAAGATGGATTGACACTGTGGCTGCAAGAATGGGCTCAAATATAAGAAGTATTGTGAGGATGGCACAGGACCAGTAGGTGTTTTATTGTATTCTACATAGGGTCATTATGAATTAGAACCAACTCAACAGAGCCTAATAGCAACAACAACACTCTTTGAGCTGGGATTTCCAAGTAAGATTACTAGGTCACAGGAAAAATGCATATGTAATTGTTCTAGATTCTGCCACATTCCCCTATACCATTTTGCATTCCCACTAGCATTGCAAGAGAGAAGAGCAGTATTCAGGCTCTATGAATGGACCTCGGGATATCAATAATTTTATATAAAATACCAGGTATATTTGTCTAGAAACAGGACTTAGACACATTGGCATTCTGTCTCCTGTGATTGCATGGTCATTCCTCCATTGATGCCTTTTCTTTGCTTTTACTTTTACTGTTCTTTCATATCTTAGTTTGAATGTCACTCACCAGGGCAGCTTTCCTTGACTTTCCTGAGTGGATCAAATCCTCCTATTATCTGATCTGCATAGTACTCATTTTAATTTCACTTTTACATTTATTGATGTGACTACTTGGTTAATGTTTGTCTTCCCTACACATCTGTAAGCTCCATGAAGGCAGAGACTGTGTGTTATGTATTCCCAATATCTGTCAAGGTACCTCAATATATATTTGTTGAATGCAGACCAAAAAATGAAAGCCATTGCTGTCAAGTTGATTAGAACTCATGGTTACCCTATGTCTTATGGAGCAGAACTGCTACATAGGATTTTCTTGGCTGTAATCTCATGGAAAGGAGCTCTGATGGCACAGTGGTTAAAGCATTCAGCTGCTAACCAGAAGGTCAGCAGTTTGAACCCACCAGCTGTTTCATGGGAGAAAGATGAGGCATTCTGCTTTTGTCAAGATTTACAGCCTTGAAAACCTATGGACAATTTTACTCTGTCTTATAGGGTTGTTGTGAGTCAGAGTCTACTCGATGGTAGTGACTGGTTTGGGTTTTAATATTCATGGAAGCAGATTGCCAGGCCTTTCTTACTGCAGTGCCACTGGGTGATTTAAACTGCCAACCTTTCAATTAATAGCTGAATGCAAATTATTGATAGGAACTCAGCATATATTTGTTGAATAATGAACATACGCTTCTTGGAGGAGTCTGGATTCCATAAAAGATTAAAGGTAATTTTAAGGTAGTCTATTCTTTTAAAAGGAGCTCTGGTAGTATAGTGCCTAAGGCACTTGACTGCTAACCAGAAGGCTGGCCGTTGAAACCCAACAACTCCTCAGATGGAAGATGTGGCAATCTACTTCCGTAGAAACCCAAGGAGAGGTCGCTATGAGGTGGGTCCAACTCGACAGCAAATAACAACAACAACAACAACAATTCTTTTAAAGCACAAGGTATAGTGACTGATACTTTTTTTTTTTTAAGTTGGGTTGAATATTATTTCTGTTCATCTTCATAACCGAATAGAACATTATTGGGAGAGTGAACTTTACAGGGAAATTGGAAACACACATTCACTTGCCACCATAGGGAGCCAGCAATCAGCCCATGATTAAAACATACTCCTTGAAAAGCTAAAGGGGTTTCTCTTTGGTTAGGGGGACAAACACGTGTGCACACAGGTAATTCTCAGGTGGTGGGACAAGTGTGTATTGCCTAGGGAAGGAGGGACTACTTTGCTGAGAGATGATCTAGGTCTTGCAGGTGAGATGCTTTTCAAGCTGTGAGAGAGTGAGGGATCATCATGTGCAGAGTCATGGAGAGGGAAAAGTGCAGGGCATGACTAGCAGAGTGACAGGATATTCAGAGAATGTTGGGGCATCAGAGAAGTCTAGAGGAGTTTGAAATGAGAACTGAGACCAGGTTGTTTGGAGTCTAGTAAGCCGTTCTTTGAAGACTGGATTTTTGTTCGTAGACCTTGGAGATTCACAGAATTCTTTTAAAAAATGGCTCTTATTGCTTGGGACAAGAAAAAGCACATTCAGATTGAAGGCTCTGGAATCAAGAGTTGAGTACTACTACACTAAGCAAGGGAAATCCCACTTTTGCTGCTAACTATGTGGTAAGATTCAATACAATCCCCAAAGTGTGGAAATAGATCCAGTCCTCACTTTCTCATTTCCCAATCCTCATTGCCAGCCAGCCAAGTGACATACTCTCTTTTCAGCCTCATCCACACAGAACTATATCAGAGCTCACAAGTTAGATGGACACCATCCTTCAGACAAGCTGCCTATACAGCCTTTCTCTGATACCTAGCCACCTGGGGCCACATCAGAGCTTACAAGTTAGACAGTATCCTTCAAATAGGCAGATGTCAAACCCTGCTGGTTCTTACTGCCCCTGTGAGTTTGTTAATTTGCTGGAATGACTCAAAGAATCTTAGGGAGAGTATGCTATAATTATAACTATAGATTTATTACAACTAAAAAGGATATAAATGAAGAGACACATGAAGTGAGATCTGAGAGGAGGATCACTGATGCTTTCATGTCCCAAAGTGGGATGTGTTATAGTCTGTCATGCATAGTTACTAGCCAGGAAGGTCATCTGAGCCTTCTGGTTCAGGACTCTCATCAGATTACCCTTGTGGCCATGATAGATTGTATTAGGCCTCCTGAGGAGGCTTAGTTAACGTCAGACCCTTAGGTCCTTAGGTCATCCCTCTTGGTCTGATTAGACTTCACTCATTAGCCTCAAGTGTGGTCTGGCTCTCAAGAACCCAGAAAAAAGACCAAATTGCAGGGTGATTCCACACCTTGCAGATACAATTCTCACTGACACTATATGCCAGCTTTTCAATTCTGGACTGTTTACTTAAGCTCTTTGTTCTGGTTTTCATCATCTGTATGATGAGTGTAATGATACCCATTTTTTAGGTTGTGAGGATTATGTGAGACAGTGCATTGTTTACCATCTGGTGTTCTTGCAATAAATAATAATTTCAATAACAATCAGCATCCCTTTCATCCCTTTTGTCTCTCTCTGACTTGAGGGTTCATTAGGGTTTTGAAATTATTTTAGTTGTAGTGACTGTGGTAGAAGCTTTTTGGAAACTGTTAGAAGTTTCCTGGGGCCACCTTTCTTGGAACACTGATGGTAGGTGCCAATGACTGGTGATGGGGTATAATATATTGTTGGCCAGCTGGACTTTACTCTTACTGTGCCTTAATTGGAAATTTCTTGTACTAATGCAAACCATTTATTTTTTAGGCATTTCTATTTAGGAGTTAGAATGGAGTCCCTCTATCTTCAAAAACACCTTGGGACTTGTCTAACTCAGGGTCTTGCAGAAGTTGCAAGAATTCGTCCAGTGGATCCAATAGAATATTTGGCATTGTGGATTTACAAGTACAAGGAAAATGTAACTATGGAACAAGTGGTAAGTGTGGGTCTCCTTTAGAAAATGAGAAAAATAAAATAATCGATCCAAGTTGTCTGCTTTTTTTAAAGTTTAGTATTACTACTTTTTTCCAAAATAATATATTCATTCTATAAAAACTTTCATCCCTTTTCTCTCTTTCTGACTTGAGCACTCATTAGAGTTTTGAAATTATTTTAGTGGTAGTGACTATGGTAGAAGCTTTTTGGAAACTGTTAGAAGTTTCCTGGGGCCACCTTTCTTGGAACACCACTGATGGTAGGTGCCCATGACTGGTGATGGGGTATAATATATTCAACAATATATTATATGGTTGGTCAGCTGGATTTTACCCTTACTGTTCCTTAATTGGAAATTTCTTGTACTGATGAAAAAAGAAAACAATACCAGAAGACATTTATTTATATTTTTATGTGTTTTCATCTAGTCTTTTTCTACACATTTCTCTATAGATTTTGTACATACTTGTGATCAAACTCTATGTGTAATTTATATTTTTCAAATAAATAGACTATAATGTGTTTGACTCTTTCCCTATTGGTGATTTAAATGCTCTCAAGATTGTTTTTATAATTTTTTCCCCTAATTAATCATGTGATAATTGCTTTTAAACAATGCTAGAGAGAAAAGGAAATGGCTGAGTTGGAACATGAGAGAGAATTAGCTCTTTTGGAACAGGAGATGATGGAGAGGCTCAAAGCAGAGGAGCTCCTGTTTCAGCAGGTGAGACAAATAAGATGACTTTAGAAGTGACTGTGGAGTTAAGATTTTCAGCCTTGGTGTGATATAACCTGGACTTAGAAGAACTACCTTATTTATCTATGGCTCTCTATTATCTACTTTTATGTATGTGTGTGTTTTCTTTGCTGGAGAATAAGTAGCAGTGGGGTAGAAGAAAAGCTGAGTGTGCTGACATGAAAGCCAAGGCAGGGAGAGTGTGCCAGTAAGTCGTGAGTAGTCAACTGTCTACTGGAGGTTGAGTAAGAACAGGCCTGGACAGTGCTCACTTAGAGCATTGGGGTGGAGTAGGGCAATGCAAGGGAGATGGTGGGTGTAGGTAGTACTTTTAAGGAAATTTTCTGGAAAGAGAGTTTTTTTTTTTTTTTTTTTTTAATGTGTTTTTGCTTTTATGCTAATACTTGCATTTCTGCACACAAAATGCTAGGAGGGAATTTCTATTCATATTGGCAAGTATTTTTTATTATTATTATTTTTTATTGTGATTTAGGTGCAAATTTAGGTGCTGCCTATACAGCCTTTCTCCATTTTACATTCAACATTTTGTGTACATTTGGTTTCACTCTTCAATTACAATCCCCAACCCTAACCCGCTCTCCTCCTCTACCCCCCTCCCTGTGCCCTTCTTAGTTATGCACTCTTATCTGTCCAGCTTTTCCTCCATATGAGTGTTGCCCCTGGTGCCCCATGGCCAATTGTTCCAAGGTCTGTATCTCTGTAGAGTAGGTGGATGCATTATCCTGGGTTGAGTGTTCTGCATGTAAGTCTTATTTACTATTGGGCTGAGAGCCAGCCCTTGGGAGTAAGTTTTATACCAGGCCTGAAGTATATCCCAGGACCATAGTCTTGGGGGCCCCACCCAACTACATCCACCAGTAATTCTGGTCATTATTGTGTTTTTGGATTTTGTTCCATGTTTTTCCTCCCATTCTATCCAGGATCTCCAGTTTTGGTCCCTTTCTGAGTGGTTGGCGTTGGTCTTGAGGTCCATCAAGTCCTAGGGCTGATTGTTTCCAAATGCTCTTGGTTTTTTTCTTCACTCTTTTTTACTTCTGCATTAGCTGCATCTCAGATGGCTGCTCGAAAGCTTTTAAGACCCCAGTCACTACTCACCAAAGTAGGTTGTGGAACAAGATTTTTAAGTATTTTGTTGTGCCAGTTGAGTCTGGTGTCCCCCAATACTATGGTCCTGAGTGGGAAGATCCACTGGATTTCTCTCCCACATTGTCTGGATATCTATGAGGGTTTGCTTTATGTCAGTCTTCTGTTGCTTCTGTAATGATTGTGGATATCTTGTATCACTAGAATCTGTGCAAGATTATCCTCAACTGAATCTATCATTGGTTTAGAGTATATTCCGATTCTCTGACCCCCATCTGATCTTCTCAGTTGCCTATGTGTTTATCTGTAGCCTGGTGTTTGGTATTAATGGTAATGCAGTATTGTACATATACTGATATTAGCCTCTGTCATCTATATCTTATGTGCACAATTTGGTGTCCTTCCTTTCCCCAATGTTATCATGCTGTCACAGCCTCTTTCTATACCATCCCTCCCTTTACCCAACTCAGCATGTGGCCTCAACTAGTCGAAAATTATTTCTTCCCCTTCCCTCCCCACCCCGGTAACCTACAAAGTGAGTTCCCTTCCCTACGCAAACCCTTCCTTGACATTTACAGTAGTGGGCTTATACAACATTTGTCCTTCTGTGATTGACTTATTCCACTCAGTGTAATGTCCTTCAGGTTCATCCACATTGTGAGATGATTCACTTATTCCTTATTGTTCTTTAATGTAGCATAGTATTCCATTGTGTGAATGTACCATAATTTGGTTATCCATTCATCTGTTGGGCATTTAGGTTGTTTCCATCTGTTTGCTATAGTGAATTGTGCTGTGATGAACATAGGTGTGCATATGTCTGTTCCTGTCCTGTCTCTCATCTCTTTAGGATACATTCCTAGTAATGGAATTACTGGTTCAAATGGTATTTCTGTTTTCAGGTTTTTGATGAAATACTATACTATTTTCCACGATGGTTGTAACATTTTACAGTCCCACCAGCAGTGTATGAGAGTGCCAATCTCTCCACAACCTCACTGTTGTTGTTGTTGTTGTTATGTGCCATCGAGTCAGACCTGACTCATAGCGACCCCTCCTTGGGTTTCCGAGGCAGTATCACTACGGAAGTAGATTGCCCCATCTTCCTTCCAAGGAGTGGCTGGTGGGTTTGAACAGCCAGCCTTCTGGTTAGCAGTCAAGTGCCTTAGGCACTATGGTACCAATAACCTTACTAGCATTTGTTATTTTCTGTTCTGTTGAACTTTGCTGTTATTGCTGGGGTGAGATGATATCTCCTTGCTGTTTTGATTTGCATCTCTCTAATGGCTAATGATCACAAGCAATTCCTTATGTGTGTTGGATGCCAGCATATCGTCTTTAGTGAAGTGTCTGTTCATGTCCTTTGCCCATTTTTGAATTGGATTGTTTGTATTTTTGACGTTGAAGTGTTGAAATTTTCTATAGATTTTAGAGATAAGTCTTTTGTCAGATATATCATAGGCAAATATTTTCTCCCAATCCATAGGTTCTTTTTATCCTTTTGATGCAGTCTTTCAATACACATAAGAATTTAATTTTTAAAAGTTTTCAATCATCTACCTTCTCTTCCACCTCTTGTGGATTTTGGGTTATGGTTAATATTCTCTTTATGCCATAAATTAGGGCCTCTAGATTTGCCCGTTATATCTTTGATGAAGTTTATAGTTTTGGGTTTTACATTTAAGTCTTTGATCCAATTTGAGTTTGTTTTTGTGTATAGGGTGAGGTATGGGTCTTGTTTCATTTTTCTGCAAGTGGATATCCAATTTTGCCAGGACCATTTGTTAACGAGGCTATCTCTTCTGTGGTAGTTCAGTTTTTGTGTTATCTTGGCTGGGCCTGGTTGAGTGCTGGGCAGCTGGATATAGTATTCCCCAGGATGAGACTGGTAATCAACTCCATGGTAGAATCTATTCTGAGCAGCTGAGTAGCTGCCTTAGGGATGTGGTCTGCTTCCTGTATATTAGCAGAAACCTTGGGGAATGGTCTCTAGCTTATGGCACGCTTGAACCCTGCATGTAGCTGTGTCGTTGTTCCACAGCCTACCATGCTCTACTGACTTTGGGACTTACAACGGACTTGAATTAATGGCCTGCTGTGTGGTTTGTTAACATCGGGACTGTGCCATTTTATTTCTCGACCTTGGGCTTGTTAGCCTCAGCAGCCAGTAGCTGCCTGAGTGAAGAAAAGCCTGTAGGTCCAGTGGGCTGTGAGCAAAGGCAGAGCTGAAGCCCAAAGTCGAGGGGCTTTCACCCAGCCCCTAGAGCCTGGCACTTTGAACTTGGACTTAAAGCCTCCAAATTGTTAGAGAATAAACTCCTGTTTGTTAAAGCCATCCCATTTGTGGTATACTCCTGTTGGAGTGGCACTAGGTAACCAGAATACTTTCCCATTTAATGAGTTTTGGTCCTTTGCCAAAGATCAACTGTCCATAGATGGATGGGTCTATTGCTGGTTTTTTTATTCTATTCCATTGGTTAATCTCTGTATCATTGTACCAATACCACACTGTTTTGAGTATTATAGCTGTATAGTAGATTTTGAGATCATGAGTGTGAGACCTCCCATTTTGTTCTTCTTCTTCAGAAGTGCTCTGCTTATCCGAGTTCTCTTTCCTTTCCGTATGAAGTTAGTAATTGGTTTTTCCATATCCTTAAAAAATTTTGTTGGTATCTGGATCAGTATTGCATTAAATGTGTAGATTGCTTTGGGTAGTATTGACATTTTCACAAATTTCATTCTTCCTATCCATGAACAAGGCAGGTTCTTCGATTTATGTAGATCTCTTGTGGTTTCTAGCTCTGGTAGCATAGTGCCTAAGGCACTTGACTGCTAACCAGAAGGCTGGCTGTTCAAACCCACCAGCCACTCCTCAGAAGGAAGATGGGGCAATCTACTTCTGTAGTGATACTGCCTCAGAAACCCAAGGAGGGGTTGCTATGAGTCGGGTCCAACTCGACGGCACATAACAACAGCAACAACTTGTAGTTTCTTACCGTAGTGCTTTATAGTTTTTTTGTATAGGTATTTTGTGTCCCTGGTAAGATTTATTCCTAGATATTTTATCTTTTTTGTAGCTATTATGAATGGTATTGTTTTCCTTACTTCCTTTTCAGAGGACTCTTTGTTGATGTAGAGGAATTCAACTGATTTTTGTATGTTGACCTTGTATCCTGCCACTTTGCTGAACCTTTCCAGGAGTTTTTTGGCTGAGTCTCTTGGGTTTTCTATGTATAGGATCATGTCATCTGCAAATAGAGATAGTTTCCTTCCTCTTTGCCAATTTGGAAGCCTTTTATTTCTCTTTTTGCCTTTTTGCCTTGGCTAATACTTCCAATACAATGTTAAATAGGAGTGGTGATAGAGGGCATCCTTGTCTGGTTCCCATTCATAAGGGGAATGATTTGAGTCTTTCTCCTTTAACAATAATGTTGGCCATTGGCTTTGCATATATGCCCTTTGTTATGTTGAGGAATTTTCCTTCTATCCCTATTTTGATGAGAGTTCTGAACAGGAAAGGGTGTTGGATTTTATCAAATGCCTTTTCTGTATCGATTGGTATGATCATATGGTTCTTTGGTTTTGTTTATGTGGTGGATTATGTTTATTGTTTTTCTGATGTTCAATCATCCTTGCATATCAGGTATGAATCCCACTTGGTTAGGATATATTATTTTTTTGATATGTTGTTGGATTCTTTTGGCTAGGATTTTGTTGAAGATTTTTGCATCTATAATCATGAGGGATATTGGTTTGTAGTTTTCCTTTTTAGTGGTATCTTTCCCTGGTTTTGGTATCAGTGTTATGCTTGCTTCATAAAATGAGTTTGGAAGTATTCCATCTTTTTCTCTGTTCTGGAATAGCTTGAGAAGTATAGGTGTCAGCTCTTCCTGGGATGTTTGGTGAATTCTCCAGTGAAGCCATCAGGGCTAGGATTTTTTCTTGTGGGAAGTTTTTTTAATGACCTATTCCATTTCTTCCTTTGTTATGGTTCTGTTAAAGTGTTCTATCTCTGACTGAAATAGTTTACGTAGGTCTTGTGCTTCTAGAAACTTGTCCATCTCTTCTAGATTCTTGAATCTTTGAAGTACAATTCTTCATAATATTCTGTTAGGATCTTTCTTTTTTATTTCAGTTGGTTCTATTGTGATGTCACCCTTTTCATTTATTATTCTTGTTATTTGCCTCTTCTCTTTCTTTTCTTTTGTTAGATTTGCCAATGGTTTGTCAATTTTGTTAATCTTTTCAAAGAACCAGCTTCTTGTTTTGTTGACTATCTCTTTTTTTTTCTGTTTCATTTATTTCTGCTCTGATCTTTATTATAATTTCCTTACTTCTAGATACTGTAGGTTTCTTTTGTTTGTCTTTTTATAATTGTTGGAGTTGTTGAGTTAGAGTGTTGATTTTATTTCTTTTCTCTTTTTTTTTAACTTGAAAAAGTAGTATATTTATTATTTATTTATTTTAGGAGCTTGTTTTACATTCAACGTTACATGTGTATTTAGTTTCACTCTGTATTCACCATGTCCAACCCCAACCCAGTCTCCTCCCCTCCCTACCCAGTAACCCTCCCCCTGTGCCCGTCATATTCATGCAATTCCATTTCTCCTGCATTTATTCAATTTGAATATTAGTCCTCTGGTGCCTCATGGTCTTCTGCTCCAAGGGATGTATTACCATAGATTATGTGGGTGTGTCATCCTGGGTTGAGTGGTCTGCATGTACATCTTGTTAACTATTGGGCTGAGAGACAGCCTCTAGAGGTGAGTTCTACCCCAGGCACAGAATGTATTCAAGAGCCATAATACTGGAGGTCTCATCAGACCAATAATTCTGGTCATTATTGAGTTTTTGGATTTTGTTCCATGTTTTTCCTCCCACTTTATCCAGGATCTCCAGATTTGATCTTTTCCTAAGTGGTTGGCATTGGTAGCCAGGCACCATGTAGTTCTTCTGGTCTCGAGGGCCATCGTGTCCTATGGTTTACTGCTTCCAAATGCCCTTGTGTGTGTGTGTGTGTGTGTGTGTATTGCATTCTTCTTTGCTTCTGATGCCAGGAGACCATTAGCTGCATCTTAGATGGCTGCTTGATAGCTTTTAAGACCCTAGTCGCTACTCATCAATGTAGGATGCGGAAGGAGGCTTTTATGTATTTTGTTGTGCCAATTGAGTCTGGTGTCCCCCAGTACTATGGTCCTGAGACAGTAATCTGTTGATCTCTCTCCCATAGTGTCTGGGTGTCTGTGAAGGATTACTCTGTGTCTGTCTTTTTGCAGGTATTTTCTATCACTGGTATCTGTGTCAGACTAGCCTCGGCTGAATCTATCCTTGGTCTAGAGTATACTCCTGTTCACTGACCCCCATCTGACCTCTAAGGTGTTTGTGTGTTTATCTGTAGCCTGGTGTTTGACGTTATGGTAATGCAGTATTGTGGACACATTGATTGGTATTAGCATCTGTCATCTGTTTCTTATGTGCACAATTCACTGTCCACCCATTTCCCAATGTTTTCATGGTGCTCACAAACCTTTTCCATACATCCCTCCCTTTATCCACGTCAGCCTGTGGGCACCAACCAGCCAAAATCAATCCCTCCTCTTCCCTCCCCATCCTGGTAACCTACAAAGTAAGTTCCCTTTCCCAAGCAAACCCTTCTTTGTTTTTTTTTTACAGTAATGGGCTCATAAAGTACTTCTCTTTCTGTGATTGACTTATTTCACTCAGCATAACATCCTCCAGGTTCATCCACGTTGTGAGATGATTCACGTATCCCTCATTGTTCTTTAATGTAGCATGGTATTCCATTGTGTGCATGTACCATAATTTGGTTATCCACTCATATGTTGATGGGCATTTAGGTTGTTTCCATACCTTTGCTATAGTGAATAGTGCTGCAATGAACATAGGTGTATATATGTCTGTTTGTGCACCATCTCTCATCTCTTTAGGATATATTCCTAGTAATGGAATTGCTGGGTCAAATGGTACTTCTATTTTCAGTTTTTCAAGTAAACACATACTGTTTGCCACAATGAATGTACTATTTTACAATCCCACCAGCAGTGCACAAGAGTTCCAATATTTCCGCAACCTGGCCAGCATTTGTTATTTTCTGACCTGTTGAACTTTGCTATTACTGCTGGGTTGAGATGATATCTCATCGTTGTTTTGATTTGCATCTCTCTAATGATTGCAAATAATTTCTCATGTGTTTGTTGGCTGCCTAGTATATCTTCTTTGGTGAAGAGTCTGTTCAAGTCTTTTGCCCATTTGTGAATTGGGTTATTTGTCTTTTTGGTGTTGAGGAGTTGAAGTTTTCTGTAGATTTTGGAGATAAGTCCTTTATCAGATATGTCATAGGCAAATATTTTCTCCCAGTCTGTAGCTTCTAATTTTACCCTTTTGATGAAGTCTTTCAATGTGCATAAGAATTTAATTTTTAAAAGTTCCTAGTCATCTAGCTTCTCTTCTACTTCCTGCACATTCTGGGTTAGGATTGATAGTCTATTTACGTCGTAAATTAGGGCTCCCAGATTTGACCCTATTTTATCTTTGATGAATTTTATAATTTTGTGTTTCACATTTAAGTCTTTGATCCATCTGGAGTTTGTTTTTGTGTGTGGTGTGAGGTACAGATCTTGTTTCATTTTTCGGCACATGGATATCCAGTTTTGCCAGCACTATTTTATTTTTTATTATTTTATTTTACTTTACATTGATTTGGGTGAAGGTTTACAGGGCAAATTTACTTTCCATACAGCAGTTCAAATGTACTTTGTCTCATGACATTGACCACAGTTTACCACAATGCAACAGCTCCCCTCCCACATCCTCCCCATAGTTACCTCTTCCCTGTGTACATCCCTCCATGCACTCCTGCCCTCTGAGCTGTCTCCCTGTGCATAATCAGCCCTT
>NW_006921750.1:290661-291787 GCF_000298275.1 Orycteropus afer afer | reverse complement strand
CGAGTCGGCCCCGACTCATAGCGACCCCTCCTTGGGTTTCCGAGGCAGTATCACTACGGAAGTAGGATTGCCCAACCTTCCTTCCGAGGAGTAGACGTACCTAATCGTTCAGCCTGTCCACCCATCCATCCACCCATATACCCATGTTTGCCTTCACTGACAACGCAGTATTGTATATACAAAAAGGTTCATATTTGTTGTCTGTACCTCCCATGTACCTCTCTATGTCTTTCTCATCCTTAATGCTGCCATATTTGTCACTCACATTTGGTACATTGCCCTTCTCTTCACCCAAATCAATACTTATCTCTATCTATGTAACAGTGTTCCTTTCCCTCCCCTCTCACCCTGGTAACCAACAAAGAAAATTTCCTCAATAGATAAACCTTTCCTTAACTTTTACAATAATGTACTAATACAATATTTGATCTTTTGTGATTGACATATTTCACTCAGCATAATTTCCTCCAAGTTCATCCACGTTATGTGGTATTTTTCAGATTCTACATTACTCTTTTATTTATTGATAAATTTGCATTTGTTTCTGTCATTTTGTTATGTGTTTTTTCATGGTGTCCTTGGTTTCTTCATTCCATATTTTTTTCTGTGCTGAGCTCATTAAGTTTATGAATTGTGTTATCATTTCCTTTGTTGCTGTTGTTGTAGTATATGCTGAATATTTGTGCTTGTCCTCTTTTTTATTGTGATGTGAAGGTTTATCATTGTTCTTTGAGGTTACCCAATGATTTATAATTTTCTCCCTGAGTTTACAACAGTCCATTCTATCTTGCAACTCTCTTAACTTCCTGACCATTTAGAAGTTCTATAACTACACAGTCTTTTCCCTCTTTTTGTTTTTAGTTGTCCTCACTTGCCATTTACAATCTTGTAAGTTCATTTTACTTTGGATATGTCCATAGCTGTGGTTCCTGGGTTATGTCATCTTGTGTATTAATGGTCAGTTGTTATTTGCTATTTTTTGGTTCTCTATTCAAAGGACTCCCTTTAGCACCTCTTGTAAGGTTGGTCTGGTTTTAAGAAATTCCCTTAGTTTCTGCTTATCTGGAAATCTCCTAATTTCACCATCATATTTGAGGGACAATTTTGCCGGGTATATAGTTCTTGG
>NW_006921750.1:285578-289984 GCF_000298275.1 Orycteropus afer afer | reverse complement strand
TCAGAGAGTTCCAATGCTGCTTCTTCCTCAGGGATGTGTTCTGGGTCTGTATCCTGCTCCCTTGTTTATACCACTTTATCCTGCTTCTTTATGTGGACTGTGATAGTCTGTTGTCTCCGAGGCATCATGGTGTTGTTGTATTTAGATCTCTGTTAACTGTTTGTGAAGATGAGCTTAGGGCGTTTCAGGCCCTCTTGGTTGTTTTTTATCGTTGGCCCATTGGTGGAGAATGAGGTAGTGGCTCTCTCTCAGTAAGTGAAGTTACAGGAGGTGTGGGTGTAGTTGTGTCTTATGGGGACTGTTGTTGTCTCCCACTTAGTTAGACACAAATTACAGTTGAATAACCATCAAAAAACTAAAAGCATATGGACAAAAAACACACCATGTAATCACACAGAACAGTAACCAAAAGAAGAAAAAGGGAAAAAGAAGAAGAAAAAACAAGAAAACCTGTAATATCTGGGGATAGGGCACTAAGAGCAAAAAGTAAAGGAGAATAATGAAGGGAAAAAAATGGGAAAAATGCAAAAAGAAAAACAAGGCATCGGGTGAACCATGAAAAAAAGGGGGAAAAAAACAAACCACTTAAATTAAAAAAAAAAAATTCAACCAGGAACAGGGAAATGAAAAAATGCTGAAAACTAGGACCTGGGAGGGGAAGATTAGGAATAATAGTAAAAAGGACAAAAGTATTAATAATAATAGTTGTTTTAAAACAGACAAATACAAACAAACTAATCACCAGAGAAAAGCAAGCAAAAGAGAAAAAAAATTGGTGGAGGACAGGGCAGGGCACCCAGGCTCCATCTGAGCATACAGACTGTGATGGAGTTCCAATGGACCCAGAAGGTAGGTGGGAGTGGGGGATGGCCGCACCTCCATTCACCAAGCGGGTGTGGGGAGAAGAGTAACAAGAGGAATGTGGTACCTTATCAGTCTTGCAGGGCCCGAGTGTCCCTGGGGTTGCTGGAAAGCAGAACGTGTTCTTAAGCCTCAGGAATTTGCGAGCACGCTGTCTCTTTAAATATCCCAAATAGTCAAGCCACTTTTAAACCTTCAAAATGGTGGCGCTTTCCGGACCGGCAAAAGTCCACAGCTCAGCCGACCTTTCTCTTCACCTTCTCTGTTTATTCCCCAGCCACCAGAGCAGTCCTTTGTGCAGTCCCTGGCTAGCAGGGCTGATTTTTAGGTTAATTCTTAGGTCCTACCACCACTCGAGTATCTCCAAACTATCGCTACCAGACCGCAGCTCTGTATATCTCCTTTGTTGGTATTTTCACACAAATTCTTCTGTTTGTTGGGGTTTAGTCCACTTCTATATCCTTGCCTTCAAGGCTCAGGGGTCCAAGATTATCTAATGTGTCTGTTAATTGGTTTCCCTTTTCTTTGTTGAAGAGGGTCTGTGCAGTCTTTCTGCCTAGTCCGCCATCTTGTTGGAACTCTCCAACACTATTTGTTAAAGAGGCTGTCTCTTCTCCATTTAACGGGTTTTGGACCTTTGTCAAAGATCAGTTGTCCATAGATGGACGGATCTATATCTGGACTTTCGATTCTGTTTCATTGGTCTATCTGTCTATCATTGTACCAATACCATGCTGTTTTGACTACTGTGTGTGTATAGTAATTCTTAAGACCTGAGAGTGTGAGACCTCCCACTTGGGTTTTCTTCTTCAGAAGTGCACTACTTATCCCAGGTCTCTTTTCCTTTCCATATGAAATTAGTAGTTTGTTTTTCCATATCCTTAAAAATTTTGTTGGAATCTGGATCAGGATTGCATTAAATGTGTAGATTGCTTTAGGAAGTATTGACATTTTCACAATATTCAGTCTACCCATCCATGAAAATGTAGGTTCTTCCATTTATGTAGTGCCTTCATTGTCTCTTGTAGCAGTGTTTTATAGTTTTCTTTGTATAGTTCCTTTGTGTCTCCGGTGAGTTTTATTGTTAGATATTTTATCTGTTTAGTAGCTATAGTAAATGGTATTGTTTCCATTATTTCTTTATCAGAGGACTCTGTTGGTGTAGAGGAATCCAACTGATTTTTGTATGTTGACCTTGTGTCCTGCCACTTTGCTGAACCTCTCTTTAGTTTCAGTAGTTTTTTTTTTTTTTTTTTTGTTGAGTCCCTTGGGTTTTCTATGTACAAGATCATATCATCCACAAACATACATAGTTTTAGTTCCTGTTTTCCAATTTGTATGCCTTTTATTTCTCTTTTTTGCCTTATTTCCCTGGCCAGGACTTCTGATACATTGCTAAATAAAAGTGGTGATAGAGGGTATCTCTGTCTGGTTCCCATTCATAAGGAGAATACCTTGAGTCTTTCTTCATTAATAATGATGTTGGCCATTTGCTTTGAATATACACCCTTTATTATATTGAGGAATTTCCCTTGTATGCCTATTTTGCTGAGAGTTCTGAACAGTAATGGATGTTAGATTTTATCAAATGTCTTTTCTGCATCAATTTATATAATCATATGGTTCTTTTGTTTTGTTTATGTGGTGGATTAAATTGATTGTTTTTCTGATGTTGATCCACGCTTGCAATCTCACTTGGTCTGGGTGTATTAATTTTTTGATATGTTGTTGGATTCTGTTGGCTAGGATTTTGTTAAGGATTTTTGCATCTATGTTCATGAGGGATATTGGTCTGTAGTATTCCTTTCTAGTGGCATCTTTCCCTGGTTTTGGTATTAATATTATGCTTGCTTCATAAAATGAGTTTGGGAGTATTCCATGTTTTTCTGGGAGCTCTGGTAGCATAGTGCCTAAGGCACTTGACTCCTAACCAGAGGCTGGCGATTCAAACCCACCATCCACTCCTCAGAAGGAAGGTTGGGCAATCTGCCTCAGAAACTCAAGGAGGGGTCGCTATGAGTCGGGGCCGACTTGACGACAAATAACAACAACAACCACCATGCTTTTCTATGCTATGGAATAGCTTGAGTTGCATAGATTATTTGATAGAATTCTCCAGTGAAGCCATCAGGGCCAAGTGTTTTCTTTGGGGGAAGTTTTCTTTTAATGTCCTGTTCAATTTCTGCTTTTGCTGTAGGTCTTTCCAAGTATTCTATCTCTGAGTGGGATAGTTTAGGTAGGTCTTGTGATTCTAGAAATTTGTCCATATCTTCTAGATTCTCAAATCTGTTGGAGTACATTTTTTCATAATATTCTGTCAGTATCTTTTTATTTTAGTTGGTTCTGTGGTGATGACACCCTTTTCGTTCACAATTCTTGTGATTTGGATCTTCTCTTTCTTTCCTTTTGTTATATCTTCCAATGGTTAATCAATTTTATTAATCTTTTGGAAGAACCAGCTTTTTGTTTTGTTGATTTTCTCTGTGTTTTTTGTTTGTTTGTTATCTGTTTGATTTACTTCTGCTCTAATCTTTATTATTTCCTTGCTTCTAGATACTGTAGGATTCTTTTTTTGTTCTGTTTCTAGTTGGTGGAGTTAATGAGTTAGAGTGTTGATTTTGTTTCTTTCCTCTTTTTTGATGGATGCATTTATTGTTATAAACTGTGCTCTGAGTACTGCTTACACTCTGTCCCATAGGTTTTGATATGACGTATCTTCATTCTCATTTGTTTCTGGGGATTTTTTTTTAATTTCAGTTTTTATTTGTTCTATTATACAGTAGTTTTTGAGCAGTGAATTTTTCAGCTTCCATATATTTGATGTTTTTCCTTGATGTTCCTATTATTAATTTCTAATTCTATAGCATTGTGGTCTGGGAAGATGCTTTGTAGTATTTCAGTGCTTTTGAATTTATTGAAGCTTGTTTTATATCCTAACATATGGTCTATTCTGGGGAAGGATCCATGTGCTCTGGAGGAGAATGTGAATTGTGCTTTTTTTTGGGGGGTGAAATGCTCTGTATATGTCTATGAGATTGAGTTGATTGATTGTATTGATGAGTTATTCTGTATCTTTGTTGAGTTTTTGTCTAGTTGACCTGTCCTCTTTGAAAGTAGTGTGGTAAAGTATCCTACTACTTTTGTAGAGTTGTCTATTGTCCCTTTTAATTCAGTTAATATTTGCTTCACGTATTTTGGAGCACTTTTATTGGGTGCATGAATATTTATTATCATAATATCTTCTTTATCAATTGACCTTTTCAGCATCATATACTGTCCTTCTTTATCTCTTACGATGTTTTTCACTTTAATGTGTATTTTAACAGAAATTAATATTGCCAATCTTGCTCTTTTTTGCTTATCATTGGTTTGGTATATTTTTTCCATCCCTTAATGCTTAATTTGTATCTTTGTGTCTAAGTTTGGTCTCTTTTAGGCAGCATATCTATAGGTCTTCTTTGCTTATCCAGTTTGCCACTCTTTTTCTCTTGATAGGTGTGTTTAGTCCATTCATATTGAGTGTAATTAGTGATAGGTATGAATTT
>NW_006921750.1:277809-285478 GCF_000298275.1 Orycteropus afer afer | reverse complement strand
TTTTTGGTCATGTTGTTGGTGTTTCCTTGGCCTATATACTTTTCTGTGCTGAGTTTGGTTTGTTGCCTAATGCTTTGTCTCTTTTCTTTTTTGTTGTTTGTTTTGTGCTTATTAAGCCCTTATGTTTTCCTTCCTTCTGGGTTTGCTTAGGGGTATTGTTATTTTTTCTGTGGTTACCTTGCAGTACATTCTTGTCTCTACATTTTTAGAACAGTGTGTTCTGTGAAGACATGGTCCTGTTTTCCTCTCCATTTGGAAGTTTGTGCCTAGAAGATTTATTCCCTCTAATAGGTTAGTGGCTGCTGTTGTGTGCTTACTGACTTCCTTGGTTTTTAGTGTACAATGTTTTATGGTCTTATTTTGAACTTCTATTTCTGTATGTTTCTTGGTTTTACTGTTGATGCCACGTATCCTGATTTTGTTGATCTCTGTTGTGGGTTCTCTATTGGAAGGACTTCCTTAAGCATTTCTTGTAGAGTTGGTCTGGTTTTCACAAAATCCCTTAATTTCTGTTTTTCTGAGAATACCTTGATTTTGCCCTCATATTTAATGGGTAATTTGGCTGGATATAGGATTCTTGGTTGGAAGTTGTTTTCCTTCAGCATTTTATATATGCCATCCCATTGCCTTCTTGCCAGCATGCATACTTATTATTATAAGTAATATTTCTTTTGTCCCGGGCAACTCCCAAAATTTATTCTTTGTGTTTGGTTTTGAAGAGTTTGATTATAATATGCCTCTTTGTTTTTCTCTTAGGGTCTATCTTGTGTGGGATTCTATGAGCTTCTTGGACAAATATCTTTTCTTCCTTCATGGTATGGGGAAAGTTTTCTGTTAGCAGGTCTTCCACAATTTTCTCAGTATTTTTTTTCACCTCTTCTTGTTCTGGAATTCCAATGAGTCTTGTTTTTTTTTTTTTTTTTCATGTCATCCCATATAATTCTTAGATTCTTTCATTTCTATTAAATCTTTGTTCTGATTTTTCTGCATACAGGCTGGTATCCAGGGATTTGTCTTCTAGTTGGGATATGCATTCTTCAGCCAGTTCTATCCTACTCTTTTGTGCTTCTACTGTATTGGGTAATTCTGTAATTTTGGTATTCATCTTCTGGATTTTTAACTTCTGCTTTTGTATGAGTTCTGACTGTGCATTAATCTTGTTATTTTGTTCTTGAATGATTTTCCTGAGTTCATTCAGGAACTGTCTGTGTTCTCCTTGCTTCTGTTTGAGGTTTCCTTAGGCTCTTGTAAAGCTCTATAAAAATATCTTCTAAATTCCTTCTCTGATAATTCTATTGCCCCCTCCTCCTCCATGTTTAATGAGACCTTTGTTTATGGTTTTGTCTCTAATCCCTTGTCCTGTTTTCTTGTTTGTTTTGAGGTTGCCTGTTTCCTAGACATTTTGAGGTTGTCTTTAACTATTGGTTATGCATTGATTTGTTTTATCTTGTTTTTATGATTTAATATTTGAAAAGGTGAATCTGGTGTATTTTATTTTTTTAGTTATTAATTCAGGTATGCTGGGTTGCTTTGCAGGTAGTTTTCTTTGTGATGATGGAATCACTGTTTGGAATGTGGTTATGGGTTACTGTTAGTCATGATGAGGGTTTAATATTCTAACTGGGAGGTATTATGATGGCTGATTTTGATTTCTTTTATTGGATGAGTGAGGTTATTTGCAGAGAAAGTGAGAGTGGAAGAGGGGAAGAAGGAAAGCTCCCCATTGCTAAGGGTGGTTTCCACGGCTTTGAGCAGGCTGCTAATGATGATGTCCTGCTGTTATTCACAGGCCTGCAGCTCAACTTCAGCCAAGACTCCAGTTGTTAGGGCATTGCCACTTTCCGCCAAGCTCATACACACAAAAATAAACCACTCCCGAGGCCCCTTGGTGCCAAAAAGCTGACCCAAGACAACTGCCCAGCTCCTCAATCTGCTGTGGGAGTTCTTCCCTGGGCCTGCCTGCCCAGGCACTGGCCCAGACTACGATCCAACATAGGAGATCCTCTCTGGGTCTGCCACCTTCAGTGCCAAAGATCTGCTCAGTTTCAACAGCACTGGAGTCAGGCCAGTGCCCACTTGCCTCCTGTGGTCTCAATATTACTGACAAAGTCAAGTGTGGGCCCCTCATTGCCACTAAGCTGACCCAAGCCTTATCAGTGATCTGCTGTGGGGCACCTTCCCAGGCCCGCCCTCTTACAGCACGAGTGGACTCTCTACCTAAGTTTCATCAGTGCCCGTTTGCACCTAGCCGACCCAAGTTACTGATAAAATCAGGCGCTGAGGGTAGATCCTTGGGGTGATCGCTGGTATGCTGGTGTGGTCTTGGTATGCTGGCATGGTGTGTCTTCTTCCTTAACCCAGGGAGGTCTCAGACAGCCTTTGTTGCCTGCTAGTCAGCACTTTCCCAGGGAGGTCTCTGATGGCTTTTCTTAGCTGCCTGTCAGTGCTCTGCAGGATAGATCTCCTGATCTTGTTATTTTTTTCCCTGTTCCTTTCTTCTTTCTAAATCTACTCCCCCTGAGTTTGGTGCATTCTGACTCAGTGAGCTGTCCAGAGCATCAATCCCTAATTCAAACTGCTGTACCTAGATTTTCAAGCACTAAGATGCTAGAAGGAATTAGCGTGGTGATTACTGATGAGACTCCATTTTGAACTCCCTTTTCTTTTTTTTTTTTTTTTGATGTGTGCATTTATTACTATAAATTAATCTCTGAGTACTGCTTTTGCTGTGCCCCATAGGTTTTACTAACATGTATCTTCATTCTTGTTTGTTTTTAGGAATTTTTTTTTATTTCACTCTTTATTTCTTCTATCACCCTGTAATTTTTGAGCAGTGTATTATTCAGTTGCCATGTTTGATGTTTTTTGCTTGGTCCAAGAAGATGATTTGTAGTATTTAATGTTTTTGAATTTAAGAAGGCTTAAATTGTTTTATGTCCTAACATATGATGCTGGTAAGTGATCCATTTGCACTGGAGAAGAATGAGAATTGTGATTTTGTTGGGTGGTGTGCTCTGTATATGTGTATGAGTTCGAGTGGATTGATTGTGTTGTTCAGTTCTTCTGTATCTTTGCTGAGTTTTTTTCTAGTTGATCTGTCCCTCCTTGAAAGTGTTGGGTTAAAGTCTCCTCCTACTTTTGTAGAGTTATCTGTTTTCCCTTTCAATTCAATTAATATTTGCTTCATGTATTTGGAGCACTTTCATTGGGTGCATAGATAATTATTTTAGTAATATCTTCTTGGTCAGTTGACCCTTCATATAGTGTCCTTCTTTGTCCCTCATGCTGTTTTTCACCTTAAAGTCTATTTTATCAGAAATTAATATTTCCACCCCTGCTCCTTTTTGGTTACCATTGGCTTGGTGTATTTTTTTCCACCCCTTAACTTTTGATTTGTTTTTATTTTTGTGTCTGAGGTGGGTCTATTTTAGGCAGCATATCAGTGGGTCTTTTCTTATTCAGTATGCCACTTTCTTTCTCTTGACTGGTGCATTTATTCCATTCACATTGAGTGTAATTAGTGATAGGTGTGAATTGATTGCTGTCATTCTATTGTTTTTTGCTGTGTTTTGGAGATTTCCTTAGTCCAAATACTTTTCTGTGCTAAGTTTATTTTGTTATCAAGTATTTCCTCTCTTTCTTCCTTATTGTTGTTTTTGTGCTTACTAAGACCATGTTTTCCTTCTTTCTGGGTTTGATTAGGAGGCTTGTTTATTTTCTCTGTGGTTACCTTAGAGTGAATTCTTGTCCTTACATTTTTGGAACAGTCTGTTCTATAAGGACCTTGTCCTGTGTTCCTCTTCATTTGGAAGTTTTGTGCCTAGAACTTTTATTCCCTGTATTTGCTTTGTTGCTGTTGTCATGTGTAGATTGACACCCTTGTTTTTTTTTTTTTTTTTTTTGGCTCTGTGTGTTTGTATACAGTGTTTTATGGGCTTATTTTGAGCATCTATTTCTGATTTGGTTTTAGTGTTGATGTCATGTGTCCTGATTTTAATTTGTTGTTCTCTGTTGTGGGTTCTCTATTGGAACGACTTCCTTAAGCATGTCTTGTAGGATTGGTCTTGTTTTCACAAAATCCCTTAATTTCTGTTTGTCTGAGAATGTCTTGATTTCACCCTCATATTTGATAAACAATTTGGCTAGATATAGAATTCTTGGTTGGAAGTTCTTTTCCTTCAGTGTTTTATATATGCCATCCCATTGCCTTCATGCCTGCATGGTTTCTGCTGAGTAATCAGAACAGCTGAACTGCTTGTCCATTGTAGGTAGCATTTCTTTTTTCCTGGGCTGCTCATGAGATTCTTTCTTTGTCTTTGGTTTTGGAGACTTTGATTATGATATATCTTGGTAACTTTCTCTTGGGATCTATCCTATATGGGGTTTGTTGAGCTTCTTGGACAAACATCTTTTCTTCCTTCATGATATGGGGAAAATTTTCTGTTAGCAAGTCTTCCACTATTTTCTCAGTGTTTTTTTTTTTTTTCCTTTTGACCTCTTCTTATTCTGGTATTCCAATGAGTCATATGTTGTTTCTTTTCATGTTGTCCCATATAACTCTTAGCTTCACTTCATTCTGCTTTTTCTTCATACATGCTGGTGTCAAGGGATTTATCTTCTAGTTGGGAAATGCATTCTTCAGCCAGTTCTATCCTATTCTTCCGTGCTTCCACTGTGGTGTGTAACTCTGTAATTTTTGTATTTATCTTCTGGATTTCTAACTGCTGTTTTTGTATGAGTTCTTATTGTGTATTAATCTTGTTCCTTTGTTCTTGAATGGTTTTCCTAAGTTCTTCCAGGGTACTGTCTTTGTTCTCCTTGGTTCTGTTTGAGGTTTCCTTAAGCTCTTGTACAGTTCTATAAACATCTTCTAGATTCTTTCTCAGATAATTCTATTACCTCCCCTTCCTCCATGTATGGGAGCTCTGGTAGCATAGTGGCTAAGACACTTGCCTGCTAACCAGATGGCTGGCGGTTCAAACCCACCAGCCACTCCTCGGAAGGAAGGTTGGGCAATCCTACTTCCGTAGTGATACTGCCTCGGAAACCCAAGGAGGGGTCGCTATGAGTCGGGGCCGACTCGACAGCACATAACAAAAAAAAAAAAAACCTCCATGTATAATGAGATTTTTGTTTGGGATTTTATTTCTATTGTCTTATCCTTTAAAAAAAAAAAAATGATGTTACCTGTTGTTTTCTAGACATTTTGAAGTTGTTGTCTTTAACTGTTAGTTATGTATTGATTTGTTTTGCCTTGATTTTATGTTTAAATATTTTTGTATGGGGGACCTGGTATGTTTTATTTTTTGGTTTTTAATTCAGGAGTGGTGGGTTGCTCTGCAGTTTTCTTTGTATTGATGGGATCACTTTGGATCCAGACCTCTGTTCATTATGAAAGGGATTTAGAGTTGGGACAAACAGGTGTTGTAGTGGCTTAATGTGGTTCTTCTATTCGGTGAGACAGGGCAGAAGGGAAAAAAGGAGAAAGAAAAGAAAAGAAAGCTCCAAGTCTCCAGTAACGTGTCCCTGCTTTCCATGTTACAGTGGTTACAGCTTTTTTTTTTTTTTTGAGTCTGCTTAGGTCTGCTGTTAATTATGATGTATATTGTTGCTCACTGGCCCATGGTTGAAAATCAGCAAAGATTTCAATGGTTAGGGGGCCACTACTTTCTGCCTGGGTTGAATAGCCACTAAAACCCTGTATTCCAGACTCCTCTGTGCTAAAAAGCTGTCCTGAAAGAGCTGGATCCCAGCCACATGCCATGAGCTCATCCCAGAGCCAGCCTACCCACAGTGTGTTTCCCTTTCTGTTTCTAACTCAGCAGTGACCTGAGCCAAAGGGGTCTCTGCTCTATTTCTTGTAAATGCTATCCATCCACTCAGCTGTTTCCAAGGTTACCACCAAAAACTGCCACTATGGGCAGTCTGAGTCCCCGGAGCTGCCATTGGGTTTCCAGTGTTCCCGTTTCACCACTTAGAGCGTTCTGCATTGCTTTGTCCCACCGGCTCGTGTGCCACAGGGCAGATTTGTTTGTTTTTATTCTTCCCAGCTGTTTACCCTGCCTCTCTCCCCCTTTTTATCTCCTTCTCCACTAAATTTGGCCTTCTCTAACTTAATGAGCTGTTGACAGCCCCCGAACCCCTGCTTCAGACTGTTGCACCTAGTTTTTCAGGCATTAAGATGCTAGAGGGAACAAATGTGTGTGCTACAGTTACAATGCCATCTTCCCATTTTTTTTTTTTTTTTTTAAATTTTTAAGGAGCACAGAAGAGGTGGGTGCATTACAGGGGATGATTCATAGAATCAACTTTCCATGGAAACAAGAGGTTAGGCAGGTGGAAGGGCACTTCTTTGGTTATAACAAGGAGAGAAAGGAGAGGATAGTGTAGATATATGTAGGTATGTAGGTTTATGGCACAAAATTTGAAGTGGTTTCCATGTGATAGTTTCAATTTTCTTTTTGAAATAGGAACCATGATCATCTGTCAAGAATGAAATGGTTAGGGAGAAAGTGTGGGGAGAGTGGCCAAGATTTTAAATGAGAATGGGAGAAAGAGTTGGCCAGGGAAATATAGTTTTCATTGGCAGCATTGAGAGCCCTGGTATAGTTGGAGACCAAGCATTCAGAGTGATGCTGTTTGGTTTACTTGTGTGGCTGTGTGATTTTCTCCAATTAGATACTTGACTAAAGATTTGCAAGAGGCAGACACTTTGATGCGTTGGTAAGAGAATGGCTGAAGGAGTGGAGTATAAATTAGAAAAGTTATAGAATCGCTTGTGGGCTGATTTAATTTAGAGAGAGTTTTGAACTAAACTTAAGGCACCTCTATACAAACCCACCAGCTGATCCTCGGAAGGAAGATCGGGCAACCTACTTCCGTACTGATACCACCTTGGAAAGCAAAGGAGGGGTCGCTATGAGTCAGGTCTGATTTGACGGCACATAGCAACAACAACATATTTCTTCCAAGTTAAGTAATTGGCTGGTCTAGACTTGAGTCCACATGTTTGAAAATGAGAAAGAAACCTATTTGGATGTGTGGATGTAAAGGAAAACATAGGCCTGATAAATCTTCTTTGTCACTGTCCATCAACAGATGAATGGGTAAACAAAATGTGACATATCCATTCAGTGGAATTTTACTCAGCTATAGAGAGAGTTTATAGAGAGAAATCACGTTCTAATACATGCTATGACATGGATGAACCTTGAAATATTATGCTAAAAGTAATAAGTCAGACACAAAAACACAAATATTGTATGATACGACTTTTAGGAAATATCTGTTGTGGTTGTTAGGTGCCATTGAGTTGTTTCTGACTCATAGCGACCCCATGCACAGCAGAACGAAACACTGCCTGATCCTGTACCAGCTCCATGATCCCTGCTCTGCTATACTTGAGCCCATCATCGCAGCCACTGTGTCAATCCATCGCATTGAAGGCCTCCCCCTCTTTCATCGACCCTCCACCCTACCAAGCATGACTTCCTTCTCCAAGGAATGGTCCCTTCTGACAATATGACCAAAATAGGTGAGACGAAGTCTGGCCATTCTCACTTCCAAGGAGCATTTTGGATGCACTTCCTCCAGGACAGATCTGTTAGTTCTTTTAGCAGTCCATGGTACTTTCAGCATTCTTTGCCAGCACCACAACTCAAAAGCATCA
>NW_006921750.1:273445-275764 GCF_000298275.1 Orycteropus afer afer | reverse complement strand
CATGTTTGGTCAATTTCAGACTGCAGAAGTTGATAAAATCTTCAATTTCCTCATCTTTGGCTTTGGTGGTTGGGGCATAAATTTGAATAATAGTTGTATTAACAGGTCTTCTTTGTAGGTGTATGGATATTATCCTATCACTCACAGCATTGTACTTCAGGACAGATCTTGAAACATCCTTTTTGATGATGAATGCCACACCATTCCTCTTCAAACTGCCATTCCCGGCATAGTAGATCACATGGTTGTCTGATTCAAAATGGCCAAAACCAGTCCATTTCAGCTCGCTAATCCTGAGCATATCAATCTTTATGCGTTCCATTTCATTTTTGATGACTTCCAATTTTTCTAGATTCATTTTTGTACATTCCATGTTCCAGTGGTTAATGGATGTCTGCAGCTGTTTCTCTTCAATTTGAGTGGTGCCACCTTAGCAAATGGTGTTCTCGATAGCTTTACCATATCCATAGGAGTAAGGCTGTGTTTACTCAAATGATGCAGTTCTTTCCCAGTCCTATTCTGAGAGCCTTCTAACTTAACCGGACTATTTATGCAGTTGCGCCATAATGTGCCAAACAGTGTTTCTTTGCTATTCATAAGGTTTTCCCTGGCCAATTATTTGAGAAGTGGATGGCCTCTTCCTTCTTCCTAGTCTGTCTCAGTCTGTAAGCTGGGATGATACCTGTGCACTATGTGCATCCCGCCGGGTTAGAAACACCAGTGGCTTAGCCTAAAAACTCACATCATCATGTCACCATGGTAGGACAAACTGACAGACAAGCTTGCCTCCCTGTTGGAAACCTCTCGTACCACTCTTACCTAGGTCCCTGCGGCTGACTCCTCGTCTGTCCAGATTTCTAGGCCTGAAATATCTGAAACAGGCATATGTGTAGAGACAGAAAGTAGATTAATGATTACTTAGGACTGGGAGGATGCAGGGGGGCATTTTGAGTTATTTGCTTAAGAGATACTGAGTTTCTGTAGAAATAGTGATGATAGTTGAACAACATGAAGGATACAGTATAAATAGGGTCACCGATTTGTACACTTAAAAATGATTGAAATGACAATTTTTTGTTATATATATTTTACCAAAATGAAAATTAAAGTTTCTCTGCCTAATCTCTCATCCTTGATACCAAGGTGAGATGCCTAGATGGATATGTTCATTGAAAACTTTGCTGCCTCTGATCCTTCATTTTAGCTTATTTTAGCAGAGGTGTTGGAAAGTGTTGAATTGTGTGCCAAACTGTTACCCAAACAGACAAGGTGTCTGCTGCAGCAGCCCCACACGTTAAATGAGGGTTGCTCTTCCTCCGGTACCTGATTCCATCACTGTTATCTGTCCCCCTTTCTATCAGAATAAGAATTTCTCAGAACTTTTCCTTCCCCATGGCAGTTTATCACAAAACGAAGGGCGGGGTGGTGGTGGGGGTACTTGGCTTTCTTGTAATCATCTGCTTTATCTATGATGAAGTTTAACAATACTAGAAATCAAATGTTTCTCTAGCCATATTATATTGATTGGTATGAAGAAATCCACTGTGCATTGAACTCAAAATATTGTATTACACATGGAAGATATAATAATATTTTGGAGAATATTTTATGGCCAGTTAAAAAATATATTATTGGGAGAAATAAACAAGAATAAACAAGAGAAGAAGGGGCAAATGGAGAGAATGATTGATAGAAAAGAGCTTAAGAGAGAGTGCTGCTGGGATGGACAGAAACAGAGAAGCCTCTTGGGGCATCCTGAATCCTATGAGCTGGAAGTTCATGACTCTGGACAACCCCCTGATGGCTTTGAGAGCATTTGCCCTCATAATCTGTATTGCTGACTTGAAATTTCTTGAAATTCTTAGGGTTCTCTAGTAAGCACAGTTCCTTGTGAAGAGGGAATTATTTTTATTGCCATTTTAAATTTAAGAGCTTTTTTTTAAGTTAAAACTTGTATTTATTTATTTTTGAATGATTTTCTAATTGGTTTGTTCATATATAAAGGAAGGAATCTAATTTTGAAAATTTTCTGAAAACATTAAGAAACTGATTATGATAACCAGTCTGGTTGGTATTTAACAATTGTTGTTGTTGTTAAGTGCCCTCGAGTCCTTTCCGACGCATAGCAACCCCATACAGAGCAGAACAAAACACTGCCCGATCCCACGCCAGCCCCACAATCCCTGCTATACTTGAGCCCATCATCACAGCCACCGTGTCAATCCATCTCGTTGAAGGCCTCTCCCTCTTTCGTCAACCCTCCACCCTACCAAGCATGACATCCTTCTCCAAGGAATGGTCTCTTACAACATGACCAAA
>NW_006921750.1:264312-272674 GCF_000298275.1 Orycteropus afer afer | reverse complement strand
TATTTGTCTTTTAGCGTGCCATTTGTAGATTAATTACCAGTTGAATGTGATGGAAGCTTCTTAGTTGCACAGTTAAGTAGATACTAAAATATGGAAATTTCCTTTGCACTTACATTAAGGTCTGAAGACATTGTGCAACTGAAATTTGAGTTCAGGAAATATGTCCACTGCAAATTTATGTGGAGTGAAGATCTAGTTTTAACTTCTGACAGTACATGAAGTGTATGTAAAGCAGCTTAACATTATTTGTGATTCAAACATTAGTTGTTGTTGAAATGATTTTACTACAGTATAAGTTCACACATAAGCAATATTTTGCCTTATAAATTTGGGTTCATTTGATTAAGAACATCAGCCCTACAGCAAAAGCTAAATTTCAAAACCATTTAATGTTCAATAATAGTGATTGAATGTAGTTCTTCTCATTCAGAAAAATTTGTGTCTTGGCCCACAAATTTACAATAATACATCATTACTGTTAAGCCATGGAACTGTTGTGTGGTGGGGCAAGTCAGATTATAGTTGTTAGCTTTTATTATGATAAAATTTCATGGAACTGATGAAGGGTAAATCAACAAGGTCATTGTTGACCCTACTGGCTTAATAACCTAGTATTTATTAAGAATATTTATTAAGAAAGATTAAAATATTTTCTATACAATAGCTGCTGTTGAATGATAGAATGATTATAGACAGACTTTAATCACTCTTCAAGCTTTGTAAATGTGTCCAGCTAAGACTATTTGTATTTTACACATATTTTTACCACATCAGTTGTAACATGTCTTAGCAATTTCATTTCAGGTTATACTAAATCACTGCTTCTCAACATTGAAAATATTCTTCCTGTTGTTTTTGTTCCATGAAGACTATTCATAGAAGCTAATTCTTTAGTCACTTCAAAGTTAACATTGACTTCTTGAGTAAACAACTAAGCAGTATTTGTAACAACTGTTGGCTCATCAGTGGCCAAAGAAAATCACTCAAAGTCATTTGCTTGCTTTTTAATTGACTGTTGATTTGGCTGTAAATGTGATTGACTTCAGCATTACTCACCAAAAAGTTAGTCACCTTAAACACATTTACTTCTCAAAACATTTTTAATTACCTCACTCTTGGTAAATGGCTTTCCTTGCTTGGCTAAGAAATGCGTCAGTTGTAAACATACCTTTGTTGCAGCCTCATTTTCTTTTTTATTTTTCTGAAGAAATTCTGGTGTGATGAGACATACTGTTTTATGTTTTCTAATTTTCTGACTGTTGCTTTCCTGTATGTTGGAATATTGTCATGGGTGCTTACTTTGGTAATGTTGATATTTATTGTATTGTACAGTGCCATTGCATAATAAATACCATACTTTGCCATTGAATTTGATAGCAAAATAACCCACACTCCACTGCATCTTAAAAGCATGACATTTAAAGCCCCCTTCTTGCTTGAATGGTGAACATGCACTGATAATAATAATTAAAAAAAAATGTTCTGGGGTGATGATGCCTGTGGCACATCAAACACTATTGAATTTTAACCATGTCACTGTGATTGGTAGTGTGCTGACAGTTCAAAGTAATAAGATACCACATTTGGTCTCTGTTGCAGCTATTAAACTATTGTAGCATGAAAGCAGTCATAGACAAAATGTAAATGAATGAACATGGCTGTGTTTCATTAAAAGTTTATTTATAGATACTGAAATAAGACTTTCATATAATTTTCCTGTAACATGAAGTATTGTTATTCTTTTGATTATTTTTTGATTATTTAAAAATGAAAAACTATTCTTAGCTAATAGGCTATAGAAAAACAGGCAGGAGGTGGGCCAGAGTT
This sequence comes from Orycteropus afer afer, assembly GCF_000298275.1. Taxonomy (NCBI): domain Eukaryota; kingdom Metazoa; phylum Chordata; class Mammalia; order Tubulidentata; family Orycteropodidae; genus Orycteropus; species Orycteropus afer. The sequence continues at coordinate 270,847 of NW_006921750.1, read as the reverse complement.
GGCCTGTGGTCTTAGTTTGTTGATCCCTATTGTAGTGAGACATATATGCTGGGTTAGAACTATTACATATGTATAGTTTTAGATAATATATTTTCTCATACACTGTTCTTTCACCAAGATTTGGCTATATAAGACCTATCTGTGCTTAAAGTGGTTTTATCTGAAGAAATTACTGCTGTTCTATTTGGAACCTCTAGAAGGACGAAAATGACTTCATTTTACACAGTTAATGCTTTTCTGGTAGCATAGTGGCTAAGGCACTTGACTGCTCACCAGATGGCTGGCGGTTCAAACCCATCAGCCACTCCTCGGAAGGAAGGTTGGGCAATCCTACTTCCGTAGTGATACTGCCTCAGAAACCCAAGGAGGGGTCACTATGAGTCAGGGATGACTCGACGGCACATAACAACAACAACAACAATGCTTTTCTACAATTAGCAACTAAGAAAGCATCCTTTTTTTTCCATTTATACTTCAAGAAATATTTGTAGAAGTTAATTATTAGGTGGCTGTGACCATTTCTTTTTGTACATTTCTGAATTTTGTGTGACTATAAACTTTAGTGGTGCAAACAGTAAAGTGATTGGCTACTAACTGAAATGTTGGCAGTTCAAACCACCCAGTGGTTCTGCAGTAGAATCTGTTCCCATAAGATTGTTGTTGTTCTTATGCGCCCATAAGATTACAGCCCAGAAAACCCACTGGCACAGTTCTATTCTGTTATATGGGGTGGCTAGGAGTTGAAATGACTAATTGTTATCCGACAACAACATAAATTTGATTATCCTGGAATGTTTCAGAGTGATAGAATCAACTCATTAGGATTTATCTGACTCTCATAAAACATATGTTTCTAAATACTTAGCAACAGCTGGAGTTACAGCTAGAGATGGAAATGCAAGAAAAAGAGAGACAGAGAATAGAAGAACTACAGAAAGCTCAAGAACAATTAGAGAAGGTAATTTAAAGTTGTATAAATATATGTCTTATTAAAAACTTTTTAGAGCCCTCAGACTCTTTCTCCCAGCTGCATAGCAGAAAGATCATGGAATCGATTCTAAGGATCTGCTGCATACTTTAGCTGTGTGACTTAAGCCTTTTTTAGTCTCAGTTTACTTGTTTGAAAAGTAGGCGTAGCAGTATATTATTAGCAATATCTCATTGGTTGCTATGAGGATCAAATAAGATCATGTATGTGAAACTGCTTTGTGAGCAGTGTAGTTCTCTAATAATGAAATTATGAGCACTTTAATAAAGGGCTATTTGTCCTGATTTCAGTAGCTGATTTTTCAGGTTAATTTCTCTGTAATATTGAGGGTATTCTGATCTCTAGACAGTAATACATCACTCTTTTTTATGTTACATGTATCAAAATAACTGTAAAATATGTTTTAATATGGATTTTTATGTCTTTAATTAAAATTAACTATGCAGTAATCTGTTTTTAAAAATCTTATCTCCATTGACTATGTCTATATAATGTCAAGCCTCTAGTCTGACCAGCATTTCCTGGTATCCAAAAAGTTATGTGTCATATATACTAAACTTCTGAATGACTGAGTTATACTTTTCAACTAAATTATTTCATACTCCATGGCAGGGAGTTTGTTTTTTTTTGATGTACATAGTAATTTTTAAAAGTTGGAAAGGTGAATTGAATTAAACAAGATGAGATTTTAGCTCTGGTGGTATAGTGCCTAAGGCATTTGATGGCTAAGCAGAAGGCTGGTGATACAAACCCACCAGCCACTTGTTGGAAGGAAGATTAGGCAATCTATTTCCATAGAGATACCACCTCGGAAACCTAAGTAGGAGTCATTATGAGTCAGAAATGACTTGATGGCAGTGAGTTTGGTTTTTTTTTTTTTTTTTTTTGTCTACGTAGTTAACAAAGTACAGATACTAATGTTACCTTGGTCTGAGAGTAATAGGGCACATGCATATACACACGTACACCTTCAGATAAGTACATACCCACTTCTCATTAATTAACAATCAGTAATCTAAAACGAAGGAGCTCTGGTAGCATAGTGGCTAAGTCACTTGCCTGCTAACCAGACGGCTGGCGGTTCAAACCCACCAGCCACTCCTCGGAAGGAAGGTTGGGCAATCCTACTTCCGTAGTGATACTGCCTTGAAAACCCAAGGAGGGGTCGCTATGAGTCGGGGCCGACTCGACGGCACATAACAACAACAAACAACAACAACAACAATCTAAAACGAAAGGGGAAAAAACCACAATCCATCAAGAAGACAGTGAACAAAATAATAAGGGAATTGAAACTACCTTTTATCTACTAGTTGAAACTGACTTGATGCAGTATGTAGAGTCCATAAAGATTGTATGTGTTCGGCTCTGGGCCCAAAATCAAATGGGTTAAGGAAAAACTGATTCTTATGTAACACAGTAATCAACTCTGTTTGGGCCTTGCATTAAGTAGCGTGTTGCTCACAGTTCCTTCAATAATTTCTGTAATAAATGTCTTTCTGTGCGGAAAACAGTTTACAGAGCAGACCTGAGACTACTCGCCTTAGAAACTGCCTGCTTCCAAAGTTAGCTCTTGGCTAGCATCTAAGAATTGGGGTTTTGGAAGGAGTTCTACCACTCCCTAACTGAGGAGTGGCTCACTGTGCCTAAATGATTTGTGCAAACACATGGTTTATGCTACACACCTCCTTTCATTCTGGGAGTCTGGGATTTTGGTTCATGCTATCCAGACAGTGCCTGCATGACCAGCCTCCAACAAAAACCCTGGGTACTGAGTCTTTTTTGTGTTTTTCTGGTAAACACTTTGCATGTATTGTCTTGATTCAGTGCTGAAGGAATTAAACACATCCTGTGTGACTCCACTGGGCTAAGACTCTTAGAAGCTTGTACCTGGTTTCCTCTGGACTTTGCCTTAGTTCCCTTTGCTAACCAGCCACTCCTCAGAAGGAAGACTGGGCAATCTACTTCCGTAGAGATACCACCTCGGAAACCCAAGGAGGGGTTGCTATGAGTCAGAATCAACTTGATGGCAGTGAGTTTTTTGGTTAATATTGCCTTAGCATTTATCCTTTCACTGTAATAAATTATAGCTGTGAGTATGAGTCAGATCTGACTCCACGGCACTGAGTTGTTTTTTTTTTTGGCTGAGTTCTATGAGTTCTTAAACCTGAGAGTGATCTTGAAGATCCCTGATTTACATACTAAGCATTTTTATTTTCTTGTACTCTTTGCTGAAGATTTTTCTTCAGAGGGATCTGATTCCATAGCTCCCAGCATTTCTCTAGAAAATGTCCCCTTGAATTTTTTTTCCCCCTTATTGAATATTTCCTTGGTCCTCTTCTATCTCCAAGGTAGGTCAACTCCCACTCCAAGCAGGCTTATTAAAGCACCTTCTCAGCAGAATAAGCCAAGTCCCTCATAGGGACTTCTACAGATTGGTAATTCAAATTAATGTTTCTACATCATTATATACATTCACTGAGAAAGAATTTAAATAAATGTATCTGGTAAATAGGATTTAACAAATATGCTACATGCTAGGGTACATCATAAACTCTGTGTGTAGGCAAAATATGTTTGAAACAAAAAAATAAGGCAAAATAAATTATGCTGCTGTTAGGTGTTGTCAAGTTATCTCCAACTTTTTGGTTTAAGTACAACAGAATGAAACACTGCTTGGTCCTGTACCTCACAATCCTTGTTATGCCTGAGTCCACCATTCCAGCTACTGTGTCAGTCCATCTCATTGAATGCCTTCCCCTTCTTTGCTGACCCTCTACTTTACCAAGCATGATATCCTTCTCCAAGGAATGATCCCTTCTGACAACATGACCAAAGTAGGTGACACAAAGTTTGACCATTCTTGTTTCCAGGGTGTATTTTGGCTACACTTCTTCTAGGACAGATTTGTTCATTCTTCAGGCAGTTCATGTTATTTTCAGTATTCTCCCCCAAACCCCAACACACAGCTGTCAGTTTGTCATACTGTGGTGGCTTGCATGTTGCTGTGAGGCTGGAGGCTATGTCACAAGTGTTTCAAATACCAGCAGGGTCACCCATAGTGGACAGGTTTCAGCTGAGTTCCCAGACTAAGACACACTTGGAAGAAGGAATGGGCCATCCTCTTCTCAAAGAATTGGCCAGCAAAAACTTTATGAATAGCAGAATGTGGAAATTATTAAGCAATATCATTAATATCACACATAAGTAAAATTTTGCTGAAGATAATTAAAAAATGGTTGCAACAATATATTGACATGGAACTTCCAGAAATGAAAACTGGATTCCAAATAAGATGTGGAATGAGAGATATCATTGTTGATGTCAGATGGATCTTGGCTGAAAGCAAAGAATACCAGAAAGATGTTGACTTGTGTTTTATTCACTATGCAAAAGCATTCAACTGTGTGGATCGTAACAAATTATGGATAACATTGAGAAGAGTGGCAATTCCAGAATATTTGATTATACTAATGAAGAATATGTGCATAGAACAGGAGGCAGGCATTTGAAGAGAACAAGGGAATACTGCATGGCTTAAAATCAGGAAGGGAGTGTATCAGAGTTATATCCTTTCACCATGCTTATTCAATCTGTATGCTGAAAGAATAATCCATATGAAGAAGAACATGGCATTAGGATTGGAGGAAGACTCATTATCAACCTGCAATATGTAGACGACACAGCCTTGCTTGCTGAAAGTGAAGATGACTTGGAGCACTTACTGATGAAGGTTAAAGACTGCAGTATGCAGTGTGGATTACACCTCAATATAAAGAAAACAAAAATCCTCACAACTAGGCCAATAAGCAGGAGCATGATAAATGGAGAAAAGATTGAAGTTATTAAAGAGTTCACATTGCTTGGTTCTACAATCAATGCCAATGGAAGCAGCAGTCAGAAATTAGCTGAAGTGCTAAAGAGCAAAGATGTCTTCTTGAAGACTATGGTGTACCTAACCCAAGCCATGGTGTTTTCAATTGCCTCATGTACATGGGAAAGCTGGACAATGAAGGAAGACCAAAGAAGAGTTGATGCCTTTGAGTTGTAGTATTGGCAAAGAATACTGAAGGTGTCATGGACTGCCAGAAGAACTAGCAAAACTGTCCTGGAATGTTGTTGTTGTTGTCCTGGAATAAGTACAGCCAAAATGCTCCTTGAAAATGAGAATGGCCACACTTGGTCTCACCTACTTTGGTCATGTTGTCAGAAGGGACCATTCCCTAGAGAAGGATATCATGCTTGGTAAAATGGAAGGTAAGCAAAAAAGAAGGCCCTCAATGAGATGGATTGATATAGTGACATCAACAGTGGGCTCAGATATGGCAGGGATTGTGAGGTTGGCACCAGACCAGGCAGTGTTTTGTTCTGTTGTGCATAGGGTTGCTATGAGTTGGAGTCAACTCAGTAGCACCTAACAACAGCAACAAGCACCAACACCACAATTAGTGTTGTGCTGCTTGTAGGGATGTGGACAATGGATTCAAATAAATTTAAATCCCTGACAGCTTCAGTCTTTTCTCTGTTTATAATGATGCTGAAAATAATTGAGTCAATTCCGATTCATAGTGACCCCTCCTTGGGTTTCTGAGATGGTATCTCTGTGAAAGTAGATTGCCCAGTCCTCCTCCTGAGGGAAAATAAATTATAGGAATTAAAAATTTTCTTTTTTCTAGATGAAAATGTTAATATGAATGGTATATAGCCAGTTGATCCCTAAAATTAATAGTGTAATTTTCATTAAGAATTACCAATGACTACTCTAAGGAATCATTGCATTGGGACAAGAAGAGCCTTGTCACTTACTTTCTTGTATTGAGACCAGAGCCCAGATGCTTATCTGACAGCCGTCATCTCTTAGGATAGAATACTTGATGAGATGGGGATTACAGTTTTGCATTAAGTGTGTTCCAATCACTCCTTAAAGAAGACAGCATTTTTTCTTTTAAATTGATCACAGATTATCTAAAAAATATGAATGCCTGTAAGTTAAATATGGAAACAAAATTAAGATTATGTTAAAAGTATTTCCTTCATTTTTATATATTATAGGAAATGAGAATGAATACAGAAAATGTGATGAAGAGTGATGTTCCACATTCAGAGGTGAGAAAAAAATTTATTCTATGTTATGTGAAGTGACTCATTTTAGAAATTAAAGCTTAATTTTCCACTCAGAGGGGGCTCTATGTAGGAGATCCTGGATAGAGTGGGGGAACAGTGTGGAAAAAAACTCAAACTCATTAAAAAAAAAAAAGGACCAGGTTTGCTGGTCTGATAATGCCTGATGGAACCACTGAGACTATGGCCCTTAGCTGCCTTTCAGGTCTGGAATTGTACCCACTCCTGTGGCTTCCAGCCAAACAAAAGACAGGCATGTGAGCTTAACATTTGCATTAGGTAGATACACTCCATGGAGAGAATAATCTTGGGAGAACAGAATGGCTGTGTATGCACACGGAGAAAGATCAGGGGACAGGAGTACATGGAGGGAAAGACACATGGAAGAGGTAACTATGGGGAGGAAATGGGAGGAGAGCTGTTGCA
>NW_006921750.1:255229-259451 GCF_000298275.1 Orycteropus afer afer | reverse complement strand
TTGATCTTCCTATTGTTGATTTCTAATTTGATAGCATTATGATCTGAGAAGATGCTTTGCAGTATTTCAATGTTTTTAAATTTATTAAGGCTTGCTGTATGGCCTAACATATGGTCTATCGTGGAAAATGTTCCATGTGCACTGAAGAGGAATGTATATTGTTCTGCTGTTGGGTGAAGTGCTCTGTAGATGTCTCTAAGGTCAAGTTGGTGAATTGTATTGTTTAGCTCTTCTGCATCTTTGTTGAGTTTCTTTCCAGTTGTTCTATCTTTCAATGAAAGTGGTGTATTAAATTCTCCCAGTATAGCTGTGGAGTCATCTATTTGGCTTTTCAACTCTTTTAAAGTCTGATTTATGTATTTTGGTGTTCTTTCATTGGGTCTATAGATATTTATTATGGTTATATCTTCATGTTTAATTTATCCTTTAGTCATTATATAATGTCCTTCCTTGTCTCTTATGGGTTTTTTTTTTCTTAAAGTCAATTTGATCAGAAATTAATATTGCCACTCTTGCTCACATACAGGCCATTTGCTTGACATATCTTTTTCCAACCTTTGATTTTTAGTCTATTTTTGTCTTTATCTCTAAGGTGTGTCTCCTGTAGGCAGCATATTGATGGGTTTTGTTTTCTTATCCAATCTGCAACTCTCCATCTCTTGAGTGGTGCATTTAATCCATTAACGTTCAGTGTAATTATTGATAAGTTTGAATTTGTTGCTGTCATTTTTTGATGTGTTTTTTCATGGCGCTGAAAAGACAAGGAGGCCACATCGTCTCACCTCCTCTAACCCCACAAGAGGAGGACAGAATCACCATCAGTAGTCCAAGGACTATTACTGCAATGCCAGACATGCTGCCTTCCTCTAACCGTTTTCCCACCTGTTCTTCCCAAAGCACCGCCACCTCTGTCCTGGTTCGATAATTCACTGTGGTGGCCACACAGAACTCACAGATTATGGGGTTTATTTGTGAAGCACCAGGCTACAATTCGAGTTCAGGAAAAATATTCAGTCCCTCTCCCCAGCCCGCCGTCTCTCAACATTCTCTCACAGTCTCTCTCCCAGTAGTGCATGTCCCTTGGTGTCTCTCTCAGCAATACATGTCTCTTGTGTCTCTTTGCCAGCAGCACATGTCTCGCAGGAGCATGTCCTTCCTTATCCAGCAGTCAGAGAGAGACTTCTTCTGCCTCTAGGAGGTCTCCTTTTGACCCTGGCAGAGTGGCCAACTAGTCAATTATAGCATCACAACTCTAAGCACCTGAGAGAGAGTGGGAACCTCCCAGAACATTGTTTTGTGCCACTCCCAACAGAAAAACACCAGCTGTACAACTTTAGCAGTCAGGAGCTCCTCAGTTACTTATAGCAAGTCCCACCTCAGAGTTGACAAAGACTTATTGGTAGAAAAGCCACACTATGTAATTTACTTCACTGCAGGCCACCCCCTTGCTTTTCTAGCCATTGTTCTTTTATACTTCAGAAGTTCACATCCCCTTCTCCATCAGTTTAAGAATAACCACACCCATGAAAGCGTGTAAGCCAGCCACTTCATGCCTTTGTCTCCCCCCATTTTAAATAGCCAATTTCTAATTTGCTTATCCCTTTCAAACCAGTACTCTGAGGAGAAAAGCATGGTTCTTTCTCTCTGGAGAATCTTTTGTTCAGCTTGGAGACTTCAGGCATCTGGATCCATAAACAAGCAAAGTCCAGCCCAGCACAAGCCATCAAATTGTAGCAACTTAATGCCAGCTCAGTGTCAAACATCTTCCTCTTCATTTGGTTGGGTTCTGGTCAGCTCAGCCCTCGCCATTGCAGCTAGGACATGGGTACCAGCTGCCAAGTTTGAGAGTCACACTCTTCCCTTCACTTCAGACCAGCCAGTACCTTCTCTCACATCTTCAGTCCTCAGGGACTATTTCAATGCCTGTAGACTCATAATTCATTGCACTTCAGACCAGCCAGCCCTTCCTCTCATTTCCAGCCTCTTTGGCCTAGGTTAAAGAGTACCAAACTCAGCCAGTTTCTTCTTTGCTGTACTTCCTCCATTTCCACTCAAGTGGACCCATGTGGTCACAAGCAAGCAACATACAAGTTTACTACTCACTGGCCTCCATTAACTTTCAGTCCTGGAAGGGGTTTATCTCATGGCCATGACTTTCCTGTCTTGATGCACCCAAAACAAGTCTGCTTGCTCAAAATTCAAAGAGCCAGTCATTAGTTTTTCCTCTTCAGGTCCTTATTCAAATGCAAATCATCTGTTCCTTCAGTAGTACTGGGTGGCGCTCAGGTATTCTATCTAAGCCCCTATACTTTACACACAGGGTTTGAAAAAAATGCCTGTGTTTCTTCTGGGAAAATTCTACTTCCCCTTTTAACATATCCAATCAAGTATTGGCTGAAGATGGACTTACACACTCTCTTTTATCCACATACCCCATCATCATTTCTAATGTACAAGCAGGAAAGAGAACGTTCAGTAGCCATAGTACATTCAGATAAACATATAATACAAAACACATAATCCTTTTAAAGACATTCCAGGTTCATCTCTTCACCTCGATTACCACCCCATTCTATGCATATGGCCTTGGGCCTTTGGCTGGGTGTAACCAAAAGCCCGAACCACTGGATCAATTATCTCCTTTAAGAGATAACACCAAAGTTACCATCTAAGAATCCAAAGTTTCACTTCCCAGGCCCCTTCCTTCTTTCTTTTACAAAGTCTCACGATTCTGTGAGTCTGGAGCCACTGCAAAGAATCCCACTGCTTTCTGACACCAACTGCAAAAAAGACATGGAGGTCACATCTTCTGACCTCCTCTAACCCCACAAGAGGAGGACAGAATCACCCTCAATTGTCCAAGGCCTATTATTGCAAGGCCAGACATGCTGCCTCCTTCCAGCCCTTTCACTAACTGTTCCTCCCAAAGCACCGCCACCTCTCTCCTGGGTTCGATAATTCACTGAAGTGGCCACACAGAACTCACAGATTATGGGGTTTATTAGTGAAGGACCAGGCTACAATTCGAGTTCAGGAAAAATAGTCAGTCTCTCTCCCCAGCCTGCCATCTCTCAACAGTCTATCACAGTCTCTCTCCCAGCAGTGTGGGTCCGTCGGTGTCTCTCTCAGCAATGCATATCTCTTGCATCTCTTTTCCAGCAGTGCCTGTCTCGCAGGAGCACGTCCTTCCTCAGCTAGAAGTCAGAGAGAGATTTCTTCTGCCTCTAGGAGGCCTCCTTTTGAGCCCAGCAGAGTGGCCAAACTAGCCCATCATAGCTTCACAACTCTAAGCACCTGAGAGAGGGTGGGGACCTCCCAGAACATTGTTTTGTGCCACTTCCAATGGAAATACTCCAGGTGGACAACTTTAGCAATCAGGAGCTCCTTAGTTGCTCATAGCAATCCCACCTCAGAGTTTACAAAGACTTATGGGTAGAAAAGCCATGCTATGTAATTTACTACACTGCACATGGTGTCCCTGGTTTCTTTGTTCCATATTATTTTCTGTGCTGAGCTCATTATGTTTGTGAATCATGTTATCATTTCCTTTGTTGCTGTTGTTTTAATATATGCTGAATATTTGTGCTTGTCCTCTTTTTTTATTGTAATGTGAAGGTTTATCATTTTTATTTGAGGTAACCCTATGATTTCTAATTTTCTCTCTGAGTTTAGAACAGTCCATTCTATCTTGCAACTCTCTTAACTTCCTTACCATTTAGAAGTTCTGTAACTACACAGTCTTTTCCCTCTTTTTTGTTTGTAGTTGTCCTCACTTGCCAATTGATGTCTCTGGTTCCCTGTTTACAATCTTGTAAACTCGTTTTCCTTTGGATATGTCCATAACTGTGGTTTCTGTGTTATGTCATATTGTATATTAATGGTTAGTTGTTATTTGCTATTTTTGGTTCTCTGTTCAAAGGACTCCCTTTAGCATCTCTTGTAAGGTTAGTCTGGTTTTAACAAATTCCTTTAGTTTCTGCTTATCTGGAAATCTCCTAATTTCATCATCATATTTGAGGGAAAATTTTCCCAGGTATATAATTCTTGGTTGAAAAATTTTCTCTTTCAGGGTTGTATATATACCATCACATTCATTGCCTTCTCGCTTGCATGGTTTCTGCTGAGAGATCAGAGCTTGTTCTTACTGGCTGTCCTTTGTAGGTAACTTTTTGTTTTTCCCATGCTGCTTTCAGGATTCTGTCTTTGTCTTTGGTTTTGATGA
>NW_006921750.1:253848-255129 GCF_000298275.1 Orycteropus afer afer | reverse complement strand
ACCTGTCTTTTGTTTGGCTGGAAACCACAGGTGTGGGTTCAATTCCAGACCTGAAGGGCAGCTAGGGGCCATAGTCTCAGTGGTTTCACCAGGCTCTATCTGACCAGCAAACCTGGTCCCATCTGTAATTTTTTTTTTCTCCAAATGATTTTGAGTTTTGTTCCACATTGTCCTCCCACTCTATCAAGGATCTCCTACATAGATCCCCTTCCAAGTGGATGACGGTTGTAGCCAGGTACCCTCTAGTTTTTCTGGTCTCATAGTCGTATAGGCTGCAGATCACATGGTGTGCCAATCGCTAGAACTAATTGTTTCCATGAATTTTGGTTTTCTTCATTCTTCTTTGCTCTGAATGAGGAGAGACCCATAGTTGCATCTAGATGGCAGCTTGCCAGCTTTTAAGATCCCAGTCACTACTCACCAAAGTAGGAGGTGGAACAATGTTTTGTATAGGATGTTATGCCAATTGAGCTTGATGTCCCCTGTGACTGTGGTCCCAAGCCTACAGGTTCAACTACTCAGTCCCTCTGGGTAGCTGGCTGTGACCAAGCAGTGACCACGACCTTGCCCCTTGTTAGCTCTACTGTACACATGGGAATTCTGATCATTCACATAAACTTACAGGACAATTGTCTGGCAACCCTATACATGTTCTTGGATACACTCACCATTTCATAGACATACCTAATAGTTCAGCCTGTCCACCCATCTATCCGCCTGTATATCCATGTTTGCTTTCACTGACAACGCAGTACTGTATGTGCAAAAGGGTTCATCTTTGTTGTCTGTACCTCCCATGTACCTCTCTGTCTTTCTCTTCCTCAATGCGGCCATATTGGTCACTCACATTTGGTACATTGCCCTTCTCTTCACCCAAATCAACACTTATCTCTATCTATCTAACAGCGTTCCCTCTCCACCCCTTCCACCCCTGGTAACCAACAAAGAAAATTTCCTTCTATAGAAAAACCTTTCCTTAACTTTTACAATAATGGACTAATATTTGTCCTTTTGTGATTGACTTATTTCCTTCAGCATAAAGTCCTCCAAGTTCATCCATGTTATGTGGTGTTTTGCAGATTCTACATTATTCTTTACATTGCATAGTATTCCATTGTGTGTATGTATCATAGTTTGGTTATCCATTTCTCAGTTGATAGACACCTAGGTTGTTTCCATCTTTTGGCTATTGTGAATAGTGCTGCGATGAACATGGGTGTGCATATATCTGTTCTTGTCATGGCTCTCACTTCTTTAGGGTATATACCTACTAATGGAATG